>NC_081312.1:126673234-126973234 GCF_026419965.1 Kogia breviceps | reverse complement strand
TCTTCACAAATGTATCCTCTTTCCCAAACCATGTAAAACACAGAACCACAGAGCATAGGGCACTTCCACACATGGGCGTTGACCTTGGGAAAATGAAAAAATCAACCAGACACAGGGACCCCAAAGTTGAGGGCTGCTGTCTTGACAAGAACCTCCACTCCGGTACACGTTTCATATCCCAGGAAAGAGCCAAGTGGACAAAGACGAGTGGACAAGTGGACAAAGGCAAGTGGACAAGTGGACAAGTGGTGCTACGTAGGTCCAATGTAATGTCACTGAGCCATGAAATCCACGTCATGAGGCTGGTAGCAGCATCCTGAGTGGATTTAGGTACGATCATCCTCAGTGAAATCAGTCCCACAAAAAAAGAAACTTATGATATCACTTATCGAGGGAATGTAAAAATCGCTCCCCATGAACGGAATCCCCAAACAGAACAGAGTCACGCTTTTAGAAAACACACTTATGCCTGCTTCAGGGGAAAGGTGAGGTGGGGTGACGCATAAAACTCGAGTTTGAAATGAGCACACATACCCTTCCGAAAACCGAATATGGAATGGACACGACCTACTCCTTGCTCAATCAACTGGACTCACCAGACCCTGTTCATCGCACAAGTATCTATCCGACTAGTAAGCATCTTAAAAGCTAAGTCTTGATATCTCTGTGTAAGTGCATCAAGTGTGTGTAAAGCGGCCTAAAACCAGCAGGGAAAATCAGCTCAGACCCATTCTGAGGATACATTTCCAACATAAAGAAGAAACAAGCAGGGCAAAACAGAGAGAAATTCTTCCAAAATGCGTTCAGGGACTGGCATGCAACCAGGATTGACCACATCTACAGCCCCAGCGGCAGAAGACATAAGGCTGGACACTCTTGGGGCTGAGACGATTGGTGAGGTTGGGAAAGCAAATGCAGACCCTTGAAAGGAATCCTGCGTGCTCCCCATTCCATGGGTCCCAACTCTCCAGGTTCAACGCAATCTTCCGACAGCGAAAGCACTCATTGGAAACCCAGCGGATGCTACACCGTGGGATCGGGAAAGCTTTCTGAAACTCACCTCAGTTTTCATCTCCTGGTGCTCGTGTTCTCCATTCAGGCCCCCTTACTAACAATCTCCCCACTTGGAGACTCGGCGCCTTTCCATGCGTATTTCGTACCGTCTGCAATTTGTCCGCAGGATGAACTGCAAGAGGGGGAACCAATGAGAGACTCGCTGGAGGTGTTTGGTCGGGCACATGTCACTCTCATTTCCCATCACGAAGAAGAATTCACCAGAGGTTCAGCCTGCCACCGCGGATCGACAATAGGGCGTGAAGCCATCCAGCCGTGTTGCGTCCCACTCACAAAAAAAGCGACTTGGGAAATGGAGCTCAGGGGCACTGCACTTCCCAAACCTGCAGAGTTCTAAACGATAACTATCGCCCCAAAATATATTGAGGTCAGGCTACGAACAGGCACTGAACGCAAGGCAGAATTGCAGGAAACGGATGTCAACGGGTACATCGGAATGGCCCCGATAGCACATGAAAAGCGCCAGAACGTGGACAATGATGCGGTTGGCCAAAAAGGGCGTATGCGTTTTTTCCTGAATATATTCAGGAAAAAACGCATACGCCCTTTTTGGCCAACCAAGCAACCTGGGAGAGCAAATCAGCACTACAAAGAAATCTCCCGCCCCCCCGGGGCAAAAGGGCCAGGCGAAAAAAGTCTAAAAACCAGAAAGGCAGGACAGCCCACGGAGTCAAGGGAGCCTTGTTAAGCTGATGGGCGGGATGTCAATGGCCAACAGCCAATCTTCACAAGTGTATCCTCTTTCCCAAACCATGTAAAACACAGAACCACAGAGCATAGGGCACTTCCACACATGGGCGTTGACCTTGGAAAAATGAAAAAATCAACCAGACACAGGGACCCCAAAGTTGAGGGCTGCTGTCTTGACAAGAACCTCCACTCTGGTACACGTTTCATATCCCAGGAAAGAGCCAAGTGGACAAAGACGAGTGGACAAGTGGACAAAGACAAGTGGACAAGTGGACAAGTGGTGCTACGTAGGTCCAATGGAGTGTCACTCAGCCATGATATCCACGTCATGAGGCTGGTAGCAGCATCCTGAGTGGATTTAGGTACGATCATCCTCAGTGAAATAAGTCCCACAAAAAAAGAAAATTATGATATCACTTATCGAGGGAATGTAAAAATCGCTCCCCAAGAACAGAATCCCCAAACAGAACAGAGTCACGCTTTTAGAAAACACACTTATGCCTGCTTCAGGGGAAAGGTGAGGTGGGGTGACGCATAAAACTCGAGTTTGAAATGAGCACAGATACCCTTCCGAAAACCGAATATGGAATGGACACGACCTACTCCTTGCTCAATCAACTGGACTCACCAGACCCTGTTCATCGCACAAGTATCTATCCGACTAGTAAGCATCTTAAAAGCTAAGTCTTGATATCTCTGTGTAAGTGCATCAAGTGTGTGTAAAGCGGCCTAAAACCAGCAGGGAAAATCAGCTCAGACCCATTCTGAGGATACATTTCCAACATAAAGAAGAAACAAGCAGGGCAAAACAGAGAGAAATTCTTCCAAAATGCGTTCAGGGACTGGCATGCAACCAGGATTGACCACATCTACAGCCCCAGCGGCAGAAGACATAAGGCTGGACACTCTTGGGGCTGAGACGATTGGTGAGGTTGGGAAAGCAAATGCAGACCCTTGAAAGGAATCCTGCGTGCTCCCCATTCCATGGGTCCCAACTCTCCAGGTTCAACGCAATCTTCCGACAGCGAAAGCACTCATTGGAAACCCAGCGGATGCTACACCGTGGGATCGGGAAAGCTTTCTGAAACTCACCTCAGTTTTCATCTCCTGGTGCTCGTGTTCTCCTTTCAGGCCCCCTTACTAACAATCTCCCCACTTGGAGACTCGGCGCCTTTCAATGCCTCGTTCGTACCGTCTGCAATTTGTCCGCAGGATGAACTGCAAGAGGGGGAACCAATGAGAGACTCGCTGGAGGTGTTTGGTCGGGCACATGTCACTCTCATTTCCCATCACGAAAAAGAATTCACCAGAGGTTCAGCCTGCCACCCCGGATCGACAATAGGGCGTGAAGCCATCCAGCCGTGTTGCGTCCCACTCACAAAAAAGCGACTTGGGAAATGGAGCTCAGGGGCACTGCACTTCCCAAACCTGCAGAGTTCTAAACGATAACTATCGCCCCAAAATATATTGAGGTCAGGCTACGAACAGGCACTGAACGCAAGGCAGAATTGCAGGAAACGGATGTCAACGGGTACATCGGAATGGCCCCGATAGCACATGAAAAGCGCCAGAACGTGGACAATGATGCGGTTGGCCAAAAAGGGCGTATGCGTTTTTTCCTGAATATATTCAGGAAAAAACGCATACGCCCTTTTTGGCCAACCAAGCAACCTGGGAGAGCAAATCAGCACTACAAAGAAATCTCTCGACCCCCCCGGGGCAAAAGGGCCAGGCGAAAAAAGTCTAAAAACCAGAAAGGCAGGACAGGCCACGGAGTCAAGGGAGCCTTGTTAAGCTGATGGGCGGGATGTCAATGGCCAACAGCCAATCTTCACAAGTGTATCCTCTTTCCCAAACCATGTAAAACACAGAACCACAGAGCATAGGGCACTTCCACACATGGGCGTTGACCTTGGGAAAATGAAGAAATCAACCAGACACAGGGACCCCAAAGTTGAGGGCTGCTGTCTTGACAAGAACCTCCACTCCGGTACACGTTTCATATCCCAGGAAAGAGCCAAGTGGACAAAGACGAGTGGACAAGTGGACAAAGACAAGTGGACAAGTGGACAAGTGGTGCTACGTAGGTCCAATGGAGTGTCACTGAGCCATGAAATGCACGTCATGAGGCTGGTAGCAGCATCCTGAGTGGATTTAGGTACGATCATCCTCAGTGAAATAAGTCCCACAAAAAAAGAAACTTATGATATCACTTATCGAGGGAATGTAAAAATCGCTCCCCATGAACGGAATCCCCAAACAGAACAGAGTCACGCTTTTAGAAAACACACTTATGCCTGCTTCAGGGGAAAGGTGAGGTGGGGTGACGCATAAAACTCGAGTTTGAAATGAGCACACATACCCTTCCGAAAACCGAATATGGAATGGACACGACCTACTCCTTGCTCAATCAACTGGACTCACCAGACCCTGTTCATCGCACAAGTATCTATCCGACTAGTAAGCATCTTAAAAGCTAAGTCTTGATATCTCTGTGTAAGTGCATCAAGTGTGTGTAAAGCGGCCTAAAACCAGCAGGGAAAATCAGCTCAGACCCATTCTGAGGATACATTTCCAACATAAAGAAGAAACAAGCAGGGCAAGAGAGAAATTCTTCCAAAATGCGTTCAGGGACTGGCATGCAACCAGGATTGACCACATCTACAGCCCCAGCGGCAGAAGACATAAGGCTGGACACTCTTGGGGCTGAGACGATTGGTGAGGTTGGGAAAGCAAATGCAGACCCTTGAAAGGAATCCTGCGTGCTCCCCATTCCATGGGTCCCAACTCTCCAGGTTCAACGCAATCTTCCGACAGCGAAAGCACTCATTGGAAACCCAGCGGATGCTACACCGTGGGATCGGGAAAGCTTTCTGAAACTCACCTCAGTTTTCATCTCCTGGTGCTCGTGTTCTCCATTCAGGCCCCCTTACTAACAATCTCCCCACTTGGAGACTCGGCGCCTTTCCATGCCTCTTTCGTACCGTCTGCAAATTGTCCGCAGGATGAACTGCAAGAGGGGGAACCAATGAGAGACTCGCTGGAGGTGTTTGGTCGGGCACATGTCACTCTCATTTCCCATCACGAAAAAGAATTCACCAGAGGTTCAGCCTGCCACCCCGGATCGACAATAGGGCGTGAAGCCATCCAGCCGTGTTGCGTCCCACTCACAAAAAAGCGACTTGGGAAATGGAGCTCAGGGGCACTGCACTTCCCAAACCTGCAGAGTTCTAAACGATAACTATCGCCCCAAAATATATTGAGGTCAGGCTACGAAGAGGCGTTGAACGCAAGGCAGAATTGCAGGAAACGGATGTCAACGGGTACATCGGAATGGCCCCGATAGCACATGAAAAGCGCCAGAACGTGGACAATGATGCGGTTGGCCAAAAAGGGCGTATGCGTTTTTTCCTGAATATATTCAGGAAAAAACGCATACGCCCTTTTTGGCCAACCAAGCAACCTGGGACAGCAAATCAGCACTACAAAGAAATCTCTCGCCCCTCCCCCCGGGGCAAAAGGGCCAGGCGAAAAAAGTCTAAAAACCAGAAAGGCAGGACAGCCCACGGAGTCAAGGGAGCCTTGTTAAGCTGATGGGCGGGATGTCAATGGCCAACAGCCAATCTTCACAAATGTATCCTCTTCCCCAAACCATGTAAAACACAGAACCACAGAGCATAGGGCACTTCCACACATGGGCGTTGACCTTGGGAAAATGAAAAAATCAACCAGACACAGGGACCCCAAAGTTGAGGGCTGCTGTCTTGACAAGAACCTCCACTCCGGTACACGTTTCATATCCCAGGAAAGAGCCAAGTGGACAAAGACGAGTGGACAAGTGGACAAAGACAAGTGGACAAGTGGACAAGTGGTGCTACGTAGGTCCAATGGAGTGTCACTCAGCCATGAAATCCACGTCATGAGGCTGGTAGCAGCATCCTGAGTGGATTTAGGTACGATCATCCTCAGTGAAATAAGTCCCACAAAAAAAGAAACTTATGATATCACTTATCGAGGGAATGTAAAAATCGCTCCCCATGAACGGAATCCCCAAACAGAACAGAGTCACGCTTTTAGAAAACACACTTATGCCTGCTTCAGGGGAAAGGTGAGGTGGGGTGACGCATAAAACTCGAGTTTGAAATGAGCACAGATACCCTTCCGAAAACCGAATATGGAATGGACACGACCTACTCCTTGCTCAATCAACTGGACTCACCAGACCCTGTTCATCGCACAAGTATCTATCCGACTAGTAAGCATCTTAAAAGCTAAGTCTTGATATCTCTTTGTAAGTGCATCAAGTGTGTGTAAAGCGGCCTAAAACCAGCAGGGAAAATCAGCTCAGACCCATTCTGAGGATACATTTCCAACATAAAGAAGAAACAAGCAGGGCAGAACAGAGAGAAATTCTTCCAAAATGCGTTCAGGGACTGGCATGCAACCAGGATTGACCACATCTACAGCCCCAGCGGCAGAAGACATAAGGCTGGACACTCTTGGGGCTGAGACGATTGGTGAGGTTGGGAAAGCAAATGCAGACCCTTGAAAGGAATCCTGCGTGCTCCCCATTCCATGGGTCCCAACTCTCCAGGTTCAACGCAATCTTCCGACAGCGAAAGCACTCATTGGAAACCCAGCGGATGCTACACCGTGGGATCGGGAAAGCTTTCTGAAACTCACCTCAGTTTTCATCTCCTGGTGCTCGTGTTCTCCATTCAGGCCCCCTTACTAACAATCTCCCCACTTGGAGACTCGGCGCCTTTCCATGCCTCTTTCGTACCGTCTGCAAATTGTCCGCAGGATGAACTGCAAGAGGGGGAACCAATGAGAGACTCGCTGGAGGTGTTTGGTCGGGCACATGTCACTCTCATTTCCCATCACGAAGAAGAATTCACCAGCGGTTCAGCCTGCCACCCCGGATCGACAATAGGGCGTGAAGCCATCCAGCCGTGTTGCGTCCCACTCACAAAAAAGCGACTTGGGAAATGGAGCTCAGGGGCACTGCACTTCCCAAACCTGCAGAGTTCTAAACGATAACTATCGCCCCAAAATATATTGAGGTCAGGCTACGAAGAGGCGCTGAACGCAAGGCAGAACTGCAGGAAACGGATGTCAACGGGTACATCGGAATGGCCCCGATAGCACATGAAAAGCGCCAGAACGTGGACAATGATGCGGTTGGCCAAAAAGGGCGTATGCGTTTTTTCCTGAATATATTCAGGAAAAAACGCATACGCCCTTTTTGGCCAACCAAGCAACCTGGGAGAGCAAATCAGCACTACAAAGAAATCTCTCGCCCCCCCCCCGGGGCAAAAGGGCCAGGCGAAAAAAGTCTAAAAACCAGAAAGGCAGGACAGCCCACGGAGTCAAGGGAGCCTTGTTAAGCTGATGGGCGGGATGTCAATGGCCAACAGCCAATCTTCACAAGTGTATCCTCTTTCCCAAACCATGGAAAACACAGAACCACAGAGCATAGGGCACTTCCACACATGGGCGTTGACCTTGGGAAAATGAAAAAATCAACCAGACACAGGGACCCCAAAGTTGAGGGCTGCTGTCTTGACAAGAACCTCCACTCCGGTACACGTTTCATATCCCAGGAAAGAGCCAAGTGGACAAGTGGACAAAGACAAGTGGACAAGTGGACAAGTGGTGCTACATAGGTCCAATGGCGTGTCACTCAGCCATGAAATCCACGTCATGAGGCTGGTAGCAGCATCCTGAGTGGATTTAGGTACGATCATCCTCAGTGAAATAAGTCCCACAAAAAAAGAAACTTATGATATCACTTATCGAGGGAATGTAAAAATCGCTCCCCATGCACTGAATCCCCAAACAGAACAGAGTCACGCTTTTAGAAAACACACTTATGCCTGCTTCAGGGGAAAGGTGAGGTGGGGTGACGCATAAAACTCGAGCTTGAAATGAGCACAGATACCCTTCCGAAAACCGAATATGGAATGGACACGACCTACTCCTTGCTCAATCAACTGGACTCACCAGACCCTGTTCATCGCACAAGTATCTATCCGACTAGTAAGCATCTTAAAAGCTAAGTCTTGATATCTCTGTGTAAGTGCATCAAGTGTGTGTAAAGCGGCCTAAAACCAGCAGGGAAAATCAGCTCAGACCCATTCTGAGGATACATTTCCAACATAAAGAAGAAACAAGCAGGGCAGAACAGAGAGAAATTCTTCCAAAATGCGTTCAGGGACTGGCATGCAACCAGGATTGACCACATCTACAGCCCCAGCGGCAGAAGACATAAGGCTGGACACTCTTGGGGCTGAGACGATTGGTGAGGTTGGGAAAGCAAATGCAGACCCTTGAAAGGAATCCTGCGTGCTCCCCATTCCATGGGTCCCAACTCTCCAGGTTCAACGCAATCTTCCGACAGCGAAAGCACTCATTGGAAACCCAGCGGATGCTACACCGTGGGATCGGGAAAGCTTTCTGAAACTCACCTCAGTTTTCATCTCCTGGTGCTCGTGTTCTCCATTCAGGCCCCCTTACTAACAATCTCCCCACTTGGAGACTCGGCGCCTTTCCATGCCTCTTTCGTACCGTCTGCAATTTGTCCGCAGGATGAACTGCAAGAGGGGGAACCAATGAGAGACTCGCTGGAGGTGTTTGGTCGGGCACATGTCACTCTCATTTCCCATCACGAAGAAGAATTCACCACAGGTTCAGCCTGCCACCCCGGATCGACAATAGGGCGTGAAGCCATCCAGCCGTGTTGCGTCCCACTCACAAAAAAGCGACTTGGGAAATGGAGCTCAGGGGCACTGCACTTCCCAAACCTGCAGAGTTCTAAACGATAACTATCGCCCCAAAATATATTGAGGTCAGGCTACGAAGAGGCGCTGAACGCAAGGCAGAACTGCAGGAAACGGATGTCAACGGGTACATCGGAATGGCCACGATAGCACACGAAAAGCGCCAGAACGTGGACAATGATGCGGTTGGCAAAAAAGGGCGTATGCGTTTTTTCCTGAATATATTCAGGAAAAAACGCATACGCCCTTTTTGGCCAACCAAGCAACCTGGGAGAGCAAATCAGCACTACAAAGAAATCCCTCGCCCCCCCCGGGGCAAAAGGGCCAGGCGAAAAAAGTCTAAAAACCAGAAAGGCAGGACAGCCCACGGAGTCAAGGGAGCCTTGTTAAGCTGATGGGCGGGATGTCAATGGCCAACAGCCAATCTTCACAAGTGTATCCTCTTTCCCAAACCATGTAAAACACAGAACCACAGAGCATAGGGCACTTCCACACATGAGCGTTGACCTTGGGAAAATGAAAAAATCAACCAGACACAGGGACCCCAAAGCTGAGGGCTGTTGTCTTGACAAGAACCTCCACTCCGGTACACGTTTCATATCCCAGGAAAGAGCCAAGTGGACAAGTGGACAAAGACAAGTGGACAAGTGGACAAGTGGTGCTACGTAGGTCCAATGGAGTGTCACTCAGCCATGAAATCCACGTCATGAGGCTGGTAGCAGCATCCTGAGTGGATTTAGGTACGATCATCCTCAGTGAAATAAGTCCCACAAAAAAAGAAACTTATGATATCACTTATCGAGGGAATGTAAAAATCGCTCCCCATGCACTGAATCCCCAAACAGAACAGAGTCACGCTTTTAGAAAACACACTTATGCCTGCTTCAGGGGAAAGGTGAGGTGGGGTGACGCATAAAACTCGAGTTTGAAATGAGCACAGATACCCTTCCGAAAACCGAATATGGAATGGACACGACCTACTCCTTGCTCAATCAACTGGACTCACCAGACCCTGTTCATCGCACAAGTATCTATCCGACTAGTAAGCATCTTAAAAGCTAAGTCTTGATATCTCTGTGTAAGTGCATCAAGTGTGTGTCAAGCGGCCTAAAACCAGCAGGGAAAATCAGCTCAGACCCATTCTGAGGATACATTTCCAACATAAAGAAGAAACAAGCAGGGCAAAACAGAGAGAAATTCTTCCAAAATGCGTTCAGGGACTGGCATGCAACCAGGATTGACCACGTCTACAGCCCCAGCGGCAGAAGACATAAGGCTGGACACTCTTGGGGCTGAGACGATTGGTGAGATTGGGAA
This sequence comes from Kogia breviceps, assembly GCF_026419965.1. Classification (NCBI taxonomy): domain Eukaryota; kingdom Metazoa; phylum Chordata; class Mammalia; order Artiodactyla; family Physeteridae; genus Kogia; species Kogia breviceps. Next base: position 126,963,374 of record NC_081312.1, on the reverse strand, counting down.
AGCAAATGCAGACCCTTGAAAGGAATCCTGCGTGCTCCCCATTCCATGGGTCCCAACTCTCCAGGTTCAACGCAATCTTCCGACAGCGAAAGCACTCATTGGAAACCCAGCGGATGCTACACCGTGGGATCGGGAAAGCTTTCTGAAACTCACCTCAGTTTTCATCTCCTGGTGCTCGTGTTCTCCATTCAGGCCCCCTTACTAACAATCTCCCCACTTGGAGACTCGGCGCCTTTCCATGCCTCTTTCGTACCGTCTGCAATTTGTCCGCAGGATGAACTGCAAGAGGGGGAACCAATGAGAGACTCGCTGGAGGTGTTTGGTCGGGCACATGTCACTCTCATTTCCCATCACGAAGAAGAATTCACCAGAGGTTCAGCCTGCCACCCCGGATCGACAATAGGGCGTGAAGCCATCCAGCCGTGTTGCGTCCCACTCACAAAAAAGCGACTTGGGAAATGGAGCTCAGGGGCACTGGACTTCCCAAACCTGCAGAGTTCTAAACGATAACTATCGCCCCAAAATATATTGAGGTCAGGCTACGAAGAGGCGCTGAACGCAAGGCAGAACTGCAGGAAACGGATGTCAACGGGTACATCGGAATGGCCCCGATAGCACATGAAAAGCGCCAGAACGTGGACAATGATGCGGTTGGCCAAAAACGGCGTATGCGTTTTTTCCTGAATATATTCAGGAAAAAACGCATACGTCCTTTTTGGCCAACCAAGCAACCTGGGAGAGCAAATCAGCAGTACAAAGAAATCTCTCGCCCCCCCCCCCGGGGCAAAAGGGCCAGGCGAAAAAAGTCTAAAAACCAGAAAGGCAGGACAGCCCACGGAGTCAAGGGAGCCTTGTTAAGCTGATGGGCGGGATGTCAATGGCCAACAGCCAATCTTCACAAGTGTATCCTCTTTCCCAAACCATGGAAAACACAGAACCACAGAGCATAGGGCACTTCCACACATGGGCGTTGACCTTGGGAAAATGAAAAAATCAACCAGACACAGGGACCCCAAAGTTGAGGGCTGCTGTCTTGACAAGAACCTCCACTCCGGTACACGTTTCATATCCCAGGAAAGAGCCAAGTGGACAAAGACGAGAGGACAAGTGGACAAAGACAAGTGGACAAGTGGACAAGTGGTGCTACGTAGGTCCAATGGAGTGTCACTCAGCCATGAAATCCACGTCATGAGGCTGGTAGCAGCATCCTGAGTGGATTTAGGTACGATCATCCTCAGTGAAATAAGTCCCACAAAAAAAGAAACTTATGATATCACTTATCGAGGGAATGTAAAAATCGCTCCCCATGCACTGAATCCCCAAACAGAACAGAGTCACGCTTTTAGAAAACACACTTATGCCTGCTTCAGGGGAAAGGTGAGGTGGGGTGACGCATAAAACTCGAGTTTGAAATGAGCACAGATACCCTTCCGAAAACCGAATATGGAATGGACACGACCTACTCCTTGCTCAATCAACTGGACTCACCAGACCCTGTTCATCGCACAAGTATCTATCCGACTAGTAAGCATCTTAAAAGCTAAGTCTTGATATCTCTGTGTAAGTGCATCAAGTGTGTGTAAAGAGGCCTAAAACCAGCAGGGAAAATCAGCTCAGACCCATTCTGAGGATACATTTCCAACATAAAGAAGAAACAAGCAGGGCAAAACAGAGAGAAATTCTTCCAAAATGCGTTCAGGGACTGGCATGCAACCAGGATTGACCACATCTACAGCCCCAGCGGCAGAAGACATAAGGCTGGACACTCTTGGGGCTGAGACGATTGGTGAGGTTGGGAAAGCAAATGCAGACCCTTGAAAGGAATCCTGCGTGCTCCCCATTCCATGGGTCCCAACTCTCCAGGTTCAACGCAATCTTCCGACAGCGAAAGCACTCATTGGAAACCCAGCGGATGCTACACCGTGGGATCGGGAAAGCTTTCTGAAACTCACCTCAGTTTTCATCTCCTGGTGCTCGTGTTCTCCATTCAGGCCCCCTTACTAACAATCTCCCCACTTGGAGACTCGGCGCCTTTCCATGCCTCTTTCGTACCGTCTGCAATTTGTCCGCAGGATGAACTGCAAGAGGGGGAACCAATGAGAGACTCGCTGGAGGTGTTTGGTCGGGCACATGTCACTCTCATTTCCCATCACGAAGAAGAATTCACCAGAGGTTCAGCCTGCCACCGCGGATCGACAATAGGGCGTGAAGCCATCCAGCCGTGTTGCGTCCCACTCACAAAAAAGCGACTTGGGAAATGGAGCTCAGGGGCACTGCACTTCCCAAACCTGCAGAGTTCTAAACGATAACTATCGCCCCAAAATATATTGAGGTCAGGCTACGAAGAGGCGCTGAACGCAAGGCAGAACTGCAGGAAACGGATGTCAACGGGTACATCGGAATGGCCCCGATAGCACATGAAAAGCGCCAGAACGTGGACAATGATGCGGTTGGCCAAAAAGGGCATATGCGTTTTTTCCTGAATATATTCAGGAAAAAACGCATATGCCCTTTTTGGACAACCAAGCAACCTGGGAGGGTAAATCAGCACTACAAAGAAATCTCTCGCCCCCCCCCCCGGGGCAAAAGGGCCAGGCGAAAAAAGTCTAAAAACCAGAAAGGCAGGACAGCCCACGGAGTCAAGGGAGCCTTGTTAAGCTGATGGGCGGGATGTCAATGGCCAACAGCCAATCTTCACAAGTGTATCCTCTTTCCCAAACCATGGAAAACACAGAACCACAGAGCATAGGGCACTTCCACACATGGGCGTTGACCTTGGGAAAATGAAAAAATCAACCAGACACAGGGACCCCAAAGTTGAGGGCTGCTGTCTTGACAAGAACCTCCACTCCGGTACACGTTTCATATCCCAGGAAAGAGCCAAGTGGACAAGTGGACAAAGACAAGTGGACAAGTGGACAAGTGGTGCTACATAGGTCCAATGGCGTGTCACTCAGCCATGAAATCCACGTCATGAGGCTGGTAGCAGCATCCTGAGTGGATTTAGGTACGATCATCCTCAGTGAAATAAGTCCCACAAAAAAAGAAACTTATGATATCACTTATCGAGGGAATGTAAAAATCGCTCCCCATGCACTGAATCCCCAAACAGAACAGAGTCACGCTTTTAGAAAACACACTTATGCCTGCTTCAGGGGAAAGGTGAGGTGGGGTGACGCATAAAACTCGAGTTTGAAATGAGCACAGATACCCTTCCGAAAACCGAATATGGAATGGACACGACCTACTCCTTGCTCAATCAACTGGACTCACCAGACCCTGTTCATCGCACAAGTATCTATCCGACTAGTAAGCATCTTAAAAGCTAAGTCTTGATATCTCTGTGTAAGTGCATCAAGTGTGTGTAAAGCGGCCTAAAACCAGCAGGGAAAATCAGCTCAGACCCATTCTGAGGATACATTTCCAACATAAAGAAGAAACAAGCAGGGCAAAACAGAGAGAAATTCTTCCAAAATGCGTTCAGGGACTGGCATGCAACCAGGATTGACCACGTCTACAGCCCCAGCGGCAGAAGACATAAGGCTGGACACTCTTGGGGCTGAGACGATTGGTGAGGTTGGGAAAGCAAATGCAGACCCTTGAAAGGAATCCTGCGTGCTCCCCATTCCATGGGTCCCAACTCTCCAGGTTCAACGCAATCTTCCGACAGCGAAAGCACTCATTGGAAACCCAGCGGACGCTACACCGTGGGATCGGGAAAGCTTTCTGAAACTCACCTCAGTTTTCATCTCCTGGTGCTCGTGTTCTCCATTCAGGCCCCCTTACTAACAATCTCCCCACTTGGAGACTCGGCGCCTTTCCATGCCTCTTTCGTACCGTCTGCAATTTGTCCGCAGGATGAACTGCAAGAGGGGGAACCAATGAGAGACTCGCTGGAGGTGTTTGGTCGGGCACATGTCACTCTCATTTCCCATCACGAAGAAGAATTCACCAGCGGTTCAGCCTGCCACCCCGGATCGACAATAGGGCGTGAAGCCATCCAGCCGTGTTGCGTCCCACTCACAAAAAAGCGACTTGGGAAATGGAGCTCAGGGGCACTGCACTTCCCAAACCTGCAGAGTTCTAAACGATAACTATCGCCCCAAAATATATTGAGGTCAGGCTACGAAGAGGCGCTGAACGCAAGGCAGAACTGCAGGAAACGGATGTCAACGGGTACATCGGAATGGCCACGATAGCACACGAAAAGCGCCAGAACGTGGACAATGATGCGGTTGGCCAAAAAGGGCGTATGCGTTTTTTCCTGAATATATTCAGGAAAAAACGCATACGCCCTTTTTGGCCAACCAAGCAACCTGGGAGAGCAAATCAGCACTACAAAGAAATCCCTCGCCCCCCCCCTGGGCAAAAGGGCCAGGCGAAAAAAGTCTAAAAACCAGAAAGGCAGGACAGCCCACGGAGTCAAGGGAGCCTTGTTAAGCTGATGGGCGGGATGTCAATGGCCAACAGCCAATCTTCACAAGTGTATCCTCTTTCCCAAACCATGTAAAACACAGAACCACAGAGCATAGGGCACTTCCACACATGGGCGTTGACCTTGGGAAAATGAAGAAATCAACCAGACACAGGGACCCCAAAGTTGAGGGCTGCTGTCTTGACAAGAACCTCCACTCCGGTACACGTTTCATATCCCAGGAAAGAGCCAAGTGGACAAAGACGAGTGGACAAGTGGACAAAGACAAGTGGACAAGTGGACAAGTGGTGCTACGTAGGTCCAATGGAGTGTCACTGAGCCATGAAATCCACGTCATGAGGCTGGTAGCAGCATCCTGAGTGGATTTAGGTACGATCATCCTCAGTGAAATAAGTCCCACAAAAAAAGAAACTTATGATATCACTTATCGAGGGAATGTAAAAATCGCTCCCCATGAACGGAATCCCCAAACAGAACAGAGTCACGCTTTTAGAAAACACACTTATGCCTGCTTCAGGGGAAAGGTGAGGTGGGGTGACGCATAAAACTCGAGTTTGAAATGAGCACAGATACCCTTCCGAAAACCGAATATGGAATGGACACGACCTACTCCTTGCTCAATCAACTGAACTCACCAGACCCTGTTCATCGCACAAGTATCTATCCGACTAGTAAGCATCTTAAAAGCTAAGTCTTGATATCTCTGTGTAAGTGCATCAAGTGTGTGTAAAGCGGCCTAAAACCAGCAGGGAAAATCAGCTCAGACCCATTCTGAGGATACATTTCCAACATAAAGAAGAAACAAGCAGGGCAAAACAGAGAGAAATTCTTCCAAAATGCGTTCAGGGACTGGCATGCAACCAGGATTGACCACATCTACAGCCCCAGCGGCAGAAGACATAAGGCTGGACACTCTTGGGGCTGAGACGATTGGTGAGGTTGGGAAAGCAAATGCAGACCCTTGAAAGGAATCCTGCGTGCTCCCCATTCCATGGGTCCCAACTCTCCAGGTTCAACGCAATCTTCCGACAGCGAAAGCACTCATTGGAAACCCAGCGGATGCTACACCGTGGGATCGGGAAAGCTTTCTGAAACTCACCTCAGTTTTCATCTCCTGGTGCTCGTGTTCTCCATTCAGGCCCCCTTACTAACAATCTCCCCACTTGGAGACTCGGCGCCTTTCCATGCCTCTTTCGTACCGTCTGCAATTTGTCCGCAGGATGAACTGCAAGAGGGGGAACCAATGAGAGACTCGCTGGAGGTGTTTGGTCGGGCACATGTCACTCTCATTTCCCATCACGAAAAAGAATTCACCAGAGGTTCAGCCTGCCACCCCGGATCGACAATAGGGCGTGAAGCCATCCAGCCGTGTTGCGTCCCACTCACAAAAAAGCGACTTGGGAAATGGAGCTCAGGGGCACTGCACTTCCCAAACCTGCAGACTTCTAAACGATAACTATCGCCCCAAAATATATTGAGGTCAGGCTACGATCAGGCACTGAACGCAAGGCAGAATTGCAGGAAACGGATGTCAACGGGTACATCGGAATGGCCCCGATAGCACATGAAAAGCGCCAGAACGTGGACAATGATGCGGTTGGCCAAAAAGGGCGTATGCGTTTTTTCCTGAATATATTCAGGAAAAAACGCATACGCCCTTTTTGGCCAACCAAGCAACCTGGGAGAGCAAATCAGCACTACAAAGAAATCTCTCGACCCCCCCGGGGCAAAAGGGCCAGGCGAAAAAAGTCTAAAAACCAGAAAGGCAGGACAGGCCACGGAGTCAAGGGAGCCTTGTTAAGCTGATGGGCGGGATGTCAATGGCCAACAGCCAATCTTCACAAGTGTATCCTCTTTCCCAAACCATGTAAAACACAGAACCACAGAGCATAGGGCACTTCCACACATGGGCGTTGACCTTGGGAAAATGAAAAAATCAACCAGACACAGGGACCCCAAAGTTGAGGGCTGCTGTCTTGACAAGAACCTCCACTCCGGTACACGTTTCATATCCCAGGAAAGAGCCAAGTGGACAAAGACAAGTGGACAAGTGGACAAGTGGTGCTACTGAGGTCCAAAGGAGTGTCACTCAGCCACGAAATCCACGTCATGTGGCTGGTAGCAGCATCCTGAGTGGATTTAGATACGATCATCCTGAGTGAAATAAGTCCCACAAAAAAAGAAACTTATGATATCACTTATCGAGGGAATGTAAAAATCGCTCCCCATGAACGGAATCCCCAAACAGAACAGAGTCACGCTTTTAGAAAACACACTTGTGCCTGCTTCAGGGGAAAGGTGAGGTGGGGTGACGCATAAAACTCGAGTTTGAAATGAGCACACATACCCTTCCGAAAACCGAATATGGAATGGACACGACCTACTCCTTGCTCAATCAACTGGACTCACCAGACCCTGTTCATCGCACAAGTATCTATCCGGCTAGTAAGCATCTTAAAAGCTAAGTCTTGATATCTCTGTGTAAGTGCATCAAGTGTGTGTAAAGCGGCCTAAAACCAGCAGGGAAAATCAGCTCAGACCCATTCTGAGGATACATTTCCAACATAAAGAAGAAACAAGCAGGGCAAAACAGAGAGAAATTCTTCCAAAATGCGTTCAGGGACTGGCATGCAACCAGGATTGACCACATCTAGAGCCCCAGCGGCGGAAGACATAAGGCTGGACACTCTTGGGGCTGAGACGATTGGTGAGGTTGGGAAAGCAAATGCAGACCCTTGAAAGGAATCCTGCGTGCTCCCCATTCCATGGGTCCCAACTCTCCAGGTTCAACGCAATCTTCCGACAGCGAAAGCACTCATTGGAAACCCAGCGGATGCTACACCGTGGGATCGGGAAAGCTTTCTGAAACTCACCTCAGTTTTCATCTCCTGGTGCTCGTGATCTCCATTCAGGCCCCCTTACTAACAATCTCCCCACTTGGAGACTCGGCGCCTTTCCATGCCTCTTTCGTACCGTCTGCAATTTGTCCGCAGGATGAACTGCAAGAGGGGGAACCAATGAGAGACTCGCTGGAGGTGTTTGGTCGGGCACATGTCACTCTCATTTCCCATCACGAAGAAGAATTCACCAGAGGTTCAGCCTGCCACCGCGGATCGACAATAGGGCGTGAAGCCATCCAGCCGTGTTGCGTCCCACTCACAAAAAAGCGACTTGGGAAATGGAGCTCAGGGGCACTGCACTTCCCAAACCTGCAGAGTTCTAAACGATAACTATCGCCCCAAAATATATTGAGGTCAGGCTACGAAGAGGCGTTGAACCCAAGGCAGAATTGCAGGAAACGGATGTCAACGGGTACATCGGAATGGCCCCGATAGCACATGAAAAGCGCCAGAACGTGGACAATGATGCGGTTGGCCAAAAAGGGCGTATGCGTTTTTTCCTGAATATATTCAGGAAAAAACGCATACGCCCTTTTTGGCCAACCAAGCAACCTGGGAGAGCAAATCAGCACTACAAAGAAATCTCTCGCCCCCCCCCCGGGGGCAAAAGGGCCAGGCGAAAAAAGTCTAAAAACCAGAAAGGCAGGACAGCCCACGGAGTCAAGGGAGCCTTGTTAAGCTGATGGGCGGGATGTCAATGGCCAACAGCCAATCTTCACAAGTGTATCCTCTTTCCCAAATCATGTAAAACACAGAACCACAGAGCATAGGGCACTTCCACACATGGGCGTTGACCTTGGGAAAATGAAAAAAATCAACCAGACACAGGGACCCCAAAGTTGAGGGCTGCTGTCTTGACAAGAACCTCCACTCCGGTACACGTTTCATATCCCAGGAAAGAGCCAAGTGGACAAAGACGAGTGGACAAGTGGACAAAGACAAGTGGACAAGTGGACAAGTGGTGCTACGTAGGTCCAATGGAGTGTCACTCAGCCATGAAATCCACGTCATGAGGCTGGTAGCAGCATCCTGAGTGGATTTAGGTACGATCATCTTCAGTGAAATCAGTCCCACAAAAAAAGAAACTTATGATATCACTTATCGAGGGAATGTAAAAATCGCTCCCCATGAACGGAATCCCCAAACAGAACAGAGTCACCCTTTTAGAAAACACACTTGTGCCTGCTTCAGGGGAAAGGTGAGGTGGGGTGACGCATAAAACTCGAGTTTGAAATGAGCAGAGATACCCTTCCGAAAACCGAATATGGAATGGACACGACCTACTCCTTGCTCAATCAACTGGACTCACCAGACCCTGTTCATCGCACAAGTATCTATCCGACTAGTAAGCATCTTAAAAGCTAAGTCTTGATATCTCTGTGTAAGTGCATCAAGTGTGTGTAAAGCGGCCTAAAACCAGCAGGGAAACTCAGCTCAGACCCATTCTGAGGATACATTTCCAACATAAAGAAGAAACAAGCAGGGCAAAACAGAGAGAAATTCTTCCAAAATGCGTTCAGGGACTGGCATGCAACCAGGATTGACCACATCTACAGCCCCAGCGGCGGAAGACATAAGGCTGGACACTCTTGGGGCTGAGACGATTGGTGAGGTTGGGAAAGCAAATGCAGACCCTTGAAAGGAATCCTGCGTGCTCCCCATTCCATGGGTCCCAACTCTCCAGGTTCAACGCAATCTTCCGACAGCGAAAGCACTCATTGGAAACCCAGCGGATGCTACACCGTGGGATCGGGAAAGCTTTCTGAAACTCACCTCAGTTTTCATCTCCTGGTGCTCGTGTTCTCCATTCAGGCCCCCTTACTAACAATCTCCCCACTTGGAGACTCGGCGCCTTTCCATGCCTCTTTCGTACCGTCTGCAATTTGTCCGCAGGATGAACTGCAAGAGGGGGAACCAATGAGAGACTCGCTGGAGGTGTTTGGTCGGGCACATGTCACTCTCATTTCCCATCACGAAGAAGAATTCACCAGAGGTTCAGCCTGCCACCCCGGATCGACAATAGGGCGTGAAGCCATCCAGCCGTGTTGCGTCCCACTCACAAAAAAGCGACTTGGGAAATGGAGCTCAGGGGCACTGCACTTCCCAAACCTGCAGAGTTCTAAACGATAACTATCGCCCCAAAATATATTGAGGTCAGGCTACGAAGAGGCGTTGAACGCAAGGCAGAACTGCAGGAAACGGATGTCAACGGGTACATCGGAATGGCCCCGATAGCACATGAAAAGCGCCAGAACGTGGACAATGATGCGGTTGGCCAAAAAGGGCGTATGCGTTTTTTCCTGAATATATTCAGGAAAAAACGCATACGCCCTTTTTGGCCAACCAAGCAACCTGGGAGAGCAAATCAGCACTACAAAGAAATCTCTCGCCCCCCCCCCGGGGCAAAAGGGCCAGGCGAAAAAAGTCTAAAAACCAGAAAGGCAGGACAGCCCACGGAGTCAAGGGAGCCTTGTTAAGCTGATGGGCGGGATGTCAATGGCCAACAGCCAATCTTCACAAATGTATCCTCTTTCCCAAACCATGTAAAACACAGAACCACAGAGCATAGGGCACTTCCACACATGGGCGTTGACCTTGGGAAAATGAAAAAATCAACCAGACACAGGGACCCCAAAGTTGAGGGCTGCTGTCTTGACAAGAACCTCCACTCCGGTACACGTTTCATATCCCAGGAAAGAGCCAAGTGGACAAAGACGAGTGGACAAGTGGACAAAGACAAGTGGACAAGTGGACAAGTGGTGCTACGTAGGTCCAATGGAGTGTCACTCAGCCATGAAATCCACGTCATGAGGCTGGTAGCAGCATCCTGAGTGGATTTAGGTACGATCATCCTCAGTGAAATAAGTCCCACAAAAAAAGAAACTTATGATATCACTTATCGAGGGAATGTAAAAATCGCTCCCCATGAACGGAATCCCCAAACAGAACAGAGTCACGCTTTTAGAAAACACACTTATGCCTGCTTCAGGGGAAAGGTGAGGTGGGGTGACGCATAAAACTCGAGTTTGAAATGAGCACAGATACCCTTCCGAAAACCGAATATGGAATGGACACGACCTACTCCTTGCTCAATCAACTGGACTCACCAGACCCTGTTCATCGCACAAGTATCTATCCGACTAGTAAGCATCTTAAAAGCTAAGTCTTGATATCTCTGTGTAAGTGCATCAAGTGTGTGTAAAGCGGCCTAAAACCAGCAGGGAAAATCAGCTCAGACCCATTCTGAGGATACATTTCCAACATAAAGAAGAAACAAGCAGGGCAAAACAGAGAGAAATTCTTCCAAAATGCGTTCAGGGACTGGCATGCAACCAGGATTGACCACATCTACAGCCCCAGCGGCAGAAGACATAAGGCTGGACACTCTTGGGGCTGAGACGATTGGTGAGGTTGGGAAAGCAAATGCAGACCCTTGAAAGGAATCCTGCGTGCTCCCCATTCCATGGGTCCCAACTCTCCAGGTTCAACGCAATCTTCCGACAGCGAAAGCACTCATTGGAAACCCAGCGGATGCTACACCGTGGGATCGGGAAAGCTTTCTGAAACTCACCTCAGTTTTCATCTCCTGGTGCTCGTGTTCTCCATTCAGGCCCCCTTACTAACAATCTCCCCACTTGGAGACTCGGCGCCTTTCCATGCCTCTTTCGTACCGTCTGCAATTTGTCCGCAGGATGAACTGCAAGAGGGGGAACCAATGAGAGACTCGCTGGAGGTGTTTGGTCGGGCACATGTCACTCTCATTTCCCATCACGAAAAAGAATTCACCAGAGGTTCAGCTTGCCACCCCGGATCGACAATAGGGCGTGAAGCCATCCAGCCGTGTTGCGTCCCACTCACAAAAAAGCGACTTGGGAAATGGAGCTCAGGGGCACTGCACTTCCCAAACCTGCAGAGTTCTAAACGATAACTATCGCCCCAAAATATATTGAGGTCAGGCTACGAACAGGCACTGAACGCAAGGCAGAATTGCAGGAAACGGATGTCAACGGGTACATCGGAATGGCCCCGATAGCACATGAAAAGCGCCAGAACGTGGACAATGATGCGGTTGGCCAAAAAGGGCGTATGCGTTTTTTCCATTCAGGAAAAAACGCATACGCCCTTTTTGGCCAACCAAGCAACCTGGGAGAGCAAATCAGCACTACAAAGAAATCTCTCGCCCCCCCCCCGGGGCAAAAGGGCCAGGCGAAAAAAGTCTAAAAACCAGAAAGGCAGGACAGCCCACGGAGTCAAGGGAGCCTTGTTAAGCTGATGGGCGGGATGTCAATGGCCAACAGCCAATCTTCACAAATGTATCCTCTTTCCCAAACCATGTAAAACACAGAACCACAGAGCATAGGGCACTTCCACACATGGGCGTTGACCTTGGGAAAATGAAAAAATCAACCAGACACAGGGACCCCAAAGTTGAGGGCTGCTGTCTTGACAAGAACCTCCACTCCGGTACACGTTTCATATCCCAGGAAAGAGCCAAGTGGACAAAGACGAGTGGACAAGTGGACAAAGACAAGTGGACAAGTGGACAAGTGGTGCTACGTAGGTCCAATGGAGTGTCACTCAGCCATGAAATCCACGTCATGAGGCTGGTAGCAGCATCCTGAGTGGATTTAGGTACGATCATCCTCAGTGAAATAAGTCCCACAAAAAAAGAAACTTATGATATCACTTATCGAGGGAATGTAAAAATCGCTCCCCATGCACTGAATCCCCAAACAGAACAGAGTCACGCTTTTAGAAAACACACTTATGCCTGCTTCAGGGGAAAGGTGAGGTGGGGTGACGCATAAAACTCGAGTTTGAAATGAGCACAGATACCCTTCCGAAAACCGAATATGGAATGGACACGACCTACTCCTTGCTCAATCAACTGGACTCACCAGACCCTGTTCATCGCACAAGTATCTATCCGACTAGTAAACATCTTAAAAGCTAAGTCTTGATATCTCTGTGTAAGTGCATCAAGTGTGTGTAAAGCGGCCTAAAACCAGCAGGGAAAATCAGCTCAGACCCATTCTGAGGATACATTTCCAACATAAAGAAGAAACAAGCAGGGCAAAACAGAGAGAAATTCTTCCAAAATGCGTTCAGGGACTGGCATGCAACCAGGATTGACCACATCTACAGCCCCAGCGGCAGAAGACATAAGGCTGGACACTCTTGGGGCTGAGACGATTGGTGAGGTTGGGAAAGCAAATGCAGACCCTTGAAAGGAATCCTGCGTGCTCCCCATTCCATGGGTCCCAACTCTCCAGGTTCAACGCAATCTTCCGACAGCGAAAGCACTCATTGGAAACCCAGCGGATGCTACACCGTGGGATCGGGAAAGCTTTCTGAAACTCACCTCAGTTTTCATCTCCTGGTGCTCGTGTTCTCCATTCAGGCCCCCTTACTAACAATCTCCCCACTTGGAGACTCGGCGCCTTTCCATGCCTCTTTCGTACCGTCTGCAATTTGTCCGCAGGATGAACTGCAAGAGGGGGAACCAATGAGAGACTCGCTGGAGGTGTTTGGTCGGGCACATGTCACTCTCATTTCCCATCACGAAAAAGAATTCACCAGAGGTTCAGCTTGCCACCCCGGATCGACAATAGGGCGTGAAGCCATCCAGCCGTGTTGCGTCCCACTCACAAAAAAGCGACTTGGGAAATGGAGCTCAGGGGCACTGCACTTCCCAAACCTGCAGAGTTCTAAACGATAACTATCGCCCCAAAATATATTGAGGTCAGGCTACGAACAGGCACTGAACGCAAGGCAGAATTGCAGGAAACGGATGTCAACGGGTACATCGGAATGGCCCCGATAGCACATGAAAAGCGCCAGAACGTGGACAATGATGCGGTTGGCCAAAAAGGGCGTATGCGTTTTTTCCATTCAGGAAAAAACGCATACGCCCTTTTTGGCCAACCAAGCAACCTGGGAGAGCAAATCAGCACTACAAAGAAATCTCTCGCCCCCCCCCGGGGCAAAAGGGCCAGGCGAAAAAAGTCTAAAAACCAGAAAGGCAGGACAGCCCACGGAGTCAAGGGAGCCTTGTTAAGCTGATGGGCGGGATGTCAATGGCCAACAGCCAATATTCACAAATGTATCCTCTTTCCCAAACCATGTAAAACACAGATCCACAGAGCATAGGGCACTTCCACACATGGGCGTTGACCTTGGAAAAATGAAAAAATCAACCAGACACAGGGGCCCCAAAGTTGAGGGCTGCTGTCTTGACAAGAACCTCCACTCCGGTACACGTTTCATATCCCAGGAAAGAGCCAAGTGGACAAAGACAAGTGGACAAGTGGACAAAGACAAGTGGACAAGTGGACAAGTGGTGCTACGTAGGTCCAATGGAGTGTCACTCAGCCATGAAATCCACGTCATGAGGCTGGTAGCAGCATCCTGAGTGGATTTAGGTACGATCATCCTCAGTGAAATAAGTCCCACAAAAAAAGAAACTTATGATATCACTTATCGAGGGAATGTAAAAATCGCTCCCCATGAACGGAATCCCCAAACAGAACAGAGTCACGCTTTTAGAAAATACACTTATGCCTGCTTCAGGGGAAAGGTGAGGTGGGGTGACGCATAAAACTCGAGTTTGAAATGAGCACAGATACCCTTCCGAAAACCGAATATGGAATGGACACGACCTACTCCTTGCTCAATCAACTGGACTCACCAGACCCTGTTCATCGCACAAGTATCTATCCGACTAGTAAGCATCTTAAAAGCTAAGTCTTGATATCTCTGTGTAAGTGCATCAAGTGTGTGTAAAGCGGCCTAAAACCAGCAGGGAAACTCAGCTCAGACCCATTCTGAGGATACATTTCCAACATAAAGAAGAAACAAGCAGGGCAAAACAGAGAGAAATTCTTCCAAAATGCGTTCAGGGACTGGCATGCAACCAGGATTGACCACATCTACAGCCCCAGCGGCGGAAGACATAAGGCTGGACACTCTTGGGGCTGAGACGGTTGGTGAGGTTGGGAAAGCAAATGCAGACCCTTGAAAGGAATCCTGCGTGCTCCCCATTCCATGGGTCCCAACTCTCCAGGTTCAACGCAATCTTCCGACAGCGAAAGCACTCATTGGAAACCAAGCGGATGCTACACCGTGGGATCGGGAAAGCATTCTGAAACTCACCTCAGTGTTCATCTCCTGGTGCTCGTGTTCTCCATTCAGGACCCCTTACTAACAATCTCCCCACTTGGAGACTCGGCGCCTTTCCATGCCTCTTTCGTACCGTTGGCAATTTGTCCGCAGGATGAACTGCAAGAGGGGGAACCAATGAGAGACTCGCTGGAGGTGTTTGGTCGGGCACATGTCACTCTCATTTCCCATCACGAAGAAGAATTCACCAGAGGTTCAGCCTGCCACCGCGGATCGACAATAGGGCGTGAAGCCATCCAGCCGTGTTGCGTCCCATTCACAAAAAAGCGACTTGGGAAATGGAGCTCAGGGGCACTGCACTTCCCAAACCTGCAGAGTTCTAAACGATAACTATCGCCCCAAAATATATTGAGGTCAGGCTACGAACAGGCACTGAACGCAAGGCAGAATTGCAGGAAACGGATGTCAACGGGTACATCGGAATGGCCCCGATAGCACATGAAAAGCGCCAGAACGTGGACAATGATGCGGTTGGCCAAAAAGGGCGTATGCGTTTTTTCCTGAATATATTCAGGAAAAAACGCATACGCCCTTTTTGGCCAACCAAGCAACCTGGGAGAGCAAATCAGCACTACAAAGAAATCTCTGCCCCCCCCCGGGGCAAAAGGGCCAGGCGAAAAAAGTCTAAAAACCAGAAAGGCAGGACAGCCCACGGAGTCAAGGGAGCCTTGTTAAGCTGATGGGCGGGATGTCAATGGCCAACAGCCAATCTTCACAAATGTATCCTCTTTCCCAAACCATGTAAAACACAGAACCACAGAGCATAGGGCACTTCCACACATGGGCGTTGACCTTGGGAAAATGAAAAAATCAACCAGACACAGGGACCCCAAAGTTGAGGGCTGCTGTCTTTACAAGAACCTCCACTCCGGTACACGTTTCATATCCCAGGAAAGAGCCAAGTGGACAAAGACGAGTGGACAAGTGGACAAAGACAAGTGGACAAGTGGACAAGTGGTGCTACGTAGGTCCAATGGAGTGTCACTCAGCCATGAAATCCACGTCATGAGGCTGGTAGCAGCATCCTGAGTGGATTTAGGTACGATCATCCTCAGTGAAATAAGTCCCACAAAAAAAGAAACTTATGATATCACTTATCGAGGGAATGTAAAAATCGCTCCCCATGAACGGAATCCCCAAACAGAACAGAGTCACGCTTTTAGAAAACACACTTATGCCTGCTTCAGGGGAAAGGTGAGGTGGGGTGACGCATAAAACTCGAGTTTGAAATGAGCACAGATACCCTTCCGAAAACCGAATATGGAATGGACACGACCTACTCCTTGCTCAATCAACTGGACTCACCAGACCCTGTTCATCGCACAAGTATCTATCCGACTAGTAAGCATCTTAAAAGCTAAGTCTTGATATCTCTTTGTAAGTGCATCAAGTGTGTGTAAAGCGGCCTAAAACCAGCAGGGAAAATCAGCTCAGACCCATTCTGAGGATACATTTCCAACATAAAGAAGAAACAAGCAGGGCAAAACAGAGAGAAATTCTTCCAAAATGCGTTCAGGGACTGGCATGCAACCAGGATTGACCACATCTACAGCCCCAGCGGCGGAAGACATAAGGCTGGACACTCTTGGGGCTGAGACGATTGGTGAGGTTGGGAAAGCAAATGCAGACCCTTGAAAGGAATCCTGCGTGCTCCCCATTCCATGGGTCCCAACTCTCCAGGTTCAACGCAATCTTCCGACAGCGAAAGCACTCATTGGAAACCCAGCGGATGCTACACCGTGGGATCGGGAAAGCTTTCTGAAACTCACCTCAGTTTTCATCTCCTGGTGCTCGTGTTCTCCATTCAGGCCCCCTTACTAACAATCTCCCCACTTGGATACTCGGCCCCTTTCCATGCCTCTTTCGTACCGTCTGCAATTTGTCCGCAGGAAGAACTGCAAGAAGGGGAACCAATGAGAGACTCGCTGGAGGTGTTTGGTCGGGCACATGTCACTCTCATTTCCCATCGCGAAGAAGAATTCACCAGAGGCTCAGCCTGCCACCCCGGATAGACAATAGGGCGTGAAGCCATCCAGCCGTGTTGCGTCCCACTCACAAAAAAGCGACTTGGAAATGGAGCTCAGGGGCACTGCACTTCCCAAACCTGCAGAGTTCTACACGATAACTATCGCCCCAAAATATATTGAGGTCAGGCTACGAAGAGGCGTTGAACGGAAGGCAGAATTGCAGGAAACGGATGTCAACGGGTACATCGGAATGGCCCCGATAGCACATGAAAAGCGCCAGAACGTGGACAATGATGCGGTTGGCCAAAAAGGGCGTATGCGTTTTTTCCTGAATATATTCAGGAAAAAACGCATACGCCCTTTTTGGCCAACCAAGCAACCTGGGAGAGCAAATCAGCACTACAAAGAAATCTCTCGACCCCCCCGGGGCAAAAGGGCCAGGCGAAAAAAGTCTAAAAACCAGAAAGGCAGGACAGCCCACGGAGTCAAGGGAGCCTTGTTAAGCTGATGGGCGGGATGTCAATGGCCAACAGCCAATCTTCACAAATGTATCCTCTTTCCCAAACCATGTAAAACACAGAACCACAGAGCATAGGGCACTTCCACACATGGGCGTTGACCTTGGGAAAATGAAAAAATCAACCAGACACAGGGACCCCAAAGTTGAGGGCTGCTGTCTTGACAAGAACCTCCACTCCGGTACACGTTTCATATCCCAGGAAAGAGCCAAGTGGACAAAGACAAGTGGACAAGTGGACAAGTGGTGCTACGGAGGTCCAAAGGAGTGTCACTCAGCCATGAAATCCACGTCATGTGGCTGGTAGCAGCATCCTGAGTGGATTTAGATACGATCATCCTGAGTGAAATAAGTCCCACAAAAAAAGAAACTTATGATATCACTTATCGAGGGAATGTAAAAATCGCTCCCCATGAACGGAATCCCCAAACAGAACAGAGTCACGCTTTTAGAAAACACACTTATGCCTGCTTCAGGGGAAAGGTGAGGTGGGGTGACGCATAAAACTCGAGTTTGAAATGAGCACAGATACCCTTCCGAAAACCGAATATGGAATGGACACGACCTACTCCTTGCTCAATCAACTGGACTCACCAGACCCTGTTCATCGCACAAGTATCTATCCGACTAGTAAGCATCTTAAAAGCTAAGTCTTGATATCTCTGTGTAAGTGCATCAAGTGTGTGTAAAGCGGCCTAAAACCAGCAGGGAAAATCAGCTCAGACCCATTCTGAGGATACATTTCCAACATAAAGAAGAAACAAGCAGGGCAAAACAGAGAGAAATTCTTCCAAAATGCGTTCAGGGACTGGCATGCAACCAGGATTGACCACATCTACAGCCCCAGCGGCAGAAGACATAAGGCTGGACACTCTTGGGGCTGAGACGATTGGTGAGGTTGGGAAAGCAAATGCAGACCCTTGAAAGGAATCCTGCGTGCTCCCCATTCCATGGGTCCCAACTCTCCAGGTTCAACGCAATCTTCCGACAGCGAAAGCACTCATTGGAAACCCAGCGGATGCTACACCGTGGGATCGGGAAAGCTTTCTGAAACTCACCTCAGTTTTCATCTCCTGGTGCTCGTGTTCTCCATTCAGGCCCCCTTACTAACAATCTCCCCACTTGGAGACTCGGCGCCTTTCCATGCCTCTTTCGTACCGTCTGCAATTTGTCCGCAGGATGAACTGCAAGAGGGGGAACCAATGAGAGACTCGCTGGAGGTGTTTGGTCGGGCACATGTCACTCTCATTTCCCATCACGAAAAAGAATTCACCAGAGGTTCAGCTTGCCACCCCGGATCGACAATAGGGCGTGAAGCCATCCAGCCGTGTTGCGTCCCACTCACAAAAAAGCGACTTGGGAAATGGAGCTCAGGGGCACTGCACTTCCCAAACCTGCAGAGTTCTAAACGATAACTATCGCCCCAAAATATATTGAGGTCAGGCTACGAAGAGGCGTTGAACGCAAGGCAGAACTGCAGGAAACGGATGTCAACGGGTACATCGGAATGGCCCCGATAGCACATGAAAAGCGCCAGAACGTGGACAATGATGCGGTTGGCCAAAAAGGGCGTATGCGTTTTTTCCATTCAGGAAAAAACGCATACGCCCTTTTTGGCCGACCAAGCAACCTGGGAGAGCAAATCAGCACTACAAAGAAATTTCTCGACCCCCCCGGGGCAAAAGGGCCAGGCGAAAAAAGTCTAAAAACCAGAAAGGCAGGACAGCCCACGGAGTCAAGGGAGCCTTGTTAAGCTGATGGGCGGGATGTCAATGGCCACCAGCCAATCTTCACAAATGTATCCTCTTTCCCAAACCATGTAAAACACAGAACCACAGAGCATAGGGCACTTCCACACATGGGCGTTGACCTTGGGAAAATGAAAAAATCAACCAGACACAGGGACCCCAAAGTTGAGGGCTGCTGTCTTGACAAGAACCTCCACTCCGGTACACGTTTCATATCCCAGGAAAGAGCCAAGTGGACAAAGACGAGTGGACAAGTGGAGAAAGACAAGTGGACAAGTGGACAAGTGGTGCTACGTAGGTCCAATGGAGTGTCACTCAGCCATGAAATCCACGTCATGAGGCTGGTAGCAGCATCCTGAGTGGATTTAGGTACGATCATCCTCAGTAAAATAAGTCCCACAAAAAAAGAAACTTATGATATCACTTATCGAGGGAATGTAAAAATCGCTCCCCATGAACGGAATCCCCAAACAGAACAGAGTCACGCTTTTAGAAAACACACTTATGCCTGCTTCAGGGGAAAGGTGAGGTGGGGTGACGCATAAACCTCGAGTTTGAAATGAGCACAGATACCCTTACGAAAACCGAATATGGAATGGACACGACCTACTCTTTGCTCAATCAACTGGACTCACCAGACTCTGTTCATCGCACAAGTATCTATCCGACTAGTAAGCATCTTAAAAGCTAAGTCTTGATAGCTCTGTGTAAGTGCATCAAGTGTGTGTAAAGCGGCCTAAAACCAGCAGGGAAAATCAGCTCAGACCCATTCTGAGGATACATTTCCAACACAAAGAAGAAACTAGCAGGGCAAAACAGAGAGAAATTCTTCCAAAATGCGTTCAGGGACTGGCATGCAACCAGGATTGACCACATCTACAGCCCCAGCGGCAGAAGACATAAGGCTGGACACTCTTGGGGCTGAGACGATGGGTGAGGTTGGGAAAGCAAATGCAGACCCTTGAAAGGAATCCTGCGTGCTCCCCATTCCATGGGTCCCAACTCTCCAGGTTCAACGCAATCTTCCGACAGCGAAAGCACTCATTGGAAACCCAGCGGATGCTACACCGTGGGATCGGGAAAGCTTTCTGAAACTCACCTCAGTTTTCATCTCCTGGTGCTCGTGTTCTCCATTCAGGCCCCCTTACTAACAATCTCCCCACTTGGAGACTCGGCGCCTTTCCATGCCTCTTTCGTACCGTCTGCAATTTGTCCGCAGGATGAACTGCAAGAGGGGGAACCAATGAGAGACTCGCTGGAGGGGTTTGGTCGGGCACATGTCACTCTCATTTCCCATCACGAAGAAGAATTCACCAGAGGTTCAGCCTGCCACCGCGGATCGACAATAGGGCGTGAAGCCATCCAGCCGTGTTGCGTCCCACTCACAAAAAAGCGACTTGGGAAATGGAGCTCAGGGGCACTGCACTTCCCAAACCTGCAGAGTTCTAAACGATAACTATCGCCCCAAAATATATTGAGGTCAGGCTAAGAAGAGGCGTTGAACGCAAGGCAGAATTGCAGGAAACGGATGTCAACGGGTACATCGGAATGGCCCCGATAGCACATGAAAAGCGCCAGATCGTGGACAATGATGCGGTTGGCCAAAAAGGGCGTATGCGTTTTTTCCTGAATATATTCAGGAAAAAACGCATACGCCCTTTTTGGCCAACCAAGCAACCTGGGAGAGCAAATCAGCACTACAAAGAAATCTCTCGCCCCCCCCCCCCCCACGGGGCAAAAGGGCCAGGCGAAAAAAGTCTAACAACCAGAAAGGCAGGACAGGCCACGGAGTCAAGGGAGCCTTGTTAAGCTGATGGGCGGGATGTCAATGGCCAACAGCCAATCTTCACAAGTGTATCCACTTTCCCAATCCATGTAAAACACAGAACCACAGAGCATAGGGCACTTCCCCACATGGGCGTTGACCTTGGGAAAATTAAAAAATCAACCAGACACAGGGACCCCAAAGTTGAGGGCTGCTGTCTTGACAAGAACCTCCACTCCGGTACACATTTCATATCCCAGGAAAGAGCCAAGTGGACAAAGACGAGTGGACAAGTGGACAAAGACAAGTGGACAAGTGGACAAGTGGTGCTACGTAGGTCCAATGCAGTGTCACTCAGCCATGAAAACCACGTCATGAGGCTGGTAGCAGCATCCTGAGTGGATTTAGGTACGATCATCCTCAGTGAAATCAGTCCCACAAAAAAAGAAACTTATGATATCACTTATCGAGGGAATGTAAAAATCGCTCGCCATGAACTGAATCCCCAAACAGAACAGAGTCACGCTTTTAGAAAACACACTTATGCCTGCTTCAGGGGAAAGGTGAGGTGGGGTGACGCATAAAACTCGAGTTTGATATGAGCACAGATACCCTTCCGAAAACCGAATATGGAATGGACACGACCTACTCTTTGCTCAATCAACTGGACTCACCAGACCCTGTTCATCGCACAAGTATCTATCCGACTAGTAAGCATCTTAAAAGCTAAGTCTTGATAGCTCTGTGTAAGTGCATCAAGTGTGTGTAAAGCGGCCTAAAACCAGCAGGGAAAATCAGCTCAGACCCATTCTGAGGATACATTTCCAACATAAAGAAGAAACAAGCAGGGCAAAACAGAGAGAAATTCTTCCAAAATGCGTTCAGGGACTGGCATGCAACCAGGATTGACCACATCTACAGCCCCAGCGGCAGAAGACATAAGGCTGGACACTCTTGGGGCTGAGACGATTGGTGAGGTTGGGAAAGCAAATGCAGACCCTTGAAAGGAATCCTGCGTGCTCCCCATTCCATGGGTTCCAACTCTCCAGGTTCAACGCAATCTTCCGACAGCGAAAGCACTCATTGGAAACCCAGCGGATGCTACACCGTGGGATCGGGAAAGCTTTCTGAAACTCACCTCAGTTTTCATCTTCTGGTGCTCGTGTTCTCCATTCAGGCCCCCTTACTAACAATCTCCCCACTTGGAGACTCGGCGCCTTTCCATGCCTCTTTCGTACCGTCTGCAATTTGTCCGCCGGATGAACTGCAAGAGGGGGAACCAATGAGAGACTCGCTGGAGGTGTGTGCTCCGGCACATGTCACTCTCATTTCCCATCACGAAGAAGAATTCACCAGAGGTTCAGCCTGCCACCGCGGATCGACAATAGGGCGTGAAGCCATCCAGCCGTGTTGCGTCCCACTCACAAAAAAGCGACTTGGGAAATGGAGCTCAGGGGCACTGCACTTCCCAAACCTGCAGAGTTCTAAACGATAACTATATCCCCAAAATATATTGAGGTCAGGCTACGAAGAGGCGTTGAACGCAAGGCAGAATTGCAGGAAACGGATGTCAACGGGTACATCGGAATGGCCCCGATAGCACATGAAAAGCGCCAGAACGTGGACAGTGATGCGGTTGGCCAAAAAGGGCGTATGCGTTTTTTCCTGAATATATTCAGGAAAAAACGCATACGCCCTTTTTGGCCAACCAAGCAACCTGGGAGAGCAAATCAGCACTACAAAGAAATCTCTCGCCCCCCCCCCCCACGGGGCAAAAGGGCCAGGCGAAAAAAGTCTAAAAACCAGAAAGGCAGGACAGGCCACGGAGTCAAGGGAGCCTTGTTAAGCTGATGGGCGGGATGTCAATGGCCAACAGCCAATCTTCACAAGTGTATCCACTTTCCCAATCCATGTAAAACACAGAACCACAGAGCATAGGGCACTTCCCCACATGGGCGTTGACCTTGGGAAAATGAAAAAATCAACCAGACACAGGGACCCCAAAGTTGACGGCTGCTGTCTTGACAAGAACCTCCACTCCGGTACACATTTCATATCCCAGGAAAGAGCCAAGTGGACAAAGACGAGTGGACAAGTGGACAAAGACAAGTGGACAAGTGGTGCTACGTAGGTCCAATGCAGTGTCACTCAGCCATGAAAACCACGTCATGAGGCTGGTAGCAGCATCCTGAGTGGATTTAGGTACGATCATCCTCAGTGAAATCAGTCCCACAAAAAAAGAAACTTATGATATCACTTATCGAGGGAATGTAAAAATCGCTCGCCATGAACTGAATCCCCAAACAGAACAGAGTCACGCTTTTAGAAAACACACTTATGCCTGCTTCAGGGGAAAGGTGAGGTGGGGTGACGCATAAAACTCGAGTTTGATATGAGCACAGATACCCTTCCGAAAACCGAATATGGAATGGACACGACCTACTCTTTGCTCAATCAACTGGACTCACCAGACCCTGTTCATCGCACAAGTATCTATCCGACTAGTAAGCATCTTCAAAGCTAAGTCTTGATAGCTCTGTGTAAGTGCATCAAGTGTGTGTAAAGCGGCCTAAAACCAGCAGGGAAAATCAGCTCAGACCCATTCTGAGGATACATTTCCAACATAAAGAAGAAACAAGCAGGGCAAAACAGAGAGAAATTCTTCCAAAATGCGTTCAGGGACTGGCATGCAACCAGGATTGACCACATCTACAGCCCCAGCGGCAGAAGACATAAGGCTGGACACTCTTGGGGCTGAGACGATGGGTGAGGTTGGGAAAGCAAATGCAGACCCTTGAAAGGAATCCTGCGTGCTCCCCATTCCATGGGTCCCAACTCTCCAGGTTCAACGCAATCTTCCGACAGCGAAAGCACTCATTGGAAACCCAGCGGATGCTACACCGTGGGATCGGGAAAGCTTTCTGAAACTCACCTCAGTTTTCATCTCCTGGTGCTCGTGTTCTCCATTCAGGCCCCCTTACTAACAATCTCCCCACTTGGAGACTCGGCGCCTTTCCATGCCTCTTTCGTACCGTCTGCAAATTGTCCGCAGGATGAACTGCAAGAGGGGGAACCAATGAGAGACTCGCTGGAGGTGTGTGCTCGGGCACATGTCACTCTCATTTCCCATCACGAAGAAGAATTCACCAGAGGTTCAGCCTGCCACCGCGGATCGACAATAGGGCGTGAAGCCATCCATCCGTGTTGCGTCCCACTCACAGAAAAGCGACTTGGGAAATGGAGCTCAGGGGCACTGCACTTCCCAAACCTGCAGAGTTCTAAACGATAACTATATCCCCAAAATATATTGAGGTCAGGCTACGAAGAGGCGTTGAACGCAAGGCAGAATTGCAGGAAACGGATGTCAACGGGTACATCGGAATGGCCCCGATAGCACATGAAAAGCGCCAGAACGTGGACAGTGATGCGGTTGGCCAAAAAGGGCGTATGCGTTTTTTCCTGAATATATTCAGGAAAAAACGCATACGCCCTTTTTGGCCAACCAAGCAACCTGGGAGAGCAAATCAGCACTACAAAGAAATCTCTCGCCCCCCCCCCCCCCACGGGGCAAAAGGGCCAGGCGAAAAAAGTCTAAAAACCAGAAAGGCAGGACAGCCCACGGAGTCAAGGGAGCCTTGTTAAGCTGATGGGCGGGATGTCAATGGCCAACAGCCAATCTTCACAAGTGTATCCACTTTCCCAATCCATGTAAAACACAGAACCACAGAGCATAGGGCACTTCCACACATGGGCGTTGACCTTGGGAAAATGAAAAAATCAACCAGACACAAGTACCCCAAGGTTGAGGTCTGCTGTCTTGACAAGAACCTCCACTCCGGTACACGTTTCATATCCCAGGAAAGAGCCAAGAGGACAAAGACGAGTGGACCAGTGGACAAAGACAAGTGGACAAGTGGACAAGTGGACATGTGGTGCTACGTTACTCCAATGGAGTGTCACTCAGCCATGAAATCCACGTCATGAGGCTGGTAGCAGCATCCTGAGTGGATTTAGGTACAATCATCCTCAGTGAAATATGTCCCACAAAAAAAGAAACTTATGATATCACTTATCGAGGGAATGTCAAAATCGGTCCCCATGAACTGAATCCCCAAACAGAACAGAGTCACGCTTTTAGAAAACACACTTATGCCTGCTTCAGGGGAAAGGTGAGGTGGGGTGACGCATAAAACTCGAGTTTGAAATGAGCACAGATACCCTTCCGAAAACCGAATATGGAATGGACACGACCTACTCCTTGCTCAATCAACTGGACTCACCAGACCCTGTTCATCGCACAAGTATCTATCCGACTAGTAAGCATCTGAAAAGCTAAGTCTTGATATCTCTGTGTAAGTGCATCAAGTGTGTGTAAAGCGGCCTAAAAACAGCAGGGAAAATCAGCTCAGACCCATTCTGAGGATACATTTCCAACACAAAGAAGAAAAAAGCAGGGCAAAAGAGAGAGAAATTCTTCCAAAATGCGTTCAGGGACTGGCATGCAACCAGGATTGACCACATCTACAGCCCCAGCGGCAGAAGGCATAGGGCTGGACACTCTTGGGGCTGAGACGATTGGTGAGGTTGGGAAAGCAAATGCAGACCCTTGAAAGGAATCCTGCGTGCTCCCCATTCCATGGGTCCCAACTCTCCAGGTTCAACGCAATCTTCCGACAGCGAAAGCACTCATTGGAAACCCAGCGGATGCTACACCGTGGGATCGGGAAAGCTTTCTGAAACTCACCTCAGTTTTCATCTCCTGGTGCTCGTGTTCTCCATTCAGGCCCCCTTACTAACAATCTCCCCACTTGGAGACTCGGCGCCTTTCCATGCCTCTTTCGTACCGTCTGCAATTTGTCCGCAGGATGAACTGCAAGAGGGGGAACCAATGAGAAACTCGCTGGAGGTGTGTGGTCGGGCACATGTCACTCTCATTTCCCATCGCGAAGAAGAATTCACCAAAGGCTCAGCCTGCCACCCCGGATTGACAATAGGGCGTGAAGCCATCCAGCCGTGTTAAGTCCCACTCACAAAAAAGCGACTTGGAAATGGAGCTCAGGAGCACTGCACTTCCCAAACCTGCAGAGTTCTAAACGATAACTATCGCCCCAAAATATATTGAGGTCAGGCTACGAACAGGCACTGAACGCAAGGCAGAATTGCAGGAAACGGATGTCAACGGGTACATCGGAATGGCCCCGATAGCACATGAAAAGCGCCAGAACGTGGACAATGATGCGGTTGGCCAAAAAGGGCGTATGCGTTTTTTCCTGAATATATTCAGGAAAAAACGCATACGCCCTTTTTGGCCAACCAAGCAACCTGGGAGAGCAAATCAGCACTACAAAGACATCTCTCGCCCCCCCTCCCCCCGGGCAAAAGGGCCAGGCGAAAAAAGTCTAAAAACCAGAAAGGCAGGACAGCCCACGGAGTCAAGGGAGCCTTGTTAAGCTGATGGGCGGGATGTCAATGGCCAACAGCCAATCTTCACAAGTGTATCCTCTTTCCCAAACCATGTAAAACACAGAACCACAGAGCATAGGGCACTTCCACACATGGGCGTTGACCTTGGGAAAATGAAAAAATCAACCAGACACAGCGACCCGAAAGTTGAGGGCTGCTGTCTTGACAAGAACCTCCACTCCGGTACACGTTTCATATCCCAGGAAAGAGCCAAGTGGACAAAGACAAGTGGACAAGTGGACAAAGACAAGTGGACAAGTGGACAAGTGGTGCTACGTAGGTCCAATGGAGTGTCACTCAGCCATGAAATCCACGTCATGAGGCTGGTAGCAGCATGCTGAGTGGATTTAGGTACGATCATCCTCAGTGAAATAAGTCCCACAAAAAAAGAAACTTATGATATCACTTATCGAGGGAATGCAAAAATCGCTCCCCATGAACGGAATCCCCAAACAGAACAGAGTCACGCTTTTAGAAAACACACTTATGCCTGCTTCAGGGGAAAGGTGAGGTGGGGTGACGCATAAAACTCGAATTTGAAATGAGCACAGATACCCTTCCGAAAACCGAATATGGAATGGACACGACCTACTCCTTGCTCAATCAACTGGACTCACCAGACCCTGTCCATCGCACAAGTATCTATCCGACTAGTAAGCATCTTAAAAGCTAAGTCTTGATATCTCTGTGTAAGTGCATCAAGTGTGTGTAAAGCGGCCTAAAAACAGCAGGGAAAATCAGCTCAGACCCATTCTGAGGATACATTTCCAACACAAAGAAGAAAAAAGCAGGGCAAAAGAGAGAGAAATTCTTCCAAAATGCGTTCAGGGACTGGCATGCAACCAGGATTGACCACATCTACAGCCCCAGCGGCAGAAGGCATAGGGCTGGACACTCTTGGGGCTGAGACGATTGGTGAGGTTGGGAAAGCAAATGCAGACCCTTGAAAGGAATCCTGCGTGCTCCCCATTCCATGGGTCCCAACTCTCCAGGTTCAACGCAATCTTCCGACAGCGAAAGCACTCATTGGAAACCCAGCGGATGCTACACCGTGGGATCGGGAAAGCTTTCTGAAACTCACCTCAGTTTTCATCTCCTGGTGCTCGTGTTCTCCATTCAGGCCCCCTTACTAACAATCTCCCCACTTGGAGACTCGGCGCCTTTCCATGCCTCTTTCGTACCGTCTGCAATTTGTCCGCAGGATGAACTGCAAGAGGGGGAACCAATGAGAAACTCGCTGGAGGTGTGTGGTCGGGCACATGTCACTCTCATTTCCCATCGCGAAGAAGAATTCACCAAAGGCTCAGCCTGCCACCCCGGATTGACAATAGGGCGTGAAGCCATCCAGCCGTGTTAAGTCCCACTCACAAAAAAGCGACTTGGAAATGGAGCTCAGGAGCACTGCACTTCCCAAACCTGCAGAGTTCTAAACGATAACTATCGCCCCAAAATATATTGAGGTCAGGCTACGAACAGGCACTGAACGCAAGGCAGAATTGCAGGAAACGGATGTCAACGGGTACATCGGAATGGCCCCGATAGCACATGAAAAGCGCCAGAACGTGGACAATGATGCGGTTGGCCAAAAAGGGCGTATGCGTTTTTTCCTGAATATATTCAGGAAAAAACGCATACGCCCTTTTTGGCCAACCAAGCAACCTGGGAGAGCAAATCAGCACTACAAAGACATCTCTCGCCCCCCCTCCCCCCGGGCAAAAGGGCCAGGCGAAAAAAGTCTAAAAACCAGAAAGGCAGGACAGCCCACGGAGTCAAGGGAGCCTTGTTAAGCTGATGGGCGGGATGTCAATGGCCAACAGCCAATCTTCACAAGTGTATCCTCTTTCCCAAACCATGTAAAACACAGAACCACAGAGCATAGGGCACTTCCACACATGGGCGTTGACCTTGGGAAAATGAAAAAATCAACCAGACACAGCGACCCGAAAGTTGAGGGCTGCTGTCTTGACAAGAACCTCCACTCCGGTACACGTTTCATATCCCAGGAAAGAGCCAAGTGGACAAAGACAAGTGGACAAGTGGACAAAGACAAGTGGACAAGTGGACAAGTGGTGCTACGTAGGTCCAATGGAGTGTCACTCAGCCATGAAATCCACGTCATGAGGCTGGTAGCAGCATGCTGAGTGGATTTAGGTACGATCATCCTCAGTGAAATAAGTCCCACAAAAAAAGAAACTTATGATATCACTTATCGAGGGAATGCAAAAATCGCTCCCCATGAACGGAATCCCCAAACAGAACAGAGTCACGCTTTTAGAAAACACACTTATGCCTGCTTCAGGGGAAAGGTGAGGTGGGGTGACGCATAAAACTCGAATTTGAAATGAGCACAGATACCCTTCCGAAAACCGAATATGGAATGGACACGACCTACTCCTTGCTCAATCAACTGGACTCACCAGACCCTGTCCATCGCACAAGTATCTATCCGACTAGTAAGCATCTTAAAAGCTAAGTCTTGATATCTCTGTGTAAGTGCATCAACTGTGTGTAAAGCGGCCTAAAAACAGCAGGGAAAATCAGCTCACACCCATTCTGAGGATACATTTCCAACACAAAGAAGAAACAAGCAGGGCAAAACAGAGAGAAATTCTTCCAAAATGCGTTCAGGGACTGGCATGCAACCAGGATTGACCACATCTACAGCCCCAGCGGCAGAAGACATAAGGCTGGACACTCTTGGGGCTGAGACGATTGGTGAGGTTGGGAAAGCAAATGCAGACCCTTGAAAGGAATCCTGCGTGCTCCCCATTCCATGGGTCCCAACTCTCCAGGTTCAACGCAATCTTCCGACAGCGAAAGCACTCATTGGAAACCCAGCGGATGCTACACCGTGGGATCGGGAAAGCTTTCTGAAACTCACCTCAGTTTTCATCTCCTGGTGCTCGTGTTCTCCATTCAGGCCCCCTTACTAACAATCTCCCCACTTGGAGACTCGGCGCCTTTCCATGCCTCTTTCGTACCGTCTGCAATTTGTCCGCAGGATGAACTGGAAGAGGGGGAACCAATGAGAGACTCACTGGAGGTGTTTGGTCGGACACATGTCACTCTCATTTCCCATCACGAAGAAGAATTCACCAAAGGCTCAGCCTGCCACCCCGGATCGACAATAGGGCGTGAAGCCATCCAGCCGTGTTGCGTCCCACTCACAAAAAAGAGACTTGGGAAATGGAGCTCAGGGGCACTGCACTTCCCAAACCTGCAGAGTTCTAAACGATAACTATTGCCCCAAAATATATTGAGGTCAGGCTACGAAGAGGCGTTGAACGCAAGGCCGAATTTCCTGAAACATCCCTTTAAAAATCGCTACAGATCAACCGAATTACAATATAGAAGAGAGTTAAATATTTGAAAACACACTGATGCCTGCTTCAGGGCATTGGTGATGTGGGGTGATGCATAAAACAAGAGCTTGAAATTAGCACATAAACCGTTCCATAAACCAAGTATGTAATCCTCAAGACCTACTTATTGCTCAATGATCTGTACTCAACCCACCCTATTCACCACAGAAGAATATATCTGAGTTGTACAAATATTAAAATGTATTTATTGATATCCCTGTGTAAGTGAATCACGTGAGTGTAAAGCGACATAACCACAGCAGTGAAAATCAGCTAAACCCCAGTATAAATATAAACATTTTCAGGCAAAACCCATACGCCCTTTTTGGCGAACCAAACAACCAGGAAATGCAAATCAGCACTACAAAGTATTCTGACTTCGCATTAGTCAATAGTGCCATCTTGGAAAAGTGTAAAGCAGAAATGCAGCTCAGGCCATGGAGCAAAGGAAGCCTCTTTACCCTGATTGGGGGGATGTAAATAGTCAACGGCCACTCTGGAAAAGTGCATGCTGTTTCCTTAACCTTCCAGAAAAATAGAGCTACAGACCATATGGCACTTCCAATCTTGGGCGTATATCGTGGTAATACCAAAAGTCGACAGGACACAGGCATCCCTACGTTTAATGCTGCTCTGCTTAAAATGCCTCAACTTGGGTACAACATACATGTCCTTGAAGGAAGAAATGGATAAAGAATTTGTGGTACTTATGTACAATGTAATATTCCTGAGCAATTAAATCAATGAAATAAGGCCATTTGCAGCAACTCGTGGAGACTCACGTACGATCATTCTAAGTGACGTAAGTCAGACATTAGTAGAGACTTATCATAAGGTATCAATTATACGTGGTATCTAAAAATAGCTACACATGAACTCACTTACAAAACAGAAACCGAGTCACACATAAAGAAAACACATTTATGACTTCTAAAAGAGAAAGGTGTGGTGGGGGTGATGCATAAACCAGGAGGTTGGAATTAGCATAGATACGGTTCCATAAACAAAATACGTAATCAACAGGACCTGCTGAATAGCTCAAGTAGCTGGACTCAGCACACTGCTGTCACCGGAAAAGCGTATATAAGACTGTAAGAATCTGTAAAAGAATTGATTGGTGTCTCTCTTTAAGTGAATCAAGTGGATAGATGTAGTGCAGGAAGAATCATAGTATTGAAAATCAGCTCTACTCCATTATAAAATTAAATAAAAAGAACAAAAAAAGACAGTGAGAGAGAGAGAAATTCTTACAAAATGTGTTCAAGGGCTGTGATGCAACCTGGACTGACCACATCTAGACACACAGCTGGATGGGACCTAAGGCTCTACACTCGTGGGTCTGAGAGGCTTGCTGAGGATGGGACAGCAAATGCAGTACTTTTACAGTAACACTGCCTGGCCCCCATTCCATGGGTCCCATATCTCCAGGTGCAGAGGACCCTTCCTCCAGGTAAAACATGAATGGGACATCCAGAGGATGGTACACCGTCTGTTCGGGAAGAGTGAGGAAGCGGTATCGCTTTGCACCAGTCAGAATGGCCAACCTCACAAAGTGTAAAACCTGAAATGCAGGACAGGGTGTGGATAAAAGGGAACCCTGACAAGCTGATGGTGGGAATGTAAATTGCTAACAGCCACTCTGGAGAAGTGGGTGGTGATTCCTTAAAAATCTAAAAAGCAGAGCTTCAGAGCATATGGCACTTCCACTCCTGGGCCTGTATCTTGGAAAAAATGTAAATTGACAGTACCCAGGCACTCCAAAATTTATGCAGCCCTGTTTACAAGAGCCCCTACTTGGAAGTTACGTAAACGTCCTTGGAAGGAAGACTGGATAAAGAAATTATGGTAGATATGTACAGTGGAATATTACTCAGCCATGAAATGAATGAAATAAGGCCATTTGCAGCCACTCAGAAGGACGTAGATGCATTCATACTATGTGGCATAAATCAGACAATGATAAATATCATATGATATTACTTATCTGTGGAATCTACATATTGATACAAAGGTACTATCTTACAACACAGAAACAGAGTCCCAGGCTTAGAACACAAACTTATGGTTACCAAACTGGAAAGGTGTGTTGGAGGCACAAATCATGAGGTTGGAGTTAGTATATACATATTTACAGAGAGAAAACTTGTCATCAAACTGGATCTGCTGTAGAGCACTTGGAACTCTTCTCAACACCCTTTAGTAACCTCAATGGGAAAATAATTCCAAAGAGAATGTATAGTCATCTCTGTATAAATGAATCATGTTGGTGTATATCAAAAATGAACACAACATGGTAAATCAACTATACCCCATTATAAATTTAAAATTAAATTATAGAAAAGAAAAATGATCACTAAATCCATTTAGTCACGGTGGACGTGCTAGTGTCACATCCTTGGACACAGACACAATTTGATCCCAAGGCTGGACTGTTGTGGGCCTGAGGACCTCGGAAGGATACGCCAGCTAATTCACCCCCCTTGAACATGTAGTACTTGGTCCCCTCTGCATGGGATCACAATCTCCAGATCGAAGTGTGCCCTCATACTACTAAACCAACCCTCTGACACCCAAAGGATGGTGGGCTCTCTGGGCTGCATGACATTTGGAAAATCACCTGGTCTCAACATACCCTGGTGTTTGGGTTCCGACCTTCTGACTCCTTCGTTAGGGTCATCAGACTCTACACGACAGCCCCCTCAACAGGTGACTCTGCAGGGGTTTATGCTTGTTCGGGGGCTGAAGGGGAAGGGGGAAGGAGGAATGGGACGGAAGCCCTTACATGTTTGGTCAGGCACATCTCGCTCTAAGTTAAAACCCAGGAACAGGACTTTCCCTACAGCTAAGGTTGTGTCAGTAACCAGAGAGGGACAGGAGAAATCCTGCCACCTTCTCTTTCCCATAACAACAATTCTAAACCTGGACCTTATAGGCACTTCATATTCACAATGCCTGGGAAGCTGTAAGTGACAACAGCCCTCAAAAAATGTCTTGGTGGGCTTCCCTGGTGGGACAGTGGTTGAGAGTCCTCCTACCGATGCAGGGGACATGGGTTCGTGCCCCTGTTCGGGAGGATCCCACATGCCATGGACCAGCTGGGCCCGTGAGCCATGGCCGCTGAATCTGTGCATCCGGAGCCCGTGCATCCTGAGCCTGTGCTCTGCAGTAGCAGAGGCCACGGCAGTGAGAGACCCGTGTACCACACACACAAAAAATGTCTTGGGGTAGGTAATTGAAATAGACTTCAAAACAAGGCAACCTTTCAATAACCCTTTTTCAAGGGGTACATTTTACTCACACTGTTCAAAAAAAAGCACACATGAAGATGCTCACCATTGCTTTATGTCAGACAAATGCAAATCAGATGTACAAAGAAGTATCACCTAGAACCACTCAGAATAGCCATCCTCACAATGTCTAGAAACAAGAAATGCTTCAGAAGGTGTGGAAAAAAGAGAAACCTACTACATATTATTCGTATATTTTAATCTGCTTTGGGTCCCCGTTGCTGCATGCGGCTTTTCTATAGTTGCAGCAAGCGGGGGCTACTCATCGTTGTGGTACGCAGCCTTCTCTTTGCGGTGGCTTCTCTTGTTGTGGAGCACAGGCTCTAGGCACACAGGCTTCAGTAGTTGTGGCACGTGAGCTCAGTAGTTGTGGCTCATGGGCTCTAGAGCGCAGACTCAGTAGTTGTGGCACACAGGCTTAGGTGCTCTGCAGCGTGTGGGATCTTCCTGGGTCAGGGTTCAAACCTGTGTCCCCTGCACTGGTAGGCAGATTCTTAACTACTGTGCCACAAATACTTCACTATTGGTGGCAATGCCAATTGGCAACAGCCACTATGGAGCACAGAATGGAGGTTACCAGAGTAAGGGGAGGCGGGAGGGATAAATTGGGATTGACATATACACACCACTATATATATATATATATATATATATATATATATTTTTTTTTTTTTTTTTTTTTTTGCGGTACGCGGGCCTCTCACTGCTGTGGCCTCTCCCGTTGCGGAGCACAGGCTCCGGACGCGCAGGCTCAGCGGCCATGGCTCACGGGCCCAGCCGCTCCACGGCATGTGGGATCTTCCCAGACCAGGACACGAACCCGTGTCCCCTGCATCGGCAGGCGGACTCTCAACCACTGCGCCACCAAGGAAGCCCACCACTATATATTTTAAAAATAACAAATACGGGCCTACTGTATAGCACTTGAGGAACTCTACACAATACTCTGTAATGACCTGTGTGGGAAAGGAATCCAAAAAGGATTGGATATATGTATAACTGCTTCACTCTGCTGTGTAGCAGAAAGTAACACAACATTGTAAATCAACTATACTCCAAAGAAATTGAAATGAAATGAAAGAAAATAAAATAAAATAGAGCTACCAGATGATCCAGCAAGTTTACTCCTGTGTGCATATCTGGAGGAAAGCATAAATCGAAAAGACACATCTTCCCCAATGTTCACTGCAACACTCTTTACAATAGTGAAGACATGGAAGCAACCAAAATGTCCATCAACATACGAATATAGGTAAAGAATATGTGATACATATATATATAATGGAATATGACTCAGCCATAAAATAGAAGAAAATAGGGGCTTCCCTGGTGGTGCAGTGGTTGAGAGTCTGCCTGCTGATGCAGGGGACACGGGTTCATGCCCCGGTCTGAGAAGATCCCACATGCCATGGGGCGACTAGGCCCGTGAGCCATGGCCGCTGAACCTGCGCGTCCGGAGCCTGTGTATCCTGAGCCTGTGCTCCGCAATGGGAGAGGCCACAACAGTGAGAGGGCTGTGTACCGCAAAAGAAAAAAAAATAGAAGAAAATAATGTCAATTGCAGTAACATGGATGGACCTAGAGATGATTGTACTAAGTGAAGTGAGTCAGACAGAGTAAGACAAATATTGTATGATATCACTTCTAGGTGGAAACTAAAAATTGATACAAATGAACTAACTTACAAAACAGAGGCAGACTCACAGACTTGGAAAACAAACTTATGGTTACCAAAGGGGAAAGGTGGGGGGAGGGGTAAATCAAGAACTTGGGGTAAACATATGAATACTACTCTATATAATATAGGTAAGCAACAAGGACCTACTGTATAGCACAGGCAACTCTACTCAATATTCTGGGAATATCTTTATCAGAAAAGACTCTGAAAAAGAATGAATATATGCATATGTGTAACTGAATCACTTTCTGTGCAGCTGAAATGAACACAACATTGTAAATCAACTATACTCCAATAAAATTTAAATTACAAAATAAAGAAAATCACCTCATTTCAAAAGAAAAAAAGAATTCCCATATATTTTTATGGCTTGATAGCTTACTTTCTTAGTGCTCAATATTATCCCATTCCCAGTATATATTAATACTATATCATTTCATTCACCTATTGGAGGACACCTTAGTTTCATTCACATTTTGGCAATATTGAATTAGGTGCTATAAATATCCATATGCAGGTTTTCATCTGGAAGTATGTTTTAAACTACTTTCAGTTAATATCCATGAGAACACTTGCTGGATTGTACAGTAATGGAATGTTCAATATTATAGCAAGTGTCAATCAGACTACCAAAGTAGCTGCATTATTTTTCATTTCCACCAATAACAAATGTCATTTCCTAATGTTCCACATCCGCTACAGAATTTGTCCTTGTCATTGTACACATTTTAGCCATTCTAAGTGTTACATAGTGGTATGTAATTGTATTTTTAATTTGCTTTTTTATGGCAGCATGTAATCTGGATTATTCTTCTGTATACTTATATGCATGGTGTCTATTTTCTTTGGTGAGGTGCCCATAAAGTATAATGGTCCACATTTTATTTAGGCTGCTTTCATTTTTTTCTAACCAATCTGTACTGTTTTATTTCTTTTTATGCCTTATTGCATTAGTAAGGACTTGGAGTAAAATATGGAAAAGGAGTCATGAAAGGGGACATCCTTGTTTTTACCTGAACTTAGTGACAAAGCTTCATGTTTTTAACCATTAATCATGAGGTAAGATCAAAGTTTCCTGTAGATCTTTATTATCAACTTGAGAAACTTCCAGTCTATTTCTTTAACTAAGAGTTTTTATGAAGAATGGGTTTTAGGTTTTTTCAAAGGTCTTCTGAATCTAGTGATAGGTTAATGATTGTCTTTAGGGTGTTGATATGATGAATATAATTATTTGATTTCAGAATGTTGAACAAGCCTTGCATAACTGGGATTATTCCTTCTCATTCATGATATAAAATTCTCTCAAAATATTGTTGGATTTGATTTGTTAATATTTTGTTGACGATTTTTGCATTGATGGTCCTGAGAGATATTGGTCAATTTTCTTTACTATTCATATGTTTCTCTAAGTTTGGATGTTATGGATTTAGTGTGAGACATTAATTTGGGGAGATTCTCAGTCATTTAAAAAAATTCTTTCTGTTCTTTGTTACCTTTATTTTCCTCCTGCTATATCCATTATGTATAGGTCACAGCATTTTCACTGTTCCACAATTATTGATTACTCTGTTCTGCTGATTTCTTTCCTGCCCATTTTTTCTTTTGAGATTTAAAGGTTTCTCTTGATATGTCTTCAAGCTCACAGATATTACTCCTCAGCCAGCCCCTTCACTGCTAAAACAAAATACGAGAGACTTGGTATTTTATAAACAACAGAATATTTTTGTTTTCTCATAATTGCTGAGGCTGAAAAGTTCAAGAACTAGTTACCAGGGGCTTCCCTGGTGGCACAGTGGTTAAGAATCTCCATACCAATAAAGGGGACACAGGTTTGAGCCCTGTCTGGGAAGATCCCACATGCCATGGAACAACTAAGCCCGTGCACTACAACTACTGAGCCTGCACTCTACAGCCTGCAAGCAATAACTATTGAGCCTGAATGACACAATTACGAAGCCCATGCACCTAGAGTCCATACTCCACAACAAGAGAAACCACTGCAAGGAGAAACCCGTGCGCCGCAACGATGAGTAACCCCTGTGTGACACAACTAGAGAAACCTTGTGCAGCAACGAAGACCCAATGCAACAAAAAATAAATAAAATTAAATCTTTTGACTTCTGAGATGACTCACTCACATGGTTGTAAGTAAGAGGCCTCAGTTCCTTGACACATGGATCTCTCCTTAGGGCTGCTTGAGTGTCCTCATGACATGGAAGCTGGATTACCCCAGGATGAGTGATCTAGCAGAAACCAAAACAGAAGCTGCAATGCCTTTGATAAACTTGGAAACTGCACTTTGTCATTTCTGCAATTTCTTATTAGTTAAACAGTGAGCTTTTTTCAAGTGTGAGGAGACACACAGGTAGATGAAGACTGGGAGATAATTAGGGGATAATTAGGGCCATCTTGGAGGCTGGCTACCAAAGTGGCTGACTAGACGAAGACTGAATTTTGTTTTCTTCACGTCTGGGGAGAAAATGGTCAGTGAATCCCATTGGTGGTCTTTGAGATGTACCAAAGCTACCTCTTGCTCTCACCCCCAGCCGTGTGGCTGACAGGATCTTGCTGCTCCGGCCATGTGTCAGGCCTGTCCCTCTGAGGTGAGAGAGCCAAGTTCAGGACATTTATCTACCAGAGACCTCCAGCACCTTATAATATCAAACGATGAAAACTCTCCCAGAGATATCCGTCTCCATGCTGAGACCTGGCTCCAGTCAGAGACCAGCAAGATATGGTGCCGGACATCTCATGCCAAACAACTAGCAAGACAGGAATGCAGGCCCACCCATTAGCAAAGGGGCTGACTAAAATCATAATAAGGCCACAGACAGCCCAAAACACACCACCGGATGCAGAATTGCCCACCAGAAGGACAAGATCCAGACATACCCACCAGAACACAGGCACCAGTCCCCTCCACCAGAAAGCCTGCACAACCCACTGAACCAACCTTAGTCACTGGAGGCAGACACCAAAACAATGGGAATTACGAATCTGCAGCCTGCAAAAAGGTGACCCCAAACACAGTCCCCAAAGCCAAATGAGAAGACAGAGAAACACACAGCAGATGAAGGAGCAAGGTAAAAACTCACCGGACCAAACAAATGTAGAGAAAACAGGCAGTCTACCTGAAAAAGAATTCAGAGTAATGATAGTAAAGATGATCCCAAATCTTGGAACTGGAATGGAGAATATACAAGAAACATTTCACAAGGACCTAGAAGAACTAAAGAGCAAACAAACAATGATGAACAACACAATAAATGGAATTTAAAATTCTCAAGAAGGAAATAATAGCAGAATAACTGAGGCAGAAGAATGGATAAATGACCTGGAAGATAAAATAGTGGAAATAACTACTGCAGAGCAGAATAAAGAAAAAAGAATGAAAAGAATTGAGGACAATCTGAGACACTTCTGGGACCACATTAAACACACCAACATTCGAATATCAGGGTCCCAGAAGTAGAAGAGAAAAAGAAAGAGACTGAGAAAATATTTGAAGAGATTTTCGTTGAAAAGTTCCCTAATATGGGAAAGGGAATCATTAATCAAGTCCGGGAAGTGCAGAGAGTCCCATACAAGATAAACCCAAGGAGAAACATGCCAAAACATATATTAATCAAACTATCAAAAATTAAATAACAAAGAAAAAATATTAAAAGCAGCAAGGGAAAAACAACAAATAACATACAAGGGAATCCCCGTAAGGTTAACAGATGATCTTTCAGCAGAAACTCTGCAAGCCAGAAGGGACTGGCAGGACATATTTAAAGTGATGAAAGGGGAAAAGCTACAACCAAGATTACTCGAACCAGCAAAGATCTCATTCAGATTTGACAGAGAAATTAAAATCTTTACAGACAAGCAAAAACTAAGAGAATTTAGCACCACCAAACCAGCTTTACAAGAAATGCTAAAGGAAATTCTCTAGGCAGGAAACACAAGAGAAGGAAAAGACCTACAATAACAAACCCAAGACAATTAAGAAAATGGTCATAAGAACATACATATCCATAATTACCTTAAATGTAAATGGATTAAATGCTCCAACCAAAAGACATAGACTGGCTGAATGGATCCAAAAACATAACTGGTATATATGTGGTCTACAAGAGACCCACTTGAGACCTGGGGACACATGCAGACTGAAAGTTAGGGGATGGAATAAGATAATCCATGCAAATGGAAATCAAAAGAAAGCTAGAGTAGCAATTCTCATATCCGACAAAAAAGACTTTAAAATAAAGACTATTACAGGAAACAAAGAAGGACACTACATATCATCAAGGGATCAATCCAAGAAAAAGATATAACAATTCTATATACTTATGCACCCAACATAGGAGCAACTTAATACATAAGGCAAATGCTAACAGCCATAAAAGGGGAAATAGACAGTAACACAATCATAGTAGGGGACTTTAGCACCCCTCTTTCACCAATGAACAGATCATCCAAAATGAAAATAAATAAAGAAACACAAGCTTTAAAATGATACATTAAACAAGATGGACTTAATTGATACTCACAGGACATTCCATCCAAAAACAACAGAATACACTTTTTCTCAAGGGCTCGTGGAACATTCTCCAGGATAGATCATATCTTGGGTCACAAATCAAGCCTTGGTAAATTTAAGAAAATTGAAATCATTATCAAGTATCTTTTCCAACCACAATGCTATCAGACTAGATATCAATTATAGGAAAAAAAATCTGTAAAAAATACAAACACATGGACGCTAAACAATACTCTACTTAATAACCAAGACATCACTGATGAAATCAAAGAGGAAATTTAAAAATACCTAGAAACAAATGACAATGAAAACATGAAGACCCAAAACCTATGGGATGCAGCAAAAGGAGTTCTAAGAGGGAAGTTTATAGCAATAAAATCCTACCTCAAGAAACAAGAAACATCTCAAATAAACAAGCTAACCTTACACCTAAAGCAATTAGAGAAAGAAAGAAAAAAAAAAAAAACAAAGTCAGCAGAGGAAAGAAATCATAAAGATCATATCAGAAATAAATGAAAAATAAATGAAGGAAACAACAGCAAAGATCAAACAAACTAAAAGCTGGTTCCCTGAGAAGATAGACAAAATTGATAAACCATTAGCCAGACTCATCAAGAAAAGAAGGGACAGGACTCAAATCAATAGAATTACAAATGAAAAAGGAGAAGTAACAACTGACACTGCAGAAATACAAAGGATCATGAGAGATTACTGCAAGCAACTATAGGCCAATAAAATGGACAACCTGGAAGAAATGGACAAATTCTTAGAAAAGCACAGCCTTCCAAGACTGAACCAGGAAGAAATAGAAACTATAAACAAACCAATCCCAAGCACTGAAATTGAGACTGTGATTATAAATATTCCAACAAACAAAAGCCCAGGACCAGATGGCTTCACATGCAAATTCCATCAAACATTTAGAGAAGAGTTAACACCTATCCTTCTCAAACTCTTCCAAAATAGAGCAGAGGGAGGATCTCTCCCAAACTTATTCTATGAGACCACCATCTCCCTGATACCAAAACCAGACAAAGATGTCACAAAGAAAGAAAACTACAGGTCAATATCACTGATTAACATAGATGGAAAAATCCACACCAAAATACTAGCAAACAGAAATCAACAGAGCATTAAAAGGATCATACACCAAGATCAAGTGGGGTTTATCCAAGGGATGCAAGGATTCTTCAATATATGCAAATCAATGTGATACACCATACTAAAAAACTGAAGGATAAAAACCATATGATCATCTCAATAGATGCAGAAAATTCTTCTGACAATATTAAATAACCATTTATGATTTTTTAAAAACCCAAGAAAGTAGGCATAGAGGGAACTGTCCTTAACATAATAAAAGCCATATATGACAAACCCACAGCCAACATCATTCTCAATGGTGAAAAAGTGAAACCATTTCCACCAATATTAGAAGCAAGACAAGGTTGCCCACTCTCACCACTATGATTCAACACACTTCTGGAATTTTTAGCTACAGCAACCAGAGAAGAAAAGGAAATAAAAGGAATCCAAATCAGAAAATAAGAAGTTAAGCTCTCACTGTTTGCAGATGACATGATAGTATACATAGAGAATCCTAAAGATGCTACCAGAAACCTACTAGACTTAATCAATCAATCTGGTAAGGTTGCAGCATACAAAATTAATGTACACATATCTCTTTCATTCCTATACACTAAAATGAAAAATCTGAAAGAGAAATTAGGGAAACACTCCCATTTACCACTGCAACAAAAAGAATAAAATACCTAGGAATAAACCTACCTAAGGAGACAAAAGACGTTTACTCAACAAACTATAAGACACTGAGGAAAGAAATCAAAGATGACACAAACAGATAGAGAGATATACCATGTTCTTGGATTGGAAGAATCAACATAGTGAAAATGACTATACTACCCAAAGCAACCTACAGATTCAATGCAATCCATATCAAAGTACCAATGGCATTTTTCAGACAACTGGAACAAAAAAAATTCACAATTTGTATGGAAACACAAAAGACTCTGAACAGCCAAAGCAATCTTGAGAAGAAGAACAGAGCTAGAAAAATCAGGCTCCCTGACGTCAGACAATACTACAAAGCTACAGTAGTCAAGACAGTATGGTAGTGGCACAAAAACAGAAATATAGATCAATGGAACAGGAGAGAAAACCCAGAGATAAACCTATGCACATATGGTCACTTTAGTTTTGATAAAGGAGACAAGAATATACAATGGAGAAATCATGGCCTCTTCAGTAAGTGGTGCTGGGCAAACTGGACATCTACAGGTAAAAGAATGAAATTAGAAGACTCCCTAACACCATACACAAAAATAAATTCAAAATGGATTAAAGACCTAAATGTAAGCCCAGACACTATAAAACTCTTAGAGGAAAAAACATAGGCAGAACACTCTATGACATCAATCACAGCAAGATCCTTTTTGACCCACCTCCTAGAGAAATGGAAATAAAAACAAAAATAAACAAATGAGACCTAATGAGACTTAAAAGCTTTTGCACAACAAAGGAAAACGTAAACAAGATGAAAAGACAACCCTCAGAATGAGAGAAAATATTTTCCAATGAAGCAACTGACAAAGGATTAATCTCCAAACTTTACAAGCAGCCCGTGCAGATCAATATCAAAAAAACAAACAACCCAATCCATAAATGGGCAGAAGACCTAAATAGACATTTCTCCAAAGAAGTTATACAGATTGCCAACAAACACATGAAAGAATGCTCAACATCACTGATCATCAGAGAAATGCAAATCAAAATTACAATGAGGTATCACCACACACAGGTAAGAATGGTCATCATCCAAAAATCTAGAAACAATAAATGCTGCAGAGGTGTGGAGAAAATAGAACCCTCTTGCCCCGTTGGTGGGAGTGTAAATTGATACACCCACTCTCAAGAATAGTATGGAGGTTCTTTAAAAACCTAAAAATAGGGCTTCCCTGGTGGCGCAGTGGTTGAGAATCCGCCTGCCGATGCAGGGGTCACGGGTTCGTGCCCTGGTCCGGGAAGATCCCACATGCCGCGGAGCAACTAAGCCCGTGAGCCATGGCCGCTAGGCCTGCGCATCCGGAGCCTGTGCTCCGCAACGGGAGAGGCCACAGCAGTGAGAGGCCCGCATACCGCAAAAAAAAAAACCTAAAAATAGAACTACCATATGATACAGCAATCCCAGTACTGGGCATACACCTAGAGAATACCATCATTCAAAAAGAGTCATGTTCCATAATGTTCATTGGAGCTCTATTTGCAATAGCCAGCACATGGAAGCAATCTAAGTGTCCATCAACTGATGAATGGATCAAGAAGATGTTGCACATCTTCAATATAAAATGGAATATTACTCAGCCATAAAAAGAAATGTAATTGAGTTATTTGTACTGAGGTGGATGGACCTAGAGTCTGTCATACAGAGTGCAGTAAGTCAGAAAGAGAAAAACAAATACTGTATGCTAACACATATATATGGAATCTAAAAAAAAAAAGAAAGAAAATGGTTGGGAAGAACCTAGGGGCAGGACAGGAATAAAGACGCAGACATAGAGAATGGACTTGAGGACATGGGGAGGGGGAAGGGTAAGCCTTGACGAAGTGAGAGAGTGACATGGACTTATATATACTACCAAATGTAAAACAGATAACTAGTAGGAAACAGCTGCATAGCACAGGGAGATCAGCTCAGTACTTTGTGACCACTTAGACGGTGGGATACGGAGGGTGGGAGGGAGACGCAAGAGGGAGGAGATAAGGGGATATATGTATATGTAGAGCTTGTTCACTTTGTTATAAAGCAGAAACTAACACACCACTGTAAAGCAATTATAGTCCAATAAAGATGATAAAAATAAATAAATAACTTACCCACCCCAAATTAAATATTTTTAAATAAATAAATAAATAAGAGCACTCAATAACATGGTAACTCTAAACCTAAGTGTTTTCAGTACTATAGTAACTGTAAACGGATTAATATCTCCTATTAAAGTATAATTTTTATATTATGTGCAACTACATTTTTTTCACAATATACAGGTAAAATAAAAGAATTACATTAGAAAGGAGAAAACATTCCATGTATTTTAAAACAATAAAACAATAAGCATATATCATGCCTATAATAAGAATATAATAAGCATATAATAAGCATATATAATATATAAGCATATAATATCATGCTTATAATAAGCATATAATAAGCATCTTAGATAGTCTTTTTTTGTGTGTGGTAGGCGGGCCTCTTACTGTTGTGGCCTCTCCCGTTGCGGAGCACAGGCTCCGGACGCGCAGGCTCAGCGGCCATGGCTCACGGGCCCAGCCGCTCCATGGCATGTGGGATCCTCCCAGACCAGGGCATGAACCCGTGTCTCAGGCATCGGCAGGCAGACTCGCAACCACTGCGTTACCAGGGAAGCCCAATAAAGTAGTCTTTAAGTTCAGAACAATTTGTCATTATTGTAATTAGCATTATTATCCCAATTTCTTAAAAATATTTCAATACTTTTTCTATTTGAAAAACTGTTTTAATATTGTTTTCTTCACTCTTTTGTGGTCTAATACATGGTAAGTATTTAGTTGCTAAAATTACGTTAAAATATATGTTGGTTTTTTACAGCCAAACAAAACTGAATCAAGAAGAAATAGATAACTTGAACATACTAATCACTAAAAGCAAAATAGAATCTGTAATTTTAAAAAACTCCTTACCAACAAAAGTCCAGGATCAGATGATTTCACAGACAAATTCTACCAAATATACAAAAAAGAACTTACACTAATTCTTCTCAAACTCTTCAAAACGATTGAAGAGTAAGGGATACTTCCAAAGACATTCTATGAA
This sequence comes from Kogia breviceps, assembly GCF_026419965.1. NCBI lineage: Eukaryota > Metazoa > Chordata > Mammalia > Artiodactyla > Physeteridae > Kogia > Kogia breviceps. The sequence goes on along the minus strand of NC_081312.1, from coordinate 126,919,678 downwards.
GCCATCATCACCTTGATATCAAAAACAGGTGGGGTGACTTCTCTGGTGGCACAGTGGTTAAGAATCCATATGCCAATGCAGGGGACATCGGTTCGAGCCCTGGTCTGGGAAGATCCCACATGCCATGGGACAACTAAGCCTGTGTGCCACAACGACTGTGCCTGCACTCTACATCCCATGAGCCACAATTACTGAGATTGATAGCCACAACTGCTGAAGCCTGCACACCTAGAGCCCATGCTCTGCAAAAAAAGAAGCCACCGAAATGAACAGCCTGCACACCACAATGAAGAGTAGCCCCTGCTCACCACAACTATAGAGAGCCCGTGCACAGCAACGAACACCCAATGCATCCAAAAATAAAGAAAGAAATTGACTAAAACAAACAAACAAAAAACAGATGAGGACTTTTCTGGTGGTCCAGCAGTTAAGATTTCACCTTCCAGTGCAGGGGGTGTGAGTACAATCCCTGGTGGTGGAGCTGAGATCCCACATGCCTCACAAACAACAAACCAAAACAAAACAGTAGCAATATTGGAACAAATTCAATAAAGACTTTCCAAAAAAAAAGCACAGAGAAAGACACTATCAAAAAAGAAAATTGCAGGTCAATATCTTCGATAAATTTAGATGCAAAAATTCTCATCTGAATATTAGAAAACTGAATCTGCCAACACATAAGAGGATCATACACCATGACCAAATTTGATTCACCCCAGTGTCACAAAGTTGTTTCAACATAGGCAAATCAATCAACATGATACACCCCATCAACAAAGGAAAAAAACAAAACAAATGATCATCTCAATAGATGCCGAAAAAGCATTTGAAAAACTTCAGTATCCATTCATCATAAAAACACTTACCAAAGTGGGTATAGAGGAAACATATCTCAACATAATAGAAGCTATTTATGACAAGCCCACAGGCAATATAATACTCAATGTTCCTAAGGTGAAAGGCTTCCCGCTAAAATCCGGAACAAGACAAGGATTCCCACTCTCACCTCTTCTCTTCAACATAGTACTGGAAGTCCTAGCCACAACAATCAGACAGGAAAAAGAAAAAACTCTAACCAAATTGGAAGGGAAGAGGTAAATTTGTCATCATTTGCAGATGACATGATAATATATATAAAGGAAATCCTAAAAATTCCACCCAAAACCTACTAGAATTGATAAACAAATATAGCAAAGTAGCAGGATACAAGATTAACATACATAAATTGGTTGCATTTCTTGTTTTTCTTTTTTGTTAATTTATTTTGGCTGCATTGGATCTTCATTGCTGTGCACAGGTTTTTGCTAGTTGTGGCCACTGGGGACTAGTCTTCATTGTGGTGCACAGGCTTCTCATTGCAGTGGCTTCTCTTGTTGCAGAGCATGGGCTCTAGGCATGCGGGCATAAGTAGTTGTGACACACGGGCTCAGTATTTGTGGCTCACGGGCTCTAGTGTGCAGGCTAAGTAGCTGTGGCACACAGGTTTAGTTTCTCCACGGCATGTGAGATCTTCCTGCACCAGGGCTCAAACCCATGTCCCCTGTATTTGCAGGCAGATTCTCAACCATGGAGACACCAGGGAAGTCCCTGGTTGCATTTCTTTACACTAACAATGAAATATCAGAAAGGAAATGTGAACAAACAATCCCTTTTTTAAATGGCATCAAAAAAAAATAAAAGACTTACGAATAAAACTCTCATCAAGGAGGTGAAAGATTTATATGCTGAAAACTACAAAACATTAGTAAAGGAAACTGAAGATGATTCAAAGAAATGGAAAGACATCCCATGCTCTTGGATGGGAAGAATTAATACTGTTAAAATGGCTATATTACCCAAAGCAATCTACAGATTTAATGTGATCCCTATCAAAATACCCATGACATTTCCCCCAGAACTAGAATAATCCTAAAATATATCTGGAACCATAAAAAGTCAGAACTGTCAACACAATCCTGAGGAAAAAGAACAAAGCAGGAGGCATAACCCTCCTAAATTTCAGACAATACTACAAAGTTAAAGTAATCAAAGCCGCATGGTATTGCCACAGAAATAGATACATGGATCAATGGAATGGAATAGAGATCCCAGAAATAAACCCACACACCTATGGTCAATTAACCTTCGACAAAGGAGGCAAGAATATACAGTGGAGAAAAGATAGTCTCTTCAGCAAGTGGTGTTTTGAAAGTTGGACAGCCATATGCAAATCAGTGAAGTCAGAACATACCCTCACAGCATACACAAAAATCAACTCCAAACGGCTTATATGCTTAAATATAAGATAAGAAACCTTCAAACTCCTAGAAGAGAACATAAGCAAAACATTCTCTGACGTAAATCATACCACAGTTTTCCTAGGTAGTTCTCCCGAGGCAGCAGAAATACAGTGTCACCTACATACAAACTTTCAAGTTGAAAACTTTCAAAGATGCAAACGTCCATTCGCGTGTCAAATCATGTAAGTTAGTTTGTGTATCTGGCATACATTGTCACGTGCATGCATCCTCTATAAGTGGTTGTGCTTTTGTGTGCTTTACAGTACTGTATTATAGAGTACAGTAGTACAGTACCTTTATTTCAAGGCCAAGATGTCTGGAGGCAAGTGTAAAAGCAGTGGTGATGTAGCTGGTACTGTTAAGAAGCGCCAAGCGATAATGATGGAAAGAAAAGTGAAAGTAATTGAGAGAGTGGATCGAGGCAAAAAGATGTTAGACATCGCTCATTCTTATAACATGAATCATTCAATCACTGGCACAAATCTAAAGACCAAGGACAAGATCTTGGAACATGTGAAGTCTGCTGTGCTGACGATGTTGACAAAATATCGAAGAAGCATGGAAAAGTGGTGGAGGAGATGGAGAAACTTCTCAGTGTGCAGATGCAAGACCAACATCAGCGCTGAGTCCTGCTCAGCTTAATGCTGATTCAAGAGAAAGCTAAAGGCCTTTATGAAGACTTGAAGAAGAAACACGGAAAAGAATCAGAGGGCACATCTTTTAATGTCAGCCATGGCTGGTTTCATCGGTTCAAGGCTAGAGCCAAATTTCACAATGTAAAAGTAAGTGGAGAGGCAGCAAGTGCATATAGGGTAGATGTCCAGGAACTTCCGGAAACACTTTAAGAAATGATTGATGATGGTGTGTATTTACCCGACCAGGTTTTTAATGTGTATGAGACACAACTGTACTGGAAGATGCCAGACCAAAATTACATCAGTAAGGAGGAAAAGTTGATGCCGGGCTGTAAAACAGCAAAGGATAGGCTAACTGTTGTTTCGTGGCAATGCTTCTGGTGAATTGAAGCTGAAGCCTCTCTTAGTTTATCATTCAGAGAACCCAAGAACCCTTAAAAACATAGCCAAGGGCTCTCTTCCTGTTGTGTGGAAGCATAACCCTAAATCCTGGATTGCACAGGCCACGTTCCAGGACTGCTTTTACCACCACTTTATCCCAGATGTAGAGAAATATCGCTTGGAGAAGGACATTCCAGCAAAACATTCTTTTGCTGCTCGACAATGCTCTGGGCCATCCCCCATCCACGAATGACTTTCATCTCAACGTCAAAGTAGTGCATCTGCCACCGAATACTACATTGCTCATTCAACCTCTGGACCAGGGAGTTAAAGTGACTTTCAAGAAATATTACTTATGTCCCACTTTTTGTCAGGCAGTGAAGGTAAGTGACAAATCAGGAACAACCTAGGGACAACTTTGGAAGGACTATAACATCCACAAGACCATAAAAAACACTGACTTTGCATGGTGTGAGGGTATGGTGGGCACCGTGCATGGAGTTTGGAAGAAACTTTGCCCACAGTTTGTTCGTGATTTTTGTGGATTTGAGAAGGTAGATCAGAAGTCTGAAGAGGTCTTCAGCAACGTAGTGACCCACAGCGAGAAGCTGCAGCTAGATCTGCAAGAGGACGACTTCATTGAACTCCTTGCTGTGCAACATGAGGAGCTTGCTGATGGAATTGGAGGTCCAGAGAAAGGATGAAGAGGGACAGGAGGAAGACGAGGTAACAGAAGAACTGAAGAGATTCACGACACAGAGAATGGCAACGGAATCTTCTTTATTTGAGGAAGCACTGTTCGTTTTTGAGGTATAGGACCCGAACCTAGAATGGTACCCAAAGGTGGCAACCATTCAGAATGCAATCCAGTGCTACGCTACCTTGTCACCTATGATGAGAAAAAAGGAACTACTACCCAGACATCAATGGATCATTTTTTCAAGAGGGTAGATAGAATGAAATCCAGCAAGGAACCAGAACCTCTGCCATCAATGTCAGGCGTGAGTGAAATGGCAGCTTGCCCTCTGTCTCCTACTGCTGATAATCCTCCACCTCTACCTTCTCCCACCTCCTCTGCCTCCTCCAGTCAGTAACTCTTCTTGCCTCTTCCCTCCATGCCAGCACCAGTATCAAAGCTGTCGTACTGTACTACTGTACTTTTCTACTTACTGTACTATCAGATTAAAAACATTTTCTTTATTTTTGTGTTTGTTTTTTATGTATTGTTTGCATGGAAAGTATTATAAACATATTACGGTACAATACCATAGAGCCGACTGTGTAAGTTGGGTACCTAGGCTAACTTTGTGGGACTTACAAACAAATTGGACTTACAAACGCACTCTTGGAACAGAACTTGTTCATATGGAGGAGACTTACTGTAAAATCAAAAAAGAAACAAGAACTAACCAAACTTATAAGCTGTTGCACAGCAAAGGAAACCATAATCAAAATGAAAATACACCCTATGGACTGGGAGAAAATATTAGCAAATGATGAGACTGACAAGGGCTTAATTTCCAAACTATACAAACAGCTCATACGACTCAACAACAAAATAACAAATAACTCAGTGGAAAAATGGGTAGAAGACCTAAATAAACATTTCTCCAAAGAAGACATAAGTAGAGCCAACAGGCACATGAAAAGATGCTCATCATCACTAATGATTAGAGAAATGCAAATCCAAATTACAATGAGGTATCACTTCACACAGATCAGAATGGCCATCATTAAAAAAATCTACAATTAACAAATGCTGGAGGGGATATGGAGAAAAAGGAACCCTTCTACACTGTTGGTGGCCATGTAAGTAGGTGCACCCACTATGGAAAACGGTATGGAGGTTCCTCAAAAATGCTATAAAGAGAGTTGCCATATGATCTAGCAACCTCACTTGTGGACATATATCCAGACAAAACTATAATTCAAAAAGACACATGAAACCCTATGTTCATAGCAGCACTATTTATAATAGCCAAGACTTGGAAACAACCTAAATGCTCATTGAAAAATGAATGTATAAAGAAGGTGTGGCATACATATACAACAGATATTACTCAGACATAAAAAGAATGAAATAATGGCATTTGCAGCAACATGGATGGACCTAGAGATAATGATACTAAGTGAAGTAAGTCAGAAACAGAAAGACAAGTAGCATATAATATCACTTATATGTGGGATCGAAAACAGGACACAAATGAATATGTCAGTGAAACAGAAACAAACACACAGATACAGAAAACAGAGTTGTGGTTGCCAAGGAGAGAGCGAAGGAAAGATTGGGAGTTTTGGAATAGCAGAAGCAAACTATTCTACATAGGATGGACAACCCACAAAGACCTACTGTATAGCAGAGGAAACTATATTCAATATCCTGTGTTAAACCATAATGGAAAAGAATATATATATTAATTATATGTATATATAATTAATTATAATTAATTAATTATACAGAAATTAATACAACAATGTATAAAGGCTGCAGAGGGGGTGGAGAAAAGGGAACCCTCCTGCACTGTTGGTGGGAATGTAAACTGATACAGTCACTATGGAGAACAGTATGGAGGTTCCTTAAAAGCTAAAAATAGAACTATCATATGACCCAGCAATCCCACTACTGGGCATATACCTGGAGAAAACCATAATTCAAGAAGATACATGGGGCTTCCCTGGTGGCGCAGTGGTTGAGAATCCACCTGCCGATGCAGGGGACACGGCTTCGTGCCCCGGTCCGGGAAGATCCCACATGCCGCAGAGCGGCTGGGCCCGTGAGCCATGGCTGCTGAGCCTGCGCGTCCGGAGCCTGCACTCTGCAATGGGAGAGGCCACAACAGTGAGAGGCCCGCGTACCACACACACAAAAAAAGATACATGTACCACAATGTTCACTGTAGCACTGTTTACAATAGCCAGGATATAGAAGCAACCTAAATGTCCACTGATGGATGAATATATAAAGAAGATGTAGCCCATATATATAATGGAATATTACTCAGCCATAAAAAGGAACAAAATTTAGTTATTTGTAGTGAGGTCGTTGGACCTAGAGTCTGTCATACAGAGTGAAGTAAGTTAGAAAGAGAAAAGCAAATACCATACATGAACACATATATATGGAATGTAGAAAAATGGTACTGATGAACCTAGTGATAGGACAGGACTAGAGGCACAGATGTAGAGAACGGACTTAAGGACACAGGGTGGAAGGGGAGACAGGGACGTAGTGAGAGAGTAGCACTGACATATATACATTACCAAATGTAAAAGAGCTAGTGGTAAGCGGCCACATAGCCAGGGAGATCAGCTCGGTGCTTTATGACCCCCAGAGGGGTGGGATAGGGAGGGTGGAGGGAGGCTCAAGAGGGGGGATAAGGGGAATATACGTATACCTATAGGTGATTCACTTTGTTGTAAAGCACAAAGTAATACAGTGTTAGAAAGCAATTATACTCCAATAAACATGTATTAAAAAACCCACAACATTGTAAATTGACTACACTAGAAAATATTTCTTAAGTGCAAAACATTTTTTGAATGTAAGTTTTATTGTGTGTGTGTACCACAGGTTCAATATATATGAATTATGTCAAATTAATTACATTGTTTTTCAAAATAAAGAATTTTGGATATTCTACATCAGCTTCTCAATATAAACGCAGAAAAACTATATTCTTTTTTTCTAAAGTTCAGAAATAGCCATTTTCCTCATTCGGTATACTATAAACCACTAACTATTAAAAAGGGAATCGAGGCCTCTTCCTTGCAAAGGATTATTTCTCCACTCACACAAGTTTAATAGAATGTTCCACAATGAACTGACTTCCCACCTTAGAGACATGAGATTTTTGCATCCTGAAATCCCTTTCTCGCAAAAATGTCCAATTAGCATCCTAGCATTACAGAAAATAAATGCTTTTTTCTGGATCTCAAATTCCATACAACTTTATCAAGACATCAGGTATGTTTTTTTACACACACAGACTGTATTTTATTTTTACAACAGATAAATCAACTGACATCAAGCATTGTAAATGGATGACCACAACAAAAGCAACAATGACTGCAATTACCAAACACGAATCACACTCAGCCGATGTCAGAATATTGACATCCAGTCCAGTCATCGCTCCACTCTAACAGTTTCTTTACTTTGCAGTGAAAGACATCATGGATTTTTAAATTATCAGCACTCACCTGAGGTCTTTAAAAATCAACAAAAACATACTTTTGTGATCTCTTTCATTTATTCTGGTTCTAAGTGGTCATTTCTAAACGAAAGTATTTAAGTATGTTAACGTCATCTTATAACATCATATTTCAAATGACTGACTACTGTCTCTCCAAAGATGAAATATCAGGAACTCATAATTAGGGTCTCCAAAGATTTACTGCCTGAGTCTGTATTACCCTTCTGCTGAACTCCACACTCTTCATTATTCTCTGAGAATATTATTTTTCTTGTATGGCCAGCACACGCTCTTTCATTTCATGAAGTTTCTTCCTACAATTTTATGCTTAGTTTATTTCTGAGAATATGCATTATTTCAGGTTGATATTTATAGACACAAAGACTTCTCTATAATTCCCTGAGAGTTTCAAGAACTCCTTCTTCTTTTATTTTAATACCTAGATTCTGAAGCTCTCCACAAAGCATTACTAAAATTGCTTTTACATAAATATCTACATATTAATCACACATTAATGCATTTACAATTGTATTATGCTTTATTGCTAATTTTGGAGCATATACGTAGCTGTCTTACTTACCACCCTCTTGGAAATCATTTTAATATCTGCACTTAGGACTTGAAAGAGAATGGATAAATAAAAACATGAAGAATATGCAAATACAATTTATATTTTTCTCATAAAATTATCCAGAAAAAAGAAGAGTCCTGATACTCTGCAGGCATGATACTCAAGAATGTGTAGTCGGGCTTCCCTGGTGGCGCAGTGGTTGAGAATCTGCCTGCGGATGCAGGGGGCACGGGTTCGTGCCCCGGTCCGAGAAGATCCCACATGCCGCGGAGCGGCTGGGCCCTTGAGCCATGGCCGCTGGGCCGGTGCGTCCGGAGCCTGTGCTCCGCAACGGGAGAGGCCACAGCAGTGAGAGGCCCGCGTACCACCAAAAAAAAAAAAAAAGAATGTGTAGTCTTCCGGCAGGAAAACATGCAGTAATCCATGTGGCAGAGTTTACCTGTGACCAGCTGGGGTTAGTGACCTGTGCATTACTTACATGCAACATATCAGGAGTGGAAAAAGGGAATTTGTCAGTTGTGGCAATCAGTATCATGAAGATTTATAGCAGGTCATGCTCATATATTCAGCACAGGTACAATCAAAAGTTTGCTCAATTCTGGGAGATCTAAGTCTGTATCTGTTACCTCGTCTTTAACGAGGAAATGTCAGAACTGACTTACCAAAAAAAAACGTGTTTGTTTGTTTTAATTACAGTCACGGTGGGTAAGACATAGCTCAGAACAGCTAATGTGACTTACTGATTCTTTCATCAGGAAATACAGTTTCACCTTTCCTGTTTATTCTCCACATCCTGTAGTAAGTTAAGTTTCAATGAAAGATAAATCTACAGGGTGAAAAGAAAAGAAAACTGACATGTGTTGAAAAGATCATTCTGACAGGTTTGACCACGTATGTCCGTGTTTCTGGCGATGGACACAAGCCAGAGATCCCGACTCTGACGTTTTCGCTGATGTCATTCCCCTTGATCCTCAATTTGGAAGTGGATAAAAATGTTTTCTATGTTTTCTTCTTTAAGAAATTAAATCAAGAATGCTTTCTAGACATGATCCTCTAAAGATTTTCAGTCAGTGGTCATCAAGAGAAGAAAAGCACAGAATCTCATCCCCACCGAAGAGTGACATTCAGTCAGGCAACAGAATTCTCCCCAGAATCAGAGCTTCATCTTTAACATGCGATCAAAGGTTTTCACAGGTGCTGCCTCACTCTGCAGTCAGCCCTACCATATGGGATTGGCTCTGAGAATCTCACATCAGATGACTGACAAACATGTCATAGGACCCTGATCTGCTACCACATCCTGCCTCGCTTAATGATCTCCTGCAGGGACATTGGAATATTCCAGGATATTTCCTGGAGCCCTCTACTCTATACAGGTACACTTCCAAGTAGAAACAGAAGCTTTGATTTTCACTGGGACCCCTGCTCTGTCCAACCAACCTCTCTAGAAATATGATGTTCTAACCTCTCCTGATTAGAACATTTCAAGGTCTCTCCCTGTGCTAATTTAGTAAAGGTAAAGGAGAAAAAAGAAAGAGCAAACTATGCAGGGAGCAATATATAAGATTCCTTTCCTTAATGTATTTATCTGATATACCCAAATATTGAGAAATATAGATTCATTTCAGAATGGTCAAGAAAAGAGGAGGAGGAACCTCTATGCCAACAGTATATATAAAACGGAATCAATATTGCATAAGCTCCAGCCTAAGTTTAGCTACGAGGTACTAACTCTTCTCATAAAGAAGAAAGAGTTCTCCATCACTTGAAGCACACTGAGGCCTCAGACAGCTGGACACTGAGGGTGTAGTCTCCTCACGCGAATACTGTACCTGCGTCACAGAGCAATGAAACAGTCCCAAAGAATTATTAAGGATGAGGTGGGGAATCGAAAGAAGAAAGATGAATCCATACTCTCCCCTAGCATCTGTTCTGCTGGATATTACCACCACCGTAGCCCAATATGACCTTCCCACTTTTCTCTGGGCCTCCCTACTTTCCACCTCCATCCTCTCAGTATATCTTACCTACACTTGGAAACGACTCTAGTTTTTCCACTGGTCTTTATCAACAAGTAATCCAAATAGCAACTGTGTATATAACTCCTTAGAGACCTCAGGTCTGACTCATTAATACATGACCTTCGAAGTCCAAAGTTTTCCTAATTCCCTTTATTTTTTTTCTAATTTCCATGTACTTACACTCTCAGGACTTCCACTGTTCTCAGGTTCGTGTTCCCTGCAAAATCTGTCAACCTAGACATAGACTTAAGTACCACCCTTTAATTATCTCCTAGGTTATCCAGTTTTTAAAAAAGCCTCAGCAAGTCTTATGGACTTTATTAAAGACTCTTTAAGATAACCCATGGGGGATAGCAGTACACCCACACGTATCTATTTAATACACCCTCAGAGTAATGAAGACTCTCAGCTCTTCTCCTTCAACGTATGCAGTGTCTCGCCCATCTGATTACTGTCTGCTGTATCCCAGGTCCACTCCCTTCCCTCGTATTACATTCTTTCCCAATTTTGTATGTTGGTAAAATCAAATAACATAAAATATAACATGTTAATTATTATAAAGTGCAGCATTCAGTAATATTAAATACATTCATATTATCGGGCGATCAACATCGCCATTTATCTTTCTAATTCTTTTCTACGTTTTAAAACTGTAACTCTATATCTTTTAAACCTAACTTTCCTTTTTGTTCCATAGACACATGAAAAGCATCATTACCCTCTCAGATCTATGGTTTTGACTACACTAAGTACCCCATATAATTGAAATAAGTAGTTGTATTGTTATGACTCACTAAAAGTCACAAAAATGGCATTTTGGGAAGCTAAATGTCCTCAAGATTCATCCATGTTGTAGCACATTCCTAGATCTTTTCCTTCTTCACATTGAATAATATTGTATTCTATGAGTATACCACACTTTGCTTATCCAGGAACCAGTGAATGAACACATAGGTTGCTCTGATATTTTAGTTACTCTGATTATTACTGCTCTAAACACTAGAGTACAAATATTTAAGACCCTGATTTCAGTTCCTTTGGGTATACCTCAGAGTAAGATTCCTGGATCATGGAGTAATTCTATTTTTCAATATCTGAAAAACTGCCATACTCTTTTGCAAAGCAGCTGTATCATTCTACATTGCCTCTGACACAGCACAATGCTTCCTACTCCCTCACTTCCTCACCAATACTTGTTTTCTGCTTGTGTATGTGTGTGTGTGTGCTTGTGTGTGTATGCATGCACACAAATATATAAATACGCATTTAGTGATATGGAGCATCTATTCAAGTGCTTAGTCGTTTGTACATCTTTTTGAAGAACCATCTATTCAAGTCTTTTATCCATTTTTGAATCAGGGTGTTTGCTTTTTGTTGAGTTGTAGAAGTTCTTGGTATATTCTGAAGAGAAATCTCTTGTCAGATAGATGGCTTTCAAATATTTTTCCCCATCTGTGGGTTGCCATTTTATTCTGTTTACATTTCTTTCATACACATTATTTTTTAATTATGTACTGCAAATTGTTTATTTTTTGTTAGCTGTACCTTTGTTGTTCCTTCATTTCATACTGAGGAAGACACTGCCAAATCCAATGTCATGAAGCTCTTGTCTTGTGTCTTCTTCTAAGACTTTTTAGTTTATTAGGTCTTATATTTAGTTTCTTGATACGTTTTCATTATTTTTTGCATATGATGTTAGGTAAGGGGTCCATCTTCCTTATTTTGCACGTTGACAACAAGACTTCTCAGCACCATTTGTTGAAAATACTATCCTTTTTACTTTGAAAAGTCTGGCAACTTGTCAAAAATCATTTGGCCATATATCAGGGTTTATTTCTAGGTGTTCTATTCTATTCTGTTGGTCTTGAATAGAGGAGAAAATAGTATAACCTATCCAGGTTGATGAAGAACATAAAGAAAGACCAGGACTGAGAATTAGGAGGGCAATATAAAACAGCAGGGAGTAAAAGACAGTGTGAGAGAAGATCTTGTATTTGCGAGTTCATGGAAATATGATCATGCTAAAACCAGTAAACACCTCACTTTGAACAATACGGTAAATGTGCTGGCAAGAAACATAACACTTACCCATCTCTGGGAAATATAGTATGGGTATAAAGATAAACTACACACAGATATATTTAAAAGGGAAGGGTTTTCATGGTGTGAGAATATTGTGGGACCTGAAATACAATTTACTTCTGTTCTAGCATTGTCTCTAAAATTTAGCAAAGTGTATATACAAGCAATTCCAATTCTGGTAATGTGTTTGACAGGTTTATATATCAACTTCAGCAGACCAGTAAATGTACATTCATAGTAGGACCGTTCCCTAAACCAAAAAAACAAAACACAAAAACTGGAAAGACTAGAGTTCACGTTGTCAACACACATACAGATGCAGTGATGGTTTACGGTCCAAAAGCAGAAGGTGAGCATGGGTACAAGAGGTTAATCCCCAGGCTGGGCTGGGGTGCAGAGTTTGAGGGTAACACAGGTAGAAAAGGCTTTTGTCCTATCCTTGAGTTTTGAGGTATGGAAATTCACAGGTCACTACCTTCATTTCAAACTGAATGAATGCACTATTCAATTTTTTAAAACAGGCGAAGTAAACATGAGTGATAATAAATTTCAAACTGTCACGAATCAAACAAGATACTAAGAAAAATTAAATAATATGATTTAAGAATGAAGTGGAGAGACTGTCCAAGATGGTAGCGTTCAGAGACTCAGAGCTGGATGCCTCTCAGACGCACACCAAAGTCACAACTGTTTACAGAGCAGCAACTGAAGAAAAGGGCGGGACTCACCATGAAAGATGTTTTACAGCTAAAGACATAAGAGGCCCCTCGGCAAGGCAGGAAGGACGGGGCAACATCTCAATAGCATCAAGACCCACACCACCTGGGGGGGTGGCCCACACATGGGAGAATAATTACAATTTCTGAGGGGCTCCCAGAGAGCAAGGGGTATGAACCCAACATCAGGCTCCCAAGCCCAGGGATCCTGTGCTGGGAAGAAGAGTTCCTAGAAAGTTGGGCTTTGAACACCAGTAGTGCTTATTTTCCAGAGAGCCAGAGGGTTGTGGGAAATAGAGATTCCACTCTTAGGAGATGCTCACAAAATCCCACGTGATCCGAGAATCAGAACAGAAGCAGTCATTTGCAAGGATCCTGGGTTACACCTACCTCCTGATCTTAGAGAGTCTCCCAGAGACGCAAGAGGCATTTACAGCACAGCCTCAGGGACATGGACACTGGCAGCAGCCATCTGGGGGAGCTCCTTCTACCTCGCGGCCACTGGCACCAGCAAGCAAAATTTCAGAATCCTCCCTCTATCTATTTAGCCTCAGGACCTAGCCTTACCCATTTCCACCACACTATACACACAAGCACTAGGGGGCTGCAGGCCAAGCAACTAACTGAGCAGGTGCATAGCCACATCCACCAGCGAACACGATGCCTTCAGACCCTCAGTGCACAGCTGCCCCTGGACATGGGCCCAGCCACCAAAAGCCCAAGGACCAGCCTCCAGACCTCAGTGGACAGGCGCCAGCCCCAGAGTCCCTGACCCCTCTGACCAGTGAGCCTCCTCTGGCCTTGGAATCAGCCTCACCGTCGGCAGGTGATTACTGCCCAGGGACTGGATGGAGCTTTGACCTACACAACCGCAAACCTGCTCCAGCAGTGGGATCGGCCTCGTACACCAACAGGTACACACCGGCCCCAGGAATACCACAGCCCAGCAGCCTGTGTGACCAGAACACTCCCTTGCAGGCCAGAAGCAACCACGGGCTCAGCTGGGTCCTGACCCTGCCCGTCAGAATGCCAACACAAGACTAGGGACAGCCCAGACCCTGCAGAGAGCTGTGTCAGGGATATTGATCCAACACCAACTCTGCGACTCCTGGGGCCTGCCACCAGAACTCGGGACCTGGGTCTTCCTCCCAGTCACCAGCATAGCCCCAGGACCAGGGACTGGGCACTAGCCCTGGTATCACCTGCACTGCAATTCTACCCAGAAGTGAACCAGCACTAGATTTGGTGTCTCCCAGAGCTTTTCAGCGAGTTGCCTCATGATTTAGCCTCAGCAAGCAGCACAGACAGCCTCCACACAAGGCAGGGTCTGGCAAACAAGCACTCTGGGGGCAGCCAAGCCTACCAGACCATCCACAGTAGTCAGCCCATCACAACAGAAGAGCCCAAGCAGCCCACATAGGGGGTACACCTAGAACATATAGTTCTAGTGACCAGGGGACAGTGGGTTGCTGGGACACATAAGACCTCTCCTACAAAAAGCCACTTCTCCAAGGTCAGGAAATGAAATGAACTTACTACATACAGAGCAATAAAAACAGCAAGTTAAGAAAAATGAGGTGATACAGAAACACGATCCAAATGAAGGAACAAGATAAGAACTCAGAAGAAGATCTAAGTGAAGTGGAGAGAGCCAATCTCCTCAACAAAGAGTTCAAGGTAATGACTGTAAAGATGATCAAAAAACTCAGAAGAATGGACATCCAGAGCAAGAAGTTAGAATGTTTTTAAAAAGAGTTAGACCATTAAAGAACAACAAAACAGAGATTAGGAATACAGTAACTGAAATGAAAAATACACTAAAAGGAAACTACTGTAGACTAAATGATACAGAGGAATGCATCCGAAAACGGAAGGACAGAGCACGGGCGGTCACTGAGGATGAACGGGAAAACAATAGATTAAAATGCAATGAGGAAAGTTGAACAGACGTGTGACACAACATCAAGTGTACTAATATTTGCATCATACTGGTCCCAGAAGCAAAAAGGTAAGAGAAAGCAATGTAGAACATACCTGAAGACATAAGAGCTGAAAAGTTCCATAACCTGGGAAAGAAAACAGACATCCAAGTCCAGTAAACACAGTAAGGCCCAAACAGGATCAAGCCAAGGAGGACCACACCAAGACTCATTGTCATTAATCTGGCAACAAAATAAAGAGAAAAAGACACTAGTAAAAGGAGCAAAGGAAAAGCAACAAGTTACAAACATGGGAACTTGCATCAAGTTATCAGCTGACTTTTCAGGATAACCTCTGCATGCCAGAAGGGAGTGGCATGGTATATTTAAAGTCGTGAAAGGGAAAAGCCTATAACCAAAAATACTCTACCCAGCAAGGCTGTCCTTCAGATTTGGTGGTGAGATCTCAAGTTTTACAGAGAAACAAAACTAAAAGAGCTCAGCATCGTCAAACCAGCGGGATGAGAAATCTGAAAGGGGCTTTTCTAAGTGAAAAAGAAAAGGCCACGACTGAAACATAAAAATTAGGAAAGGAAACTTACTAAAGGAAAAACCTCATTGGATAAGGCAAATATTCAACACAGGTAGTAAATCAACCATGAACACAGCTAATAGGAAGGATGAAAGAAAATACTAATAAAATCATCTATATTCACAATAAGAAGGTAAGGGACACACAAAACAAGTAGATGTAAAATATAAGGTCCAATTCAGTAACTGTGGTGGAGCAGAGTAACAGTGCAGGGTTGTTAGTGTCCACGTGAAATTAAGAGCTCAGCAACTTCAATAATCACACACACGCGCGCGCACACACACACACACACACACACACACACACACACATTTTAAAAAACTGAAAGAAATCCAAACATAACATTAAAGATAGTCCTCACATCACAGATGAAGAGAATAAAAGGAGAAGAAAGGAACACTGAAAAAATTAAAGAGGGATTCTAAAAATACCCAAGACAGATGAAAATGAACACACAATGATCCAAAATCTATGGGACACAGCCAACGCAGTTCACAGGGAGAAGTTATAGTGATACAAGCTTATTGTTAGGAAACAAGAAAAACATCAAATAAACAACGTAACATTACACCTGAAGGAATTAGAAAAAGAAGAAGAAAACAAAACTCAAAGCTGTCAGAAAGAAAAAAATTAAGAAAACAATACCATATGCAATCACACCAAAAAGAATAAGATACCTAGGAACAAACACACCTAAGCAGTAAAAGACATGTACTCAGAAATCTATCAGCCATTGGTGAAAGAAGTTGAAGGCAACAGAAAAAGATGGGGAGAATATAGCATGTGTGTGGATGGAAGAATTAGTACTGTGAAAATAAACTTACTACCAAAGACAACCTACAGATTTAATGCAATCCCTATCAGAATACCAAAGCATTTTCACAGAACTTGAAAAAGTAATTTGAAAATTTGTATAGAAACACAAAGACCCCAAATAGCCAAACAATCTTGAGAAAGAACAGAGCTGGAGGCATCACGCACCTTGACTTCAGATTAGACTGCAAAGCGACAGTAATCAAAGAGAATCGTACCGGAGCACAAACAGACACAAAGATCACCGGAATAGAATAGATATCCCAGAAATAAGCCCACACACTTCTATTTAATTGATTTATGATGAAGCAGGAAATATGGAGAAAACACGTCTTTTCAATAAGGGGTACTGGGAAAACTGGTCAGCTACATGGAAAAGAATAAAATTAGATTATTTTAGCACACCATATATAAAATAAATGCAAAACTGAATAAAGACCTAAACGTAGGACCAGAAACCATAAAATCCCTAGAGGAAAATATAGAACATTCTTGAACATAAATGATAGCAACAGTTTTAGGTTCAGTCTACTAAGGCAAATGAAACAAAAGCAAAAATAAACAAGTGGGACTTCACTAAACTTAAAAGATTTTGAATAGCAAAGGAAACCAAAGACAAAATGAAAAGACAAGCTGCTGAAGTAGTGACAATATTTGCACATGATAAGACGTGAACATCAAAAAGATGACCAAGCAAGAGTTCATATCTAAACTACAGAAACGGCACATACAACTCAATATCAAAAAAATACCCAAAATCTTTTTTAAAAAATGAGAAGACCTAAATAGACATTTTTCCAAGGAAAAAATACAGATAGACAGACAGAACTCACAAAGATGCTAAACATAGCTAATTGGCAGTAAAATGCAAATCAAAACTATGAGATATATCACCTCAGTCTTGTCAGAATGGCTGTCATCAAAAAGATCACAAATAACAAAGGTTAGTGAGGATGTGGAGAAAGGGAAACACATGTACACTCTTGATGTGGAGGTGAAGTAGTGCAGCTACTGTGGAAAGCAGAATGGAGGTTCCACAAAAAACTAAAAAGAGAACTACCATAATATCCAACAATTTCACTCTTGGGTATATCAGAAGAAAACAAAAACACTATTTCAAAAAAATAACTGCACATCAATATTCGTAACAGTGTTGTTTGCCATAGCCAAGAGATAGAGTCAAACTAAGTGTTCATCACTAGGTTAGGGGATAAAACAGATTTTTTATGGTGACTTCAGCAAAAAATGAAATTTTGCCATTTGCAAGAACATGGATGGATTTGGAGGCTATTATGCTTAGTAAAATAGGCCGCAGAGAAAACAAGCATGGTAGGTTATCACTTACACGTGGCATCTAAAAAATTGAATACAACAACAACAACAACAAGAAAAAACAGCCTCACAGGTTAAAGAACAGACTAGTGGTTACCAGCAGGGAGAGATAGGGTGGAGGAGCAAAAGAGTGGTAGGAGATTTGGAGGTATAATCACTAGGTATATAATCAATCATCTACAGTGATGTACTGTATAGCATGGGGAATATAGCCACTCTTTTATAATAAGTATAAATGGAGAAGAACCTAAACTTTTATGAATCGCTATGTTGTACCTCTGAAACTAATATAATAATGTATATTAACTATAGATCAATAAAATATAAAGTAAGGAACAATAAAAGGGAGACACAGATTATTAGATAGAAATCAATTAAATAAACACAAGTTTTGAAAATCAAGGAATTAAAAAAAAACATGTAAGACACAACATTGGCATTTGAAGTGTATAATCTATTTATTTAAAAGAAATCATGGGCCTCCCTGGTGGCGCAGTGGTTGAGCATCCGCCGGCTCATGCAGAGGACATGGGTTCGTATCCCGGTCCGGGAGGATCCCACGTGCTGCGGAGCGGCTGGGCCCATGAGCCATGGCTGCTGAACCTGCGCGTCTGGAGCCTGTGCTCCGCAACGGGAGAGGCCACAACGGTGAGAGGCCCATGTACCACAAAAAAATAATAATAATAAATAAAAATAAATAAAAAATAAAAGAAAGAAAAGAAATCATTTAAGTGGTGAAAAATGTACCCATTTGGTACCCATGGGTACCAAAGAATGGTACCCATTCTCACAATTTTGTATATCTAGGGTAAATTATTATCTACAAAAATATTTTACAAATATTCACTCTAAAAGAAAGAGAAAATTTGGATTAACCCATTTTAGTATACAAATTTAATATCAAAGTCTCCACGTCAAATTGATTTGAATAAGTTCTGTTAGCCACTTCTAGTTTCTTTGTGATGTAAAATCTTTTAAAGCATAAAATCAGCCTTTCTGCATTATTCCATTAGACATACATAGAAGTGAAAAGAAACAAGAAGACAGAACAATCAACCAGGAAGGTGAATTTACTGAGAAACAGCCATTCGTTCTCCCTCCTCCTTTTCTTTCCCTCCTTTTCCAGGTCTCTTTCGGTTCCAATCAAGAGAAGTCTTGAGAGTTCTGAGAATATTTCTTTGAGGGCTTCAAATCACCATACCTACAACTTCTGCCACAACTACACACACACGGGAACAAAAATAAACCTCTGCTATCTACTCATGTAGGAGGGATTCATGCAAAATAAACTCCTACAAGGAGACCAACGGGTGAGTTTTCTACCTGTTCTTTATAATGTCCTTCCATTAGAGTAAATCCCACACATGATGAGGCAGAAGCAGTTATGTGAGCTTTTCCTTGAAGTCAAAACTCTTACATTCATTTCAAGTACCTGGTGATCATAGGGTACAGCCAGGGAAAGTGCCATCCCCCTTGCGGGGGGGGTGGCGGTGAATGGGCTCCCACAACCGTGCACCTCCTGATGTACACATTCTGGAGAAACAAAGGGCGGTCACACCGCAGTCAGTCTGTCAGGCTGTCGGGCCACTGGCAACCCGAGCAGCCTGAAGTGCCCCATCAGTTGCTGAAAGCGAAACCCTGTCCCCCCTGTGAAGCCAGGCAATTTTGGCCAGAGGATCAGAGGAGACTATTAATCAACTCCTCCTCTCTGCTCAGCTCCTTGGGGTTACAGCAACCCCATCTCCAAGCCCAAATCTGCCCCTGGAGTGCCGAACTGGAAGTGGCAGGCGGGCTGTGCCTGTGCTTCAGCGCCCTCTGGAGGTTGTCTGCTCTAATGGCAACTCTCAGCCCTTCCTCCTCCCCCTTCCCTAGTCCTGGGGGCTGCCTTGGCCTCCTGCAGCTGCTGGCCTGATTTCATTCTTCTTTTTTCTCCAATTACAATGAAGTGTCCTACAGAGGTATGGAATCTCTTGAAGAAGGAAGATCTTTTAGCCAATACACCTTAACAGTGAGAAGTTGATTTCAAGAATGAACCTGAAATACTATATTTTTCTCCTGACGATTCCAAGGAGAGACAGCTCAAGTTTTCTAAATCATAAGAAAAACCAAGGTAAATATGATCTTCTGAGCCAGAGATGAAAAAACAGTTTTTAGCATCCTCTCCTCATGTCATATGACTGGGATTTAAATCAATCAACTGCCACTGGTTTTTAAATCACATGACCCAACTTTAAATCAATCAGCTGCTTCCCTGTAACTCAGGTGACTTGGCTTTGAATAGTAAGAAATGAAGAGGTATAAAAATGTTCTGAACAATAAATGGAAAAGCAACATTTTAGAAAGTGTTTTTTCTTTTCGAATGGACCATTCATTGGATACGGAATAAAGGATTCTCTTGTGGATTTCTTGAACTGTAAGCATATACAATGTCTCCGTTGGCGTGATTGACTTAGTTTGGGGGTTTTTTGTTGTTGTTGTTGTTGTTGTTGTTAACATCCTTATTGGAGTACAATTGCTTTACCATGTTGTGTTAGCTTCTGCTGTATAACAAAGTGAATCAGCTATTCGTATACATATATCGCCATATCCCCGCCCTCTTGTGTCTCCCTCCCACCCTCCCTATCCCACCCCTCTAGGTGGTCACAAAGCACCGAGCTGATCCCCCTGTGCTATAGGCAGCTGCTTTCCACTAGCTATCCACTTCACCTTTGCTAGTGTATATATGTCCATACCACTCTCTCACTTCATTCCAGCTTACCCTTCCCCCTCCCTGTGTCCTCAAGTCCGTTCTCTACGTCTTTATTCCTCTGCAGCGACTCCTGCTAAGGATGGATACTTCCTTTTATGCTCAGGAATATGCCCTAGTTTAAATATGATTTGAGTTTGATCCTGTGAACCATCAGAACTTCCCACGGGAGATAAATGAGGAGATTCGGGCCTTTATTAGTACGCACGGTGAACACGGGTGTCCTGGCTGTACTTGCCAACCCTCCTCATTTACCCACCTATTTTTATCCACCTTTCTCCCTGTGAGTACATTTGACCAACCCTGAGCTCAGACTCCTGGCCTATTACAGTGACTTTGTCAGTCTTTCTTTAAAAATGGACAGGTAACAAAATGAATGTAGCCTAGAAGCAGCAGCTCAGTAAGGGAAATAAAATCACCAGAAGTTATCTAATCACAGCCACAGCCATCCAGGGCTCTGTCTTATCTGCTGGGTCATAAGAATGGGACCTTCCTAAGTTTGAAGGGCATCCAATCAAATAAGTAAAGGTGTTGCTCACCTCTGCCACTTGGAGGGATTGCTAGGCAGTCTACCCAGTGTATACTAACTGCAAAACACTGTCATGGTTTTGAAATACCTATTTTCCAGGAAAGATTTTTGGGGTGCATGGGGAAGGTTTCTTTTTGACATCAAGCAAAAAATAAATCACCAAGCTCTTTAAGCACAGGGGTTTTTAAGAGGACAGTAGAAGGAGGGAATGGGCAGAAAAGACGATCTTCTCTGAAGTGAAGGTCGTTTTTCCAAAAGAGTAGGATTTAGTCTCAGTTTAAGGAGAACACTTTTAAGTAGCTGGGGCAGCTCCAAACTGCAGTTTAGGGAATGAGTGCTTCAAAAGAACAGGGCTGTAAACGTCCTGGCAAGGCAGCAAGAGGATGAAGAGTTGGTTTTGCATAGTTTTGAACACAGGAGTAAAGAAGCAGAGGCATCTCTGACTAAAGGGCCCTGAGATCCTATGGCATCAGTGGGTCAGTTGCAGGGGGTGTAGGGGCGATATTTCTCTCTCAACGTCTCCCAGAGCAGCCACCCCTCTCTACCCCACCCCGCTACTCCTTTCACCCTTCCTGCCTCCACTGTTGGGTCCCCAGGGACAGCACTTCTTAAGCTGGAGCGCTCAGGCACCATCTCTGCAGTCTGGATTCTTCCTGGAGCCTGGCACGTTCTGGGACAGGAAGGCAGGTCTGCAAGGGCGCTGGGTTGCAGCCGGACCTGGAGGCCTGGAGGGGAACTGGAGTCGTGAAGCCCACCCACGTCCTTGAAGCCGGGGAAGGAACACATCTTCCTAACAGTACTTCTCAGGTCTCAGCGGGTTCCCCACCCGACGGTGATCCATACTCACTTGAGGCAGCAAGGACTGCCTCTAACTGGCCCCCTCCATTCCGCCTTAAGGGTCCTCGCACATGTGTGAGAGCACAGGCCCCGGATCTATGCACTCGGCTGAGGCCAGTGCTGCCGGGGTCCCTCCAGTCCCATCCCCCGGCCCCTCCCTCTGGGACTGTATCTAATAGAAGAGAGAGCACAGAGGAATTGGCTGAATCAAGGGACCCGGGAGCCTGGGTATGAGTTTGAAGACCGAGAATCTAAAGCGCAATTACATATTATTGGAAACTCTTGTGGAGTGTGTAGGGGGAGGTTAGGAGATTGAGAGGCTGAGTCGACCTGGTGAGTCCAGCCCCAGGACACCACAAAGCCCCTCCCCCCTTTCCCTGCCATCAGACAAGGGGTGCCGCAACTCCAGCCGGGACTCTGCACTTCCCCCTCCCTGATTCTCCTCCAGAAGAGCAGGTGGCCCCCCTCTGAGGGCAGGGGAAGACAACGGACCAAGTCCCCCTGCACTAAGGCGCTACTGGAGCTCTTCCTGAACAGCAGTGCTGGCTTGGAGCGAACTCGTGCACTGCCAAAATTGGTCTCGTCCTGCAGCTGAGGGACGCAGACTTTAAGTCAGCTGCCCTGGCTTTAAAACAATCAACCCCCCCCCCCTTTAAGTCAGGTGACCCGACTTTAAATCACTGTGCGCCCCTCAAGCCTGCAACTTCCAAAGTTGGGAACTTCACTTTGATCCCACACATGGTATGAGGGTGTACTTCATGTACCAGAAGGGTCTAGGTACTCTGGGGTACAGCAAGCAGTGCAGGACGCAGCAGCTCCCAGGCAAAGCTGGTGATGCACAGGGAGAGCAGGCACAGCCAGGCATGCAGAGGTTCCAGGACGGGAGCTGGGGCACAGCCAGCCGCGAGGCTGTGAAAGCAGAGGATCTGAGCCTTCTTGACAAAGGCAAACCCAGAGGATGGATGAGAAACAAAGACCATATGAAACATGGATTTGAAAATCACATGCTGCTCTTGAAATTGGGGTGGGGGCACCCCAGATTTGAATCCTCTTACTCAACAGTTGCTAGTGTTTTGGCATTTGTCCAATTCCTTATAAAATTTACTGATAATATCTAACCCATAGAATACTGCATTTGTAGTGGTATTGCGTGCTAATGTCTCTATAGTGGAATAACCTTTTCTACGAGAAAAATGTACACTATCCGAATTAAATTAAAACCCCTCTTTATAAAGTACTGTATCGGACGTCCCTGGTGGCACAGTGGTTAATAATCTGCATGCTAAAGCAGGGGACATGGGTTCGAGCCCTTGTCAGGGAAGATCTCACATGCCGCGGAGTAGCTAAGCCCATGTGCCACAACTACTGAGCCTTCAGGCCACAACTACTGAAGCCCGCACGCCTAGAGCCGATGCTCCACCACAAGCACAGCAAGAGAAGCCACTGCAATGAGAAGCCCACGCACTGCAACAAAAAGTAACCCCTGCTTGCTGCAACTAGAGAAAGCCCATGCATAGCAAAGAAGACCCAACGCAGCCAAAAATAAATAAATAAATAAATAAATATTTTTTTTAAGTACTATATCCTTCTGTACAACTTCTCTGGGAAGAACAGAGAGATGGCGTGGGAGAGTGAGAAAGACCAACATTTAGTGCACATGTCTCATGCAGGTGCTCTGCTGGCTCAGATAGTTTTATCCCCACTTTTACAAAGGAGGAAATAATCTCAGAGAGGTTTGGTAATTTTCCCAAAGCCAAACAGCTATTGAGTGGCAGAACCAGGATCTGAACCAAGTCTGTTACCTTAAAGCCTAAGTCCTCATCACAACAAAACTCAATTCATATTGACATTTATCGAATTACATTGCAACCTGGGGAGTTCTTGGCACAATCCTGAATAAGAGTGAGAAAGAAAGAAATAGCATTGTTCATACAGTCAATCAAAATTTTTGGAGCAGCTACTAGATGCGTGGCCCTTTTCGGGGTTCAGCAGTGATCAAGACAGGAAGAGTCCTGCTTACACAAACCATGTAGTGGGGAGGAGAGACGGGCGCAACTTGGCTGAGGGATTTCAACTTGCTGGGCCTCTGTTTTCTCATCTGGAAAACGGGATGGGTGTTCCTCATTTCCTGGGATTGTCCAGCCCTCACATTCTCTGATTCCATAAGAATCATTTGTTTTCCTGTTTCTTTAAAATTCATTCAGGCAATGAGCTGTGATGAATGTTGTCAGCTGCTCCTCAAATCACTCTATTCCCACCCTCTTCCTGTGATCAGGTCTTTCTCCCAACATGACTCACAATCAATCAAGTCACAGAACCTAAGGGGCACCCAGCAGGAAAATTCCAGACCTTGTTTCTCAGGAGCTCTGAGGTCTACCTGCGAGGTAAACTTAACACACCTGGCACAAGGCGGCCATCCCGGGTTTCACATCAACATGATCTCAGGCACAAACCTCCTGGCTTTTCCATTGTGTCTTTAAGTTACTTGTTGAAACAACTGCACAACTATGACAAAGATATAAAATCAGGCATCTTCTGCCCCAGTGCCTGCTCATAAATGATTTTCTGCCACTTTAATGATAAAGATAGAACATTTCAACATTCTGCTGCCCTTATTATTTGTCATTTTTCTTGATATTTCTATTGAATACTCTTTCAATATTTTAACAATGGAACATTTATTTACCTTGTTCCAGACCCAGCCTGTAGTGGTAAAGGTTTTGTTGTTATATTTCTATTATGTTTCCTTTAAAAATCATTATGCTATTTAACTGGATTAAATCAATTCTACAGGCATTTATCTTATGATATTGATGAAATTAATACATAGAGGGCAGTAGTACAAGTTGATTGTACTCCAGAGCCTCTCTCTATTAGCACAGTTAAGTAAGTATAACTATTATCTATATGTAAACCAAAGTACATGCCAAGTGAGACTCTCCGACGCTTCTTCACTGTCTGCCCCTCAAGCCTGTGAGAAATGGAATATTTCTTGCCATCTCAGTAAACAAAAGATGCCACAGTCATCCTCTCCAATGTGAGCGGGCAGGCCCTGAGGAACTCAGGATATGCAAATACAGGATGCAGGCCCCAGAGAGCTGAGGTGCATATCAAAGGAAGGAATTCGTGAGCCTGACTCCAGCATCTTCGCATACAAAGGAAAGCCCTGCATTGCTCACCTTGGGAGAGCAGGTTCTCCTTAGCTGACAATCACCTTTTCACGTCCCCCATCACCTCCGCCAGCCCCCCGCCCTGTCCCCTCCCGCCCCCCGGGTGCTTTAGCTCAGGGAGGAAGGGGCGCACAGGGCCTCGGCTGAACAAGAGGCCTGGAAGCCTCGGGAGGAACTTTCGGCCGCTATCCCCGCCGTCGGGAGGAGGGTCGCTGACGCTGCGGCCGGACCCTGCGCCTCCCTCGCCCCGTGGCCCCTCAGGACGTTCAGCCGCCCTCTCCCCACGTCCCCTGGGCCCCGCGAGCCAGGCCGAGGGCAGGGCCGAGAGGAGGGGCCGAAGTTCCCCGGGACCAGACCCCGAGGCCGCTCGTTCTGCACAGCAGCGGCGGGTGGCCGCGAAACCCTTTCCCTCAGAAGCTGCTCTTGCGCGGCCGCCCGGGCACCAGACCCACTTACCCGGCCCGCCGTCCCCACGACTGTCGCGGCTTCGGCCGCCGGGGCCCCTCCGCAGCCGGCAGCGTCAGTGAGGCCGCCCTCCCCTTGGGATCCGGGGCAGCTCCGTGACGGCGGACTGAAGAGACCCCGAGCCGGGAGCTCCAGCTCTGAGGAAACGCGGGCTCCGTTCTGGGCGCTGCGGGTGGGGCCGCTCTGCCTGAGGCCTCCTGGGAGGGAGCGGGGCGCCGGGGGAGGAGCCGCCAGGAGCTCAGGGCCCCGTCGGGGGGCCTGGAGGGGCGGCCCGGCCTGAGGGCCCCGCCCACTGTGGCCACAGCGCAGGCCTTTTTCCTGCAATCCTACACAAAAAGTCAGAAAGATACACACGGTCTACAGTGAATGTTCACAAATGGTGGTTGCTGCTGTGCTTACTATCCTATTAAACGTGGGAAATCCATAACACACTTGAAGTTAGAAGTTAACTATGAATGTTTACCTTTCCTTATTATGTCTCTGCTATTCACAATTGTCGTTAATGAATCAGAGACTGTGGCATCACTAGTTAAAACTGAGCTCGTTAAAAAAATAGAACTCAGGCCCACCGGCCCTACGGTATCACAATCTGCAATTTTACACTCTCTCCAGTGTGCTTGTGGACCCATGAATAGTTGAAAGGTACATTTCTACCTCGACATGTCTTTTCTGTCTGAGAAATACCCACATTTTATCCAGTTTGATATAAATAAAACACTCAAAAATGCATATGTCCGTGTTGAAACCACCATTTTATCATTTTTTTCCAGATAACTATAGTCTCTTTACTGGTTTTATGGATCACATGACATACTCTTTTTTGTAGTTAGAAATAGAGAAAGTTACTTTGTGAAAAAAAAAATATATGTATATATATATATATATATATATATATATATATATATATTAGTGGATGATTGAAGACACTCTTCTAAATTAAAACCAGTTCTCTTAATTTGCTCTTTTCTTCTTGCGTCACATTATGAACTCTTCCCGTGGCCACATGTCATGTGTACTTTTAATTTCAGGGACTGCTGACATCCCAGGATGTGCCCATAGATTTCTCTCAAGTGGACTGGGAATGCCTGGACCGAGATCAATGGGAATTGTACAGGGATCTGATGTGATAAAAGTATAGGATCATGCACTCCTTGAGTGAGGACACCTTCCTTCCAGAATTCCTTATCCACCCACAGGATTTAGAGTCCTTCATTTGTAGAATGTCTCCTGGAATGTTCTGCTTCCTACAATAGGGTTTCAGATTGCAACGATTCAGGAAATATTGGGAGTTTGTGGGTATAATTTATGTTATTCTTTGCAAACTGCAGCCTCCTTTATAATATACTTTGTAACTGCTTGGGATGTGTCTATATGAACAGTGTACTATATGCTTCTGTTATAGTCCTTACAATATTTTATTCTCTTATTATCTGTAACAATCTTCCATGGATTCTTTGGGCTTAAGGTGTATTAAAAGGGAGACGGCGATTCTGGGACTTCCCTGGTGATGCAGTGGTTAAGACTGCGCCTGCCAATTCAGGGGACACGGGTTCGATCTCTAGTCTGGGAAGATCCCACGTGCAACGGAGCAACTAACCCAGTGGGCCACAACTACTGAGCCTGCGTGCCACAACTACTGAAGCTGGTGCACCTTGAGCCCGTGTGCCATTCATTTTTAGAGAATAAAATCACCTCTGAGTGATTACAATTTAGACCAGCTAGTCAAAATTCTTTATCACCTGTTCTTCTCAAACACTGATCAATGGAACAAGTTTTACTAGGGATAAGAGTGTAATTGTATTCTAGAGTTCATATCGGCAATATGGTTTTTGACCTTGATGCTGGATCACGACATTTCAATGGTATAACTGCTATTAATTGTCTCTTTGTTCAACGATTAAAGTCTCACATGATCTGAGTTCAGACTGGAGCCATCCTGGTTGGTTTCTGTCTATTGCAGTTTTCTTCCAGTATGAAAGGACAAGAGCAATACGGCTTACTTTACACAATGTCTTCAAACTAAATGATGACATAATCTACATTCAATTAATTTATACATACCCTACTGTAGAGCAGGGTTTGTTACGGTGGCAGAGCCCGGTAATTATGTAAAACTGAAACTTTTATCTGCACTGGTTCAAGTCCTCTTCCTAAGAATATGTTTATAAGCAACACTCTTTCACAAGTTACCCAATTTAATTCACCATAGCATTCCTCATATTAACTAAATGGAAAATCCTAAGCTATATACAAATCCAGAAAGGGCCAAAAATCATCTGCCCACATGGATTATTACAACCCATTGCTGAGGCATTCAAATTACTTATTAAAGACCCACTATGTCCATCAACAGCATCAATTTATATATTATTGCCCCAATGCTAGCCTTAACCCTGGCTCTCACAACATGAATTCCTCTTCCCATATCTTAGCCACTAATTAATATAAATGTAGGCATACTCTTTATATTAGCCATATCACACCTAGCCATTTATTCCATCCTCAGTTCTGGATGAGCTTCACATTCACCATACTCACTCACTGGAGATCTAGGGACAGTAGTATAGACAATCTCATATGAAGTAATGTAGCAGTTATTCTATTCTCAGTCTTACTGATAAATGGATCATTTACACTTTCAACAGTAATTATTACACAGGAACACCTATGACTATTTTCTTCTGACCCCTACTCAGAATTTTATTATCTCCGCAGTAGCAGAAATTCAATGAAGCCTCACTTGATTCAACAGAAGTAGAATCAAAACCTGTATATGACTTCAATGTAGAAGATGTAGCAGGCCCATTCACCTCTTCCTTGCTAGACAATATGTCAATTTCCTTATAATAAACATTTCCACAACAATCCATTTGTAGGAGCATTCGACAATCCCTAGGTGCCAGAATTATATGCACCCCAAGTCATCATTAAAACACATCTAACAATCTCCTTTCTATGAATTTGAGCATCCTACCCACAATTTTGATATGATCAACGTCTACATCTCGTATAAAAATTTTTTTCTACTAACATTAGCCCGATGTATATGAGAGTTTTCACCACCTGTCATCATACCAGGCAACCCACCACAAACTTAAGAAATATGTCTGACAAAAGAGTTACTGTGATAGAGTAAATTATAGAGGTTTCAATGCTCTTATTCCTGGAATTGAATTCTTCCTAAGAATTTTATATTCTCCATGTTACCACATTACAGCACATGCTATATACTAAGGTTCACTAGGTAAGCTTCAGGCCCCCAACATGTTGTCGTAGATCCTTCCTGTACTAATAAACTCTCATTGTTTTTACTATCATTCTACTGACCATTATCACAGGAAATATAATTGTATACGAAGCTCACACTGGTTAATGGTATCCCCATTCTAATAAAAAACACAAACCCATAAGCTACAGAAGCATCCAACAAATATTTCCTAAAACAATCCACCACACCAATACTACTTATAATGGCTAGTATCATTAATCTAATATACTCTGGTCATGGAACACAATGAATAACAAAAATCTTTCATCCAGCAGCATCCACCCTCATGACAATCGCCCTTGTCACAAAAGTAGGACTTTCCCCATTTCACTTCTGAGTGCCTCACGTCACACAAGGCGTCCCATGAACAGCAGGCCTGATGCTATTAATATGACAAAAGTGCACCCCTGTCAGTTTTATACCACATGTCACCATCCATCAACCTAAATATACTATTAATCATAGTGATATTATAAATCATAGCTGGAGGCTGAGGGAGATTTAGTCAGACTCACCTGGAAAAAATTAAACCCTCCTCATCAATTGCCCATATAGGATGAATAACAGCCGTTATAAAGTATATTCCGATTATAACAATCCTAAACATACTAATTTATATCATAACAGTACTCTCTTCTTATTATTTATGCCCAGAGCATGGACTACAAGAGTGTCATTATCACACACATGAGGTAAAACACCTCCCATCACAATCCTTTTCCTCACCATTATAGTATCATTAGGACATAGTCCATCACTATCAGGGTTTTTACCCAAATGAATACTTATCCAAGAGATAACGAAAATGACAACATCATTCTACCAACATTAATAGCCATCACAGCAGTGCTCAGCATATATTTCTACTTGCAGCTAACATACTCCACATCACTAACTGTATTCCCTTCATGAAACAACACAAAAACAAAGCACATTGAACATTCAAAGAAATAACCTTCCTATCATTACTAATCATAAAACCCAGACAATTACTCCACATAACACTCATTCCATCCGTGCTGGACTAGGAATTTAGGTTAGTTCAGACCAAGAGCTTTCATAACCCAAAACAAGTAAAATTTACTTAATTTCTAAAAATAAGGATTGAAAGACTTCATCCTACATCAATTGAATGTAAAGCAAACATTGTAGTTAAGCCAAATCTTTACGAGACTGATGAGTTTTAACCCCAGGAAACTTTAGTTAACAGGCAAATCCTCTAGTCAACTGGCTTCAATCTGCTTCTTCTTCATTTGAGAAAGAAAAAAAGAAAAAAGGCAGGAAAATCTCTGGCAGAATTGAAGCTGCTTCTCTGAAATTACAATTCAATTTGTTGATTCACCACAGGGTTTGTGAGAAAGAGGGCTCAATCTCTGTCTTCAGATTTACAGTCGAATGCTAGCTCAGTCATTTTACCTCTGTTCATACACTGTTGATTATTTTCAACAAATCACAAAGATATCGGCATCTTATAATTACTATTTGGTGCTTGAGCTGGAGTAGCAGGCAGCACCTTAAGAATATTAATCCAGGCTGAGCTATGCTAACCTGGAGCGCTACTTGGAGATGCACAAATCTGTAACGTGGTCATAACAGTCCCTGCATTTGTAATAATTTTCTTTATTGTTGTACCCCTTATATTGCAGGGTTTGAAAACTCACTTGGGCCACTAATAACTCGCACACCTGAGGTAGCATTTCCCCGAGTAAACCATGTAAATTTTTGACTACTTCCCCCATCGTTCTTACTCCTACTCATGTCACCAATAGTAGAAGCTTGTTCTGGTACCAGTGGACCGTGTATTCAGCTCTAGCCTGCAACCTGGCCCACGCAGGAGCCTCTGTCGACATAACCATTTCCTCCTTACATTTATCAGGTGTCTCCTCAATTCTTGGTGCTATTGCTTTTATTACTATAGTCTTTCATACAAAACCAGCAGTCATAACCCAATACCAAACACCATTATTTGTTTAATCTTCACCAACTATAGCCATATTACTATAATTACCACTCTCAGTCCGAGCAGCCAGAATTGCCATACTCTTAAGAGATAGAAATCTCAACACTACTTTCTCTGACCCTGCAGGAGGAGGCCGAATCCTATACCAACACCTATTTTGATTCTTTGGTCACCCTGAAGTCTGTATTCATGGCCTACCAGGGTTTGTTATAAATTCACACATCATTACACACTATTTAGGACAAAAGGTGCCTTTCAGCTATTTGGGAATAGTATGAGTCATGCCCACTGGCTTTTTAGGATTTCTCTTGTGGGCCCATCATATATTTACCATAGGGAGAGCTGTCCACTCAGGAGCATACTTTGCAAAAGCTACCATAATTGCTTCTATCCCTACAGGAGTGTGCTTTCTCTGGTTGCAGTGAGCAGTAGCGACTCTACGCTGCGGTGCATTGCCTTTTCACTGAAAAGGCTTTCTTTATTGCAGAGCATGGCTTTCACGCTCTAGAGGGCAGGCTCAGTAGTTGTGGCACATGGGCTTTTTGCTCCACGGCAGGTGGAATATTCCCACACGATGGCTCGAACCCGTGTCCCCTGCATTGGCAGGCAAATTCTTAACCACTGCACCACCAGGGAAGTCCCTGGTTAGCAACTGTTCACGGAGGTAATATTATATGACCTCCAATATATTATGAGTTTTAGGCTTTAGTTTTTCTTTTTACAGTAGGAGGTTTCACAGGAATCATCTTAGTGAACTCATCCCCGGACACTATCCTCCAGGATACATACTATGTAGCAGCACACTTCCATGATCTAATGTCCATGGGAGCGGGCTTCACTATTACGGGAGGCTTCCTACACGGATTCCCACTATTCTCAGGTTACACAGTGAACTCAGCATGAGCAAAAAGTCACTTCACGCGTATATTTGTAGTAGTAAATATGACTTCCCGCAGCACTTTCTGGCCTCTCAGGAATGTCATTACTTTAGTCTCACTACTCGGAGGCACACACAACATGAAATATTGTGTCTTTTGGCTCACTCATCTCAATAGCAGCAGTAATGCTAATCATAATCTTCATACTTTGAAAAGCATTTGCATCTAAACAAGAAGGCTAAGCACTAGAAACGGATACTCCTAACCTAGAATTGTTACATAAATGCCCTCCACCATATCCTATGTTTCAAGATCCTACCTATGTAAATATAAAATAAGGAAGGTCTCAAGTCCTTTTCAACCACTTTCAAGCCAACACCATAACAATTATGTCTTTCTCAATAAATGAGAGAAAAGTAAAAAGTGATGTAGCTTTGTCAAACTTAAATCAGAGGCTAAAATCCTGTATATCACGAAGGCATATCAATTTCATCTAGGATCTCAAGATATAACATCACCGATTATGGAAGAACATTTACATTCTCATCATCACACATTAATAGTGATTTTTGAAACTAGTTCTCTATATTATTTCTCTAACATTGACAACTAAACTAACTCATATACATATAATAGATGCACAGGTAGAGAAAATGTGAACAGTTTACCAGCCATTATTGTAATCTTAATTGCTCTATCATCATTGTGAATCCTTTACATGATACATGAAATCAATAACTCTTCCCAAACCATAAAATCGATGGGTCAGTAATGATACTGAAGCTACAAATACACAGATTATGAAGATTTAAATGTTGGCTCCTCTGTAATCCCCACATCAGGGCTAAAACCAGGAGAATAATGACTAATAGAAGTCAACAACCACGGAGTTAGAGAGAGTCATAGAATATTAGTTTCATCTGAAATTGTTGTACACTCCTGAGCTGTTCCTTCTCAGGCCTAAAAAGGGCTGCTATCCCAGGACGCCTAAATTAAAGAATCCTAATACCAACAGGACCAGGCCTATGTTGTAGACAAGAGAGCTCATTTTCCTGAGTTCAAAGACAGGCCAGAGGGATATGGCTGAGATGAGGGGTGAATCTGGAGCCCATGGGGATGCACTCTCCAAGCTCCAGGATAGGAATGGGCCATTATTGGTTTAATGGACGTCTGGGGTCCCAGGCCACCCACACCACGCCCTCCCGAGCAGGATCTTGGCAACATTCCCTGTCAGTGATGAGGCAACCTAGCACTTGTCACGCCCCGATGTTGTGTCCTATGTGGGCACCATGCTGTGGGGACCACACCCACACTCTGCAGGTCCATGCTACAGGGTCCTTCTTGCCTCAGGAGTAGAGACCACCCAGCAAGCAGTTCGCTCCCCAACCAGCAGGAGGAGGGGAGGAGAGCAGGGGCACCAGGGGAATCTCACTCAGACAACAACACCCAGGGGTGCCAGCTGGGACAGTGATGATGCAGATGAGGCCCAGACCAAGAGATGCGACCAGAGGACACAAAAGGCAGCTGATCAGGTCCTGACTCAACTGCATCCCGGACACCTTTGTCCCTCCTACGCCCCTTCCTCATACATCCCCTCCTTAAATGCAGATTCTTCAGATGCAAACAGGCAGAGCCTCAGACTGAAAGTCAGCTCTTCCAAAATGACCCGTCAGCAAACACTGCAGGATTGTGCTCCAGTGGGGGCCCTGGAGTCCACAACTCAGGGACTGAAGGGGACATCGGTGCCAGGGCCAGTGTGAGGGGATGGGGAGGGAGACTTTCATGGTTGTGGAATGTTGGTTTTGCAAGATGAAAAGTTCTATGCGTGGTGGTGATGGCTCCACGAGAAAGTGAATAGATCTGATGCCTCAGAAACGTGCACTTAAAATGGTGACGATGGTAAAGGGTATGTGACGTGTGTTTTATTTCACTTAAATTCATAAAATAATGTCTTTTTAAATCAGAGTCCATTTCGACTCCCGTTCATCACAAATGTCGGAGACCCAAACACATTCCCCTACCTTAGGGGCCATCACGGTGCCCTCACATGGCACATGGGAGACCGTTCTCACAGGGGCCTAGTCTGTGCTCACCTCACCTCTGTCCAGGGAGACCCAGGCAGTGGTGACCCCCATAGATTAGACATATGATATGCTATGATATTCATATGACACCACCGAACATTGTCACTCACCAGCACACAGAGCAGCACCCCACTCAAACATGCATGACCTCATATGAATGCGACAAGATTAAGGGAAGAAAAGGAACCACCAGTTAATCAGGGCAACACCCTTAACGCAGAGGTTGGAAATGTCAAAGGGGTAAAGACACACTGCAGGCAAAGAGCACATAGGGGTCTCCCCATACATGTGATCCTGACCCATGCAGATGTGGTGAGACCCATACAGTGCCCGTACCCTATAGCTGGGGTCACACATCCACACTCACCACAGTGACCCCACCTCCCCAGACCCTGCACCTAAAGTCACACGTTCTCTCTCAACACGTGACCCCACCTCCTCAGACCCCTCCACCTGGGTCACATGTCCACAGTCCCAGGGTGAACTGCCCTCCACAGACTCCCCCAACTGGGGTCACACGTGCACATCCTCCAGGGTGACCTCACCTCACCAGACCGTGCACCTGGGGTCACATGTCCCCTTGGTCAGGGCACCATAGCTCTGCTCTTGGCTCCCTAATTTGGAAACAAGCTGGGTTCCTGGGCCCTGCTGGGATGAGAAAAAGTGTAAGGTGGGTCTCCTGTCCCCACACTTGTCCCACAGAAGTCCTCCTCTTTTCACTTTGGTTCTGTGTGATTTTACCTCTTTTTAAAGCTTTCATGCTAAAGTTGAACACATTACTTGGTTCTGGCAGGCACAGTCTCACTTTCTTGTCTCACTTACTTGTTGAGAAAACTCATAGGACAGCAGGGCTGAAAGCCGAAGGGCAGCTCTGGACGCTGCTGACTAGGGACGGCAGACAGGAAGGAGAGCTCAGCAGCAGCCTCAGCTGTTACCCATCGGCCTTTTGCCCGATCTGCGTGCCCTGCAATCAATTCACCAGCTAAACCTGCCTCCCTTCGCACCATGCACGTGCTGGTAAATTGGAATAATCAGCAGGTAGCCCTCCTGAGGATTATCCACGAGCCCCAAGGAAGGTGAACCTTGCAGGAATAAGGACTAAGGCCCTGCCCATAGCACTGCCCTTGGGAGGACCAGGTCACCACACTCAGAAGAGAGGGTGTTACCTAGACAAGCCCACCTCGGCTCCAGACCCAGACATCTAAGCACTGACTTTCAAATGCAGGCACGGAGCTTCCCAGTACTGAGGTCAGGCCGGCTCTCTTCCCAGCTCTCCATACTCCTAGCATACACGGAACATGGTCAGGTCTAAATCTTCTTATTATAGACAACACATGGTCAGCTCTAAACATAAACAGTAGACAGCACATGGAGAGGTCTAAATTTACCATGTAGACAGGACTTGATCATGTTTCAACTAGCTTAGGGCTGAGCTCATAGGAGGTACAGATCACACATATGGGTCTCTCATCTTTGGACACCCACATCAGGAAACTGAACAATATCATTGTCATTAAACATTTCAACAGGCAAAACAGAAATGTTACCAGTGTCTCTGGCCACCTGATGGTCAGGATCCTCATGTGATCCAAGAATTTCTTAGAGTGCAGCCCAGTCTGCGGCCAGGCCAGACAAGAAGTGGCCTGATTGCAGCCTCCGAGGCTTCCAGAAGGAGGCGGCCGCACAGGAGGCCCAGGCAGGACAGTTCTGCATGGTGCGGGCCAGGAGAGCCTGTCTGTCCATTCCACTGGCCGATTCCGGGCGGGGTGCTCAGGGCTGCTGAGAGCCCCGCGCTCAAGTCCTGCCTCCCTGAAGCATGTGCGTGTGCGTGTGCGTGTGTGTGTGTGTGTGTGTGTGTGTGTGTGTGTATCTGTGTGTGTGTAGAGGGGGCAGTGGCTGCCGGCTCCCACGGCTCCCGTCCCGGGCACCGTGATATCTTCGAGGGGAGGTACGGGGAGAGGTAGGGGCACAGAAGCCATTGGAGAGGAGAACCCACCACGGAGCTCCTTGCACACTGGCTCGCCCCACCCGGGGACCAGCCTACCCATCGTGGGCCACATGCCACCCCCCAGCCCCGCACCCCAAAAGGCAGGGCACCTGCTCTTTCAATAGCACAGGGTCTCACATGAAGGAGACTCAGTGGGGAATGTCACCCACTCCCCCACTCCTGATGCTCCATTTGGGGAGAATGAACCCCCTTGACTGGGCGATGGGACCCTGTGATGAAACATGTGGTGCCCCATCCAAGTCGGGGTCTGGCTGACAGATGGGAACACAGGAGCCACGTGCATGGCCTGGAGGCCAGGCCAACAGGACAAGCACCTCCAGCCTTGGTCTAGCTCTCCAACTGTGACATTGTAGCATTAAGGGACCTGAGGCAGGTGACTGAATGTAATGGGGTCTAAACTGGACCCTGAATGGGGCTTAAAGAACGTGTGAAGGATGTCACTCAGACAGTGACAGTCACTGGAAGACAGACCCTGTGTGAGGACATCCTGCTCCATCCATTTAAATCCCTGCGATCTCTGAACTTTACGTGGCTACGCAGGATTGTTAGAGCAGGTGCGTGCGGACATATCTGGGGCACAATTCAGTCTGCAATCAACTTGCAAGTGGTTGCAGAAAACACACAGGTGTGCGCAAAGGTAGACACAGCACACACACAAACATACGCATGCGCACAGCACAAATATATTCACACACTAGCCTATGAACACACACGCACGCGTGTACCCACGCACACACTAACGTGTGCCGGTGCACATACCTATGCACATGCACAGCACATGTACGCATACAGGCACATGCACACACGTAGCACACACACAGGGAATAAAGTGAATCCGTAAAGCATTAATTCCTGAAAGCAAGTGAAGCTGACATGTATTTTTCCCTTTTTCTTAGCTTTGATGTCCACCTGAGGCCCCCATTACATTCAGTCACCTGCCCTAGGTCCCCTATAAACTACAATGTCACAGTTGGAGAGCTAGACCAAGGCTGGAGGTGCTCGTCCTGTTGGCCTGGCCTCCAGGCCATGCACGTGGCTCCTGTGTTCCCATCTGTCAGCCAGACCCCGACTTGGATGGGGCACCACATGTTTCATCACAGGGTCCCATCGCCCAGTCAAGGGGGTTCATTCTCCCCAAACTGAGCATTAGGAGTGGGAGGGGTGAAGTCCCCACTGAGTCTACTTCATGTGAGACCCTGTGCTGTTGAAAGAGCAGGTGCCCTGCCCTCGGGGGTGGGGGCTGGGGGGGACATTTGGCCCACGATGGGCTCTCGGGTCCCCGGGTGGGGCCAGCCAGTGTGCAAGGAGCTCCGTGGTGGGTTCTCCTCTCCAACGGCTTCTGTGCCCCTACCTCTCCCCGTGCCTCCCGTCGAAGACAGCACGGTGCCCGGGACGGGAGCCGTGGAGCCGTCAGCCACTGCCCCCTCTACACACACACACACACACACACACACACACACACACACACACGCACACGCACACGCACACGCACACGCACATGCTTCAGGGAGGCAGGACTTGAGCGCGGGGCTCTCAGCAGCCCTGAGCACCCCACGCGGAATCGGCCAGTGGAATGGACAGACAGGCTCTCCTGGCCCGCACCATGCAGAACTGTCCTGCCTGGGCCTCCTGTGCGGCCGCCTCCTTCTGGAAGCCTCGGAGGCTGCAATCAGGCCACTTCTTGTCTGGCCTGGCCGCAGACTGGGCTGCACTCTAAGAAATTCTTGGATCACATGAGGATCCTGACCATCAGATGGCCAGAGACACTGGTAACATTTCTGTTTTGCCTGTTGAAATGTTTAATGACAACGATATCGTTCAGTTTCCTGATGTGGGTGTCCAAAGATGAGAGACTCATATGTGTGATCTGTACCTCCTATGAGCTCAGCCCTAAGCTAGTTGAAACATGATCAAGTTCTGTCTACACGGTAAATTCAGACCTCTCCATGTGCTGTCTACTGTTTATGTTTAGAGCTGACCATGTGTTGTCTATAATAAGAAGATTTAGACCTGACCATGTTCCGTGTATGCTAGGAGTATGGAGAGCTGGGAAGAGAGCCGGCCTGACCTCAGTACTGGGAAGCTCCGTGCCTGCATTTGAAAGTCAGTGCTTAGATGTCTGGGTCTGGAGCCGAGGTGGGCTTGTCTAGGTAACACCCTCTCTTCTGAGTGTGGTGACCTGGTCCTCCCAAGGGCAGTGCTATGGGCAGGGCCTTTGTCTTTATTCCTGCAAGGTTCACCTTCCTTGGGGCTCGTGGATAATCCTCAGGAGGGCTACCTGCTGATTATTCCAATTTACCAGCACGTGCATGGTGCGAAGGGAGGCAGGTTTAGCTGGTGAATTGATTGCAGGGCACGCAGATCGGGCAAAAGGCCGATGGGTAACAGCTGAGGCTGCTGCTGAGCTCTCCTTCCTGTCTGCCGTCCCTAGTCAGCAGCGTCCAGAGCTGCCCTTCGGCTTTCAGCTCTGCTGTCCTGTGAGTTTTCTCAACAAGTAAGTGAGACAAGTGAGACTGCGCCTGCCAGAACCAAGTAATATGTTCAACTCTAGCATGAAAGCTTTAAAAAGAGGTAAAATCACACAGAACCAAAGTGAAAAGAGGAGGACTTCTGTGGGACAAGTGTGGGGACAGGAGACCCACCTTACACTTTTTCTCATCCCAGCAGAGCCCAGGAACCCAGGTTGTTTCTACATTAGGGGAGCAAGCAGCAGAGCCATGGTGCCCTGACCAAGGGGACATGTGACCCCAGGTGCACGGTCTGGTGAGGTGAGGTCACCCTGGAGGATGTGCACGTGTGACCCCAGTTGGGGACGTCTGCAGAGGGCGGTTCACCCTGGGACTGTGGACATGTGACCCAGGTGGAGGGGTCTGAGGAGGTGGGGTCACGTGTTGAGAGAGAACGTGTGACTTTAGGTGCAGGGTCTGGGGAGGTGGGTCACCCTGGTGAGTGTGGATGTGCTACACCAGCTATAGGGTACGGGCACTGTATGGGTCTCACCACATCTGCATGGGTCAGGATCACATGTATGGGGAGACCCCTATGTGCTCTTTGCCTGCAGTGTGTCTTTACCCCTTTGACATTTCCAACCTCTGCGTTAAGGGTGTTGCCCTGATTAACCGGTGGTTCCTTTTCTTCCCTTAATCTTGTCGCATTCATATGAGGTCATGCATGTTTGAGTGGGGTGCTGCTCTGTGTGCTGGTGAGTGACAATGTTCGGTGGTGTCATATGAATATCATAGCATATCATATGTCTAATCTATGGGGGTCACCACTGCCTGGGTCTCCCTGGACAGAGGTGAGGTGAGCACAGACTAGGCCCCCGTGAGAACGGTCTCCCATGTGCCATGTGAGGGCACCGTGATGGCCCCTAAGGTAGGGGAATGTGTTTGGGTCTCCGACATTTGTGATGAACGGGAGTCGAAATGGACTCTGATTTAAAAAGACATTATTTTATGAATTTAAGTGAAATAAAACACACGTCACATACCCTTTACCATCGTCACCATTTTAAGTGCACGTTTCTGAGGCATCAGATCTATTCACTTTCTCGTGGAGCCATCACCACCACGCCTAGAACTTTTCATCTTGCAAAACCAACATTCCACAACCATGAAAGTCTCCCTCCCCATCCCCTCACACTGGCCCTGGCACCGATGTCCCCTTCAGTCCCTGAGTTGTGGACTCCAGGGCCCCCACTGGAGCACAATCCTGCAGTGTTTGCTGACGGGTCATTTTGGAAGAGCTGACTTTCAGTCTGAGGCTCTGCCTGTTTGCATCTGAAGAATCTGCATTTAAGGAGGGGATGTATGAGGAAGGGGCGTAGGAGGGACAAAGGTGTCCGGGATGCAGTTGAGTCAGGACCTGATCAGCTGCCTTTTGTGTCCTCTGGTCGCATCTCTTGGTCTGGGCCTCATCTGCATCATCGCTGTCCCCGCTGGCACCCCTGGGTGTTGTTGTCTGAGTGAGATTCCCCTGGTGCCCCTGCTCTCCTCCCCTCCTCCTGCTGGTTGGGGAGCGAACTGCTTGCTGGGTGGTCTCTACTCCTGAGGCAAGAAGGACCCTGTAGCATGGACCTGCAGAGTGTGGGTGTGGTCCCCACAGCATGGTGCCCACATAGGACACAACATCGGGGCGTGACAAGTGCTAGGTTGCCTCATCACTGACAGGGAATGTTGCCAAGATCCTGCTCGGGAGGGCGTGGTGTGGGTGGCCTGGGACCCCAGACGTCCATTAAACCAATAATGGCCCATTCCTATCCTGGAGCTTGGAGAGTGCATCCCCATGGGCTCCAGATTCACCCCTCATCTCAGCCATATCCCTCTGGCCCGTCTTT
This sequence comes from Kogia breviceps, assembly GCF_026419965.1. NCBI lineage: Eukaryota > Metazoa > Chordata > Mammalia > Artiodactyla > Physeteridae > Kogia > Kogia breviceps. The sequence goes on along the minus strand of NC_081312.1, from coordinate 126,879,863 downwards.
GAACTCAGGAATATGAGCTCTCTTGTCTACAACATAGGCCTGGTCCTGTTGGTATTAGGATTCTTTAATTTAGGCGTCCTGGGATAGCAGCCCTTTTTAGGCCTGAGAAGGAACAGCTCAGGAGTGTACAACAATTTCAGATGAAACTAATATTCCATGACTCTCTCTAACTCCGTGGTTGTTGACTTCTATTAGTCATTATTCTCCTGGTTTTAGCCCTGATGTGGGGATTACAGAGGAGCCAACATTTAAATCTTCATAATCTGTGTATTTGTAGCTTCAGTATCATTACTGACCCATCGATTTTATGGTTTGGGAAGAGTTATTGATTTCATGTATCATGTAAAGGATTCACAATGATGATAGAGCAATTAAGATTACAATAATGGCTGGTAAACTGTTCACATTTTCTCTACCTGTGCATCTATTATATGTATATGAGTTAGTTTAGTTGTCAATGTTAGAGAAATAATATAGAGAACTAGTTTCAAAAATCACTATTAATGTGTGATGATGAGAATGTAAATGTTCTTCCATAATCGGTGATGTTATATCTTGAGATCCTAGATGAAATTGATATGCCTTCGTGATATACAGGATTTTAGCCTCTGATTTAAGTTTGACAAAGCTACATCACTTTTTACTTTTCTCTCATTTATTGAGAAAGACATAATTGTTATGGTGTTGGCTTGAAAGTGGTTGAAAAGGACTTGAGACCTTCCTTATTTTATATTTACATAGGTAGGATCTTGAAACATAGGATATGGTGGAGGACATTTATGTAACAATTCTAGGTTAGGAGTATCCGTTTCTAGTGCTTAGCCTTCTTGTTTAGATGCAAATGCTTTTCAAAGTATGAAGATTATGATTAGCATTACTGCTGCTATTGAGATGAGTGAGCCAAAAGACACAATATTTCATGTTGTGTGTGCCTCCGAGTAGTGAGACTAAAGTAATGACATTCCTGAGAGGCCAGAAAGTGCTGCGGGAAGTCATATTTACTACTACAAATATACGCGTGAAGTGACTTTTTGCTCATGCTGAGTTCACTGTGTAACCTGAGAATAGTGGGAATCCGTGTAGGAAGCCTCCCGTAATAGTGAAGCCCGCTCCCATGGACATTAGGTCATGGAAGTGTGCTGCTACATAGTATGTATCCTGGAGGATAGTGTCCGGGGATGAGTTCACTAAGATGATTCCTGTGAAACCTCCTACTGTAAAAAGAAAAACTAAAGCCTAAAACTCATAATATATTGGAGGTCATATAATATTACCTCCGTGAACAGTTGCTAACCAGGGACTTCCCTGGTGGTGCAGTGGTTAAGAATTTGCCTGCCAATGCAGGGGACACGGGTTCGAGCCATCGTGTGGGAATATTCCACCTGCCGTGGAGCAAAAAGCCCATGTGCCACAACTACTGAGCCTGCCCTCTAGAGCGTGAAAGCCATGCTCTGCAATAAAGAAAGCCTTTTCAGTGAAAAGGCAATGCACCGCAGCGTAGAGTCGCTACTGCTCACTGCAACCAGAGAAAGCACACTCCTGTAGGGATAGAAGCAATTATGGTAGCTTTTGCAAAGTATGCTCCTGAGTGGACAGCTCTCCCTATGGTAAATATATGATGGGCCCACAAGAGAAATCCTAAAAAGCCAGTGGGCATGACTCATACTATTCCTAAATAGCTGAAAGGCACCTTTTGTCCTAAATAGTGTGTAATGATGTGTGAATTTATAACAAACCCTGGTAGGCCATGAATACAGACTTCAGGGTGACCAAAGAAACAAAATAGGTGTTGGTATAGGATTCAGCCTCCTCCTGCAGGGTCAGAGAAAGTAGTGTTGAGATTTCTATCTCTTAAGAGTATGGCAATTCTGGCTGCTCGGACTGAGAGTGGTAATTATAGTAATATGGCTATAGTTGGTGAAGATTAAACAAATAATGGTGTTTGGTATTGGGTTATGACTGCTGGTTTTGTATGAAAGACTATAGTAATAAAAGCAATAGCACCAAGAATTGAGGAGACACCTGATAAATGTAAGGAGGAAATGGTTATGTCGACAGAGGCTCCTGCGTGGGCCAGGTTGCAGGCTAGAGCTGAATACACGGTCCACTGGTACCAGAACAAGCTTCTACTATTGGTGACATGAGTAGGAGTAAGAACGATGGGGGAAGTAGTCAAAAATTTACATGGTTTACTCGGGGAAATGCTACCTCAGGTGTGCGAGTTATTAGTGGCCCAAGTGAGTTTTCAAACCCTGCAATATAAGGGGTACAACAATAAAGAAAATTATTACAAGTGCAGGGACTGTTATGACCACGTTACAGATTTGTGCATCTCCAAGTAGCGCTCCAGGTTAGCATAGCTCAGCCTGGATTAATATTCTTAAGGTGCTGCCTGCTACTCCAGCTCAAGCACCAAATAGTAATTATAAGATGCCGATATCTTTGTGATTTGTTGAAAATAATCAACAGTGTATGAACAGAGGTAAAATGACTGAGCTAGCATTCGACTGTAAATCTGAAGACAGAGATTGAGCCCTCTTTCTCACAAACCCTGTGGTGAATCAACAAATTGAATTGTAATTTCAGAGAAGCAGCTTCAATTCTGCCAGAGATTTTCCTGCCTTTTTTCTTTTTTTCTTTCTCAAATGAAGAAGAAGCAGATTGAAGCCAGTTGACTAGAGGATTTGCCTGTTAACTAAAGTTTCCTGGGGTTAAAACTCATCAGTCTCGTAAAGATTTGGCTTAACTACAATGTTTGCTTTACATTCAATTGATGTAGGATGAAGTCTTTCAATCCTTATTTTTAGAAATTAAGTAAATTTTACTTGTTTTGGGTTATGAAAGCTCTTGGTCTGAACTAACCTAAATTCCTAGTCCAGCACGGATGGAATGGGTGTTATGTGGAATAATTGTCTGGGTTTTATGATTAGTAATGATAGGAAGGTTATTTCTTTGAATGTTCAATGTGATTTGTTTTTGTGTTGTTTCATGAAGGGAATACAGTTAGTGATGTGGAGTATGTTAGCTGCAAGTAGAAATATATGCTGAGCACTGCTGTGATGGCTATTAATGTTGGTAGAATGATGTTGTCATTTTCGTTATCTCTTGGATAAGTATTCATTTGGGTAAAAACCCTGATAGTGATGGACTATGTCCTAATGATACTATAATGGTGAGGAAAAGGATTGTGATGGGAGGTGTTTTACCTCATGTGTGTGATAATGACACTCTTGTAGTACAGGCTCTGGGCATAAATAATAAGAAGAGAGTGTTGTTATGATATAAATTAGTATGTTTAGGATTGTTATAATCGGAATATACTTTATAACGGCTGTTATTCATCCTATATGGGCACTTGATGAGGAGGGTGTAATTTTTTCCAGGTGAGTCTGACTAAATCTCCCTCAGCCTCCAGCTATGATTTATAATATCACTATGATTAATAGTATATTTAGGTTGATGGATGGTGACATGTGGTATAAAACTGACAGGGGTGCACTTTTGTCATATTAATAGCATCAGGCCTGCTCTTCATGGGACGCCTTGTGTGACGTGAGGCACTCAGAAGTGAAATGGGGAAAGTCCTACTTTTGTGACAAGGGCGATTGTCATGAGGGTGGATGCTGCTGGATGAAAGATTTTTGTTATTCATTGTGTTCCATGACCAGAGTATATTAGATTAATGATACTAGCCATTATAAGTAGTATTGGTGTGGTGGATTGTTTTAGGAAATATTTGTTGGATGCTTCTGTAGCTTATGGGTTTGTGTTTTTTATTAGAATGGGGATACCATTAACCAGTGTGAGCTTCTTATACAATTATATTTCCTGTGATAATGGTCAGTAGAATGATAGTAAAAACAATGAGAGTTTATTAGTACAGGAAGGATCTACGACAACATGTTGGGGGTATGGGCCTGAAGCTTACCTAGTGAACCTTAGTATATAGCATGTGCTGTAATGTGGTAACATGGAGAATATAAAATTCTTAGGAAGAATTCAATTCCAGGAATAAGAGCATTGAAACCTCTATAATTTACTCTATCACAGTAACTCTTTTGTCAGACATATTTCTTAAGTTTGTGGTGGGTTGCTGGTATGATGACAGGTGGTGAAAACTCTCATATACATCGGGCTAATGTTAGTAGAAAAAAAATTTTTATACGAGATGTAGACGTTGATCATATCAAAATTGTGGGTAGGATGCTCAAATTCATAGAAAGGAGATTGTTAGATGTGTTTTAATGATGACTTGGGGTGTATATAATTCTGGCACCTAGGGATTGTCGAATGCTCCTACAAATGGATTGTTGTGGAAATGTTTATTATAAGGAAATTGACATATTGTCTAGCAAGGAAGAGGTGAATGGGCCTGCTACATCTTCTACATTGAAGTCATATACAGGTTTTGATTCTACTTCTGTTGAATCAAGTGGGGCTTCATTGAATTTCTGCTACTGCGGAGATAATAAAATTCTGAGTAGGGGTCAGAAGAAAATAGTCATAGGTGTTCCTGTGTAATAATTACTGTTGAAAGTGTAAATGATCCATTTATCAGTAAGACTGAGGATAGAATAACTGCTACATTACTTCATATGAGATTGTCTATGCTACTGTCCCTAGAGCTCCAGTGAGTGAGTATGTTGAATGTGAAGCTCATCCAGAACTGAGGATGGAATAAATGGCTAGGTGTGATATGGCTAATATAAAGAGTATGCCTACATTTATATTAATTAGTGGCTAAGATATGGGAAGAGGAATTCATGTTGTGAGAGCCAGGGTTAAGGCTAGCATTGGGGCAATAATATATAAATTGATGCTGTTGATGGACATAGTGGGTATTTAATAAGTAATTTGAATGCCTCAGCAATGGGTTGTAATAATCCATGTGGGCAGATGATTTTTGGCCCTTTCTGGATTTGTATATAGCTTAGGATTTTCCATTTAGTTAATATGAGGAATGCTATGGTGAATTAAATTGGGTAACTTGTGAAAGAGTGTTGATTATAAACATATTCTTAGGAAGAGGACTTGAACCAGTGCAGATAAAAGTTTCAGTTTTACATAATTACCGGGCTCTGCCACCGTAACAAACCCTGCTCTACAGTAGGGTATGTATAAATTAATTGAATGTAGATTATGTCATCATTTAGTTTGAAGACATTGTGTAAAGTAAGCCGTATTGCTCTTGTCCTTTCATACTGGAAGAAATCTGCAATAGACAGAAACCAAGCAGGATGGCTCCAGTCTGAACTCAGATCATGTGAGACTTTAATCATTGAACAAAGAGACAATTAATAGCAGTTATACCATTGAAATGTCGTGATCCAGCATCAAGGTCAAAAACCATATTGCCGATATGAACTCTAGAATACAATTACACTCTTATCCCTAGTAAAACTTGTTCCATTGATCAGTGTTTGAGAAGAACAGGTGATAAAGAATTTTGACTAGCTGGTCTAAATTGTAATCACTCAGAGGTGATTTTATTCTCTAAAAATAAATGGCACACGGGCTCAAGGTGCACCAGCTTCAGTAGTTGTGGCACGCAGGCTCAGTAGTTGTGGCCCACTGGGTTAGTTGCTCCGTTGCACGTGGGATCTTCCCAGACTAGGGATCGAACCCGTGTCCCCTGAATTGGCAGGCGCAGTCTTAACCACTGCATCACCAGGGAAGTCCCAGAATCGCCGTCTCCCTTTTAATACACCTTAAGCCCAAAGAATCCATGGAAGATTGTTACAGATAATAAGAGAATAAAATATTGTAAGGACTATAACAGAAGCATATAGTACACTGTTCATATAGACACATCCCAAGCAGTTACAAAGTATATTATAAAGAAGGCTGCAATTTTCAAAGAATAACATAAATTATACCCACAAACTCCCAATATTTCCTGAATCGTTGCAATCTGAAACCCTATTGTAGGAAGCAGAACATTCCAGGAGACATTCTACAAATGAAGGCCTCTAAACCCTGTGGGTGGATAAGGAATTCTGGAAGGAAGGTATCCTCACTCAAGGAGAGCATGATCCTATACTTTTGTCACATCACATCCCTGTACAATTCCCATTGATCTCGGTCCAGGCATTCCCAGTTCTCTTGAGAGAAATCTATGGGCACATCCTGGGATGTCAGCAGTCCCTGAAATTAAAAGTACACATGACATGTGGCCACGGGAAGAGTTCATAATGTGACGCAAGAAGAAAAGAGCAAATTAAGAGAACTGGTTTTAATTTAGAAGAGTGTCTTCAATCATCCACTAATATATATATATATACATATATATTTTTTTTCACAAAGTAACTTTCTCTATTTCTAACTACAAAAAAGAGTATGTCATGTGATCCATAAAACCAGTATAGAGACTATAGTCATCTGGAAAGGAAATGATAAAATGGTGGTTTCAACACGGACATATGCATTTTTGAGTGTTTTATTTATATCAAACTGGATAAAATGTGCGTATTTCTCAGACAGAAGAGAAATGTCGAGGTAGAAATGTACCTTTCAACTATTCATGGGTCCACAAGTACACTGGAGAGAGTGTAAAATTGCAGATTCTGATACAGTAGGGCCGGTGGGCCTGAGTTCTATTTTTTAAACGAGCTCATTTTTAACTAGTGATGCCACAGTCTCTGATTCATTAACGACAATTGTGAATAGCAGAGACATAATAAGGAAAGGTAAACATTCATAGTTAACTTCTAACTTCAAGTGTGTTATGGATTTCCCACGTTTAATAGGATAGTAAGCACAGCAGCAACCACCGTTTGTGAACATTCACTGTAGACCGTGTGTATCTTTCTGACTTTTTGTGTAGGATTGCAGGAAAAAGGCCTGTGCTGCGGCCACAGTGGGCGGGGCCCTCAGGCCGGGCCGCCCCTCCAGGCCCCCCGACGGGGCCCTGAGCTCCTGGCGGCTCCTCCCCCGGCGCCCCGCCCCCTCCCAGGAGGCCTCGGGGCAGAACGGCCCCACCCACTGCGTCCAGAACGGAGCCCGCGTTTCCTCAGAGCTGGAGTTCCCGGCTCGGGGTCTCTTCAGTCCGCCGTCACGGAGCTGCCCTGGAGCCCCAGGGGAGGGCGGCCTCACTGACGCTGCCGGCTGCGGAGGGGCCCCGGCGGCCGAAGCCGCGACAGTCGTGGGGACGGCGGGCCGGGTAAGTGGGTCTGGTGCCCGGGCGGCCGCGCAAGAGCAGCTTCTGAGGGGAAGGGTTTCGCGGCCACCCGCCGCTGCTGTGCAGAACGAGCGGCCTCGGGGTCTGGTCCCGGGGAACTTCGGCCCCTCCTCTCGTCCCTGCCCTCGGCCTGGCTCGCGGGGCCCGGGGGGCGTGGGGAGAGGGCGGCTGAACGTCCTGAGGGGCCACGGGGCGAGGGAGGCGCAGGGTCCGGCCGCAGCGTCAGCGACCCTCCTCCCGACGGCGGGGAAAGCGGCCGAAAGTTCCTCCCGAGGCTCCCAGGCCTCTTGTTCAGCCGAGGCCCTGTGCGCCCCTTCCTCCCTGAGCTAAAGCACCCGGGGGGGGGAGGGGACAGGGCGGGGGGCTGGCGGAGGTGATGGGGGACGTGAAAAGGTGATTGTCAGCTAAGGAGAACCTGCTCTCCCAGGTTCTACAGGAATGCAGGGCTTTCCTTATGCGAAGATGCTGGAGTCAGGCTCACGAATTCCTTCCTTTGATATGCACCTCAGCTCTCTGGGGCCTGCATCCTGTATTTGCATATCCTGAGTTCCTCAGCCTGCCCGCTCACATTGGAGAGGATGACTGTGGCATCTTTTGTTTACTGAGGTGGCAAGAAATATTCCATTTCTCACAGGCTTGAGGGGCAGACAGTGAAGAAGCGTCGGAGAGTCTCACTTGGCATGTACTTTGGTTTACATATAGATAATAGTTATACTTACTTAACTGTGCTAATAGAGGCTCTGGAGTACAATCAACTTGTACTACTGCCCTCTATGTATTAATTTCATCAATATCATAAGATAAATGCCTGTAGAATTGACTTAATCCAGTTAAATAGCATAATGATTTTTAAAGGAAACATAATAGAAATATAACAACAAAACCTTTACCACTACAGGCTGGGTCTGGAACAAGGTAAATAAATGTTCCATTGTTAAAATATTGAAAGAGTATTCAATAGAAATATCAAGAAAAATGACAAATAATAAGGGCAGCAGAATGTTGAAATGTTCTATCTTTCTATCACTTTAAAGTGGCAGAAAATCATTTATGAGCAGGCACTGGGGCAGAAGATGCCTGATTTTATATCTTTGTCATATTTGTGCAGTTGTTTCAACAAGTAACTTAAAGACACAATGGAAAAGCCAGGAGGTTTGTGCCTGAGATCATGTTGATGTGAAACCCGGGATGGCCGCCTTGTGCCAGGTGAGTTAAGTTTACCTCGCAGGTAGACCCCAGAGCTCCTGAGAAACAAGGGCTGGAATTTTTCTTCTGCGATGAATAGGAGCTGTTGAGTCCAGTTCATTGAGCAAGGAGTAGGTCTTGTCTATTACATATTTGGTTTTTGGAACGGTATCTGTGCTAATTTCAAACTCTTGTTTTATGAAAACCCCCCCTCACCTTTCCCCTGAAGCAGGCATAAGTGTGTTTTCTAAAAGCGTGACTCTGTTCTGTTTTAATTCAGTTCTTTGTAGCCATGTTTACATTCCCTCTATAAGTGATATGTTTTGATAAATTTCTTTTTCTGTGTGACCTTTTTCACTTTGAATTATCGTACCTAAATCCACTCATTATGCTGCTACTAGCCTTATGACATTGATTTCATGGCTGAGTGATATTCCATTGTACATAAGTTTCACAACTTCTGTATCCATTTTTCTCTTTCCTGGGATATGGAACGGGTACCGAAGTCGAGGTTCTTGTAAACAGAGCAGCCCTAAGCTTTGGGGTGCCTGTGTCTTGTTGATTTTTAGTCTTCCCAAGATATACGCCCATGAGTGGAAGTGCCCTATGCTCTGTAGCTCTGTTGTTTAGATGTTTTAGGAAACACCATACACTTTTGTAGAGTGTCTGCGGCAATTTTCATCCCGCCCGTCAGCATAACAAGGTTTCCTGTTCTCCATGGCCTGTCCTGCATTTGTGGTTTTTTACACTTTTTTCAGATGGCCGTTTTGACCGGGGGGAAGTGAGACTTCTTTGTAGTGCTGATTTGCTCTCCCAGCTTGCTTGGTTGGCCAAAACGTGTGTATGCTTTTTTACCTGAATATATTCAGGAAGGAACACATACTCCCTTTTTGGCCAACTGCATCATTGTCCAAGTTCTGCCGCTTTTCATGTGCTTTCAAGGAAACTCCAATCTACCTCTTGAAATCTGTTTCCTGCAATTCTGCCTTGCTTTCAAATCCTCTTCGTTGCCTTAACTCAATGTATTTTTGGATGGTAGTTGTCATTTATCACTGTGCAGGTTTGTGAGTTGCAGTGCCCCTGAGCTCCATGTTTCAACTGCCCTTTTTGTGAGCTGGCCCAGAAAAACCACAGCATCGCCTCAGGCCCTATCCTGGTTTCGGGGCGTCAGGCTGAGCCTTTGGTGAATTCTTCTTCGTGATGGGAAATGAGAGTAACATGTGCCCGACCAAACACCTCCAGCGAGTCTCTCATTGGTTCCCCCTTTTCCCGTTCATCCTCGGCACATATTGCAAACTGTTCGAAACAGGAGGTTAAAGGTGCTGATTCTCCAAGTGGGGAGATTGTTAGTAAAGCGGCTGGAATGGTGAACCCGAGCACCAGGAGATGAAAAATGAGGTGCGCTGTCGAAACCTTTCATGATCACACGGTGTATCATCCTCTGGGCTTCCCATGAAGCTTTTAGCTGTAGGAAGGTTGCGTTGCACCTGGAGAGTTGGGACCCATGGAATGGGTAGCACACAGTATTACTTTAAAGGGTCTGCATTTGCTCACTCAACCTCACCAATCCTCTCAGTCCCAAGAGTGTCCAACCTTATGTCTCATCCTGCTGTGTGTCTAGGTGTGTTCAATCCATGTTGCATCATAGCCCCTGAGCAAAAGTTATAAGGGTTTTTATGTCTGTCACTGTCTTTTTCTACTATTGTTATATTGGTTACAGCTGATTTTCAACGCTGTTTGTTGCTGTTCTACATCCACTTGATTCACATAGAAACAGACATCAATAAATTCTTTTTCAGATTCTTAACAGTCGTATAGAATTTTTTCTGGTGACTTGAGTGTGCTGAGTGCAGTTCTTTGAGGTTCTGTGTAGGCCTCGTCTATTATCAATTTGGTATTTGGAACGGTATCTTTGCTAATTTCAACCTCCTGGATAATGCCTCACCCCTCCCCACCTTTCCCCTTTGGCAGCCTTATGTGTGTTTTCTACATATTTGACTATGTTTCTGTTTTGTAATTTGTTTCATGTGTAGCCATTGTTGATTCTACCTTTAAGTTATATCTTACGATATGTGTCTTTTTCTTTCTGACTTATGTTACCTAGAATGATCTTACATAACTCCTCCTGAGTTGATGCAACTGGCCTTATTTCATTGATTTCCTGGCTGAGTTATATTCCACTCTACATATGTACCACATCTCTTTTATCCATTTTTTCCTTCCAGGTATATTTCGGTTTTATCCAAGTCGAGGCTCTTTTAAACAGAGAGGCGGTAAACGTTGGGGTGCCTGTATCCTGACGATTTTTGTTTTTCCCAAGATATTCGCCCATGAGTGCAAGTGCCCTATGCTCTGTAGCTCATCTGTTTAGATGTTTTAGTAAACACAGTACACTTCTTCAGTGTGCCCGTTGGCAATTTACATTTCCACTATCAGCCTCACAGGGCTCCCTTCACTCCTCGCCCTGTCCTGCATTTCTGGTGTTTACACTTTATGAGGATGGCTCTTCTGACTGATGCGAAGTGTGATACTTTTTGTAGTATTGATTTGCAATGCCCACCTGTTTGGTTGGCTAAAAAGGGTGTATGCCCTTTTCTTGAATATATTCAGGAAAAAAGCATACGCCCTTTTTGGCTAACTGCACCGTTGGCGATGTTCAGCCCCTTTTTTGTGCTTTCATGATGAGTCCTTTTTACCTCTTCAAATCCCTTTCCTGCCATTCTCCCTTGTTTACAATTCCTTTTCGGTGACTTCCCTCAAGACATTTTTCAATGATAGATATTTTCAACTCTGCAGTTTCGTGAATTTTAGTGATCCTGAGTTCCATTTTTCAACTTGTGTTTTTTGGAACTGGCCACAAAATAGTGGGATTTCCTCAAACCGTATTCTTTTTCCATGGGCAATCTTAGCCTTTGGTCATTTCGTCTTCCTGATTGGAAATGAGAGTGACATGTGCCTGTCCGAACACCTAGGACTTTTCTCTCATTGTTTCTCATCCTTCCGCTTCATCCTCTGGACAAATTCCAAACTGTGCGCAACAGGAGGTTGAAGGTGCTGACATCCCCAAGTGGGGAGATTGTTAGGAAAGACTCTGGAGGGGTGAACCCGACTCCCTGGAGATGAGGAGATGAGATGCCTTTTCCAAACTCTTCCCGATCAAATGGTGTACCACCTTCTGGGTGTCAGAGTCATGTTTTAGCTGTAGGAAGGGTCCCGTGCATGGTAAGAGAACACCAGGGATGTTTCCAAATCAGTGTCTCCCTGAACCCTAAACTGGGGAATTTTACGCTATGGCTACACGTATGTTCATTAAGGGCCTTGGGCAGTAGGCAGAGTCCGAACTTAAGATGATTAAAGTCTTCAGGGTCAGAAGCGCTGACCATCGGCCTCCCTTAGGGTACATTGTATCTGTCATTGATAGATGATGTCAATAAAAATATCTATTCGTTTTCAGATTATTTCCGCTTCTAGGTTATTACAAAATATTGAGTGTAGTTCCCTGTGCTGTACAGTAGTTCTGTGTTGATGATCTATTTATACATAGCAGTGTGTACGTGTTAATCCCAAACTGTTCATTTATCCCTCCCTGCACCTTTCCCCTTTGGTAATAATAAATTATAAGATTTTATGCTTCTCAGAAATGGGGGAGCTGAAAGAGAGGTATCATTTTCAATGGAAAAGCATTCAAAACTATATTGAAGCTTCAGTCAAGATTATTCGATGTACATCCTTGGAAAGAAATCACTTCATTTCTCCAATGTTGACCTGACAAATAAGACAATCCCCTTCACTGAACTTGCCTATACTAAAGTGATGGAAATATCAAATGGAAGTGTTGGAAACATCTTATTTTACCCGAGCCTTATACACGGCTCTAGGTTAATTACAGTTTGGCTCACACATCTGTTCATTGAAGTTACAATGTTCTCAATTTCTGTCACTGATCCTGCAGAGTGGGCCCCAACAAGGGTCCCCTGCCCCGTGTCATTGGAGCCAAGAGAACGAGACTGAGTTTGGTTCAGAAGCAAAGGAAACTTTAGATTCTGATCAGAGAACGGGGAGAGGTGAGAGCGTGCGCTCCCCCGAGGGCTGTGGGCGGGGCTGCTGTGTGGGGATCCCGGCAGCGTCAGCGGGACGGAAGGGGCGGAGTCTCGAGGGCCGGGTTGGCTGGAGCTCAGGCTCCATCTCGCAGAGTCTGCATGGGGCCCCGCGAGCTGAGGTGTCGGCCCAGCCATTTTGCACCAGGAAATAGGTTCTGAAGTGCCGGGTGTGGGACCTCTGCATGTGGAAACCTAGGAGCAAGTGAAATTAGACAAAGCACAAAGGAATAAACGTTAGACTTTACTTTATTGCCCGGATTCTATTTTTATCTCCCAGGATTTTTTCATGGGCTCTGCCGGTGACAAACCCCTCCTCTGCCTTTTGTCCCATTCCTCATTGTTGGGGCGCTGAGGGTGCAGACCCCGCTTCTGTAACTGCTTCGTGCTGAGTCGGGAGGCCTCATACCCGGGGGGAGGGGCAGAACTTCTCCCCAGCAGCCTCCAGGTGAGGTTGACTGTCCCCAGGGCTCTTCCCTCACTGCTCGTCCGCCTGAGCCCCAGCATTTGAAGTGTTATAGATTCTAATGACCTTTAAGGGTGCAGGAAAGAGATGCGCAGAGACACTGGGGGGGCCGGTTTTACCCCGCCCACATTTGTTCGGCCACCTTAGGCAGACGGTTTCTGCCAGCCTAGATGCTCTGACCAGTAGTCTGCGCTTTCTTCAATTAGGCCCCTGAATTAACGTACAAACAGCACCAGGTGTCAGAACCCTGCCTGCTCAACTCCCACACAGTCCAGGGCCGGTGGTGATCCAGACCCATGACGGCCACTGAGTCAACGGCCTTTTCAAGTAGCCAGGAGTGCAGCCGGTCTCATCGGCCGCCGCCGTCACCGCGGTGTCTGTAGGCGTTTCTATGGTGACAGCGTTATTTAGGGTTCCCCCGCCAAGCTTATGAGCTCCGCTCTGGGTGCAGTAAGTCCTGCAAGCAGTAGTCTGCTCTTTTGGGGCACGCTCTTGTTGTTTTCTGAGAGAAGATCCACGTCAAGTGATGGTCACACGGGTCATCATGGGGACCCGTTGCCCCCAGTTGTCCCTCTGGAGGTTGGAGTTGGAGGGCTTCCTCACTCGAGGTCAGTGTGCCCACGGAGCGATGCCTGCAACTTCACGGCATGGTGGGTGGTTAGGATCACCGTGTGCGGTCCTTTCCCCTTAGGAGGGAGTTGGCCTTGCGGGCTGCGGATTCCAGGTTTTTAGATACCCCCAGTATCTTGGCTGGATGGGGCGGCGGGCCAAGCCCTTGGTGACCGTACTTTCTCCTACCTGGAGGGCATTCTTGCATTGTTCCATTTCAAGAGGTCCCAGTTTTTGCACTAATACTCCAAGGGCGATTCACTTTCTACCCAGAATGTAAAGGTCAAAGGGTTTAGCTAAATTAGGGAGGTCCAGGGCAAGGGTCTGAATTAACTGCTCTTTCCATTCTTGAAAGACCGCTTCTGGATTCTATTCGAACAGATCATCATCTTTTCCTTTCAATGTTTCCTATAGAGGCCCAGCTATTAGACTGTAGTTAGGGATCCAGATGCAGCAAACCCCGACCTCCCTAGGAACCCTTAAGCTGTCTTCTAGGTTTAGAAGGGGTAAGGCTGCAAATGACTTCTTCCCTTTCCTGGGATGGGCTTCTCTGACCTTCTGTGAGAATGAAGCCCAGGCAGGTCACCTTAGTCTGTGATATTTGAGCCTTTGTCTTGGACACCTTCTATCCTTTATTGGCTAGGTAGTTCAGAGGCCTCCTTAGTAGGGCTGGGGATCAGAATGTCGTCTGCATATTGAAGGAGGGTTCCCTTCTCCAGAGGTAGATCTTTGAGGTTTTAGTTAAGTTTCCCCAAAGGTGGTGCGGGAAGTTTTGAACCCTTGGGGGAGGACGGCCCAGCAGTACTGTCTTCCTTGTATGTTGAGTCCTGCCAGTCACAAGCCAAAATTTCTGTGACCTCTGGGACTAATGGAATACAGAAGAAAGCATCATGTACGTCTCATACAGAATACTATGTCCTGGGGGATGGTACAATGACCAGCAGGGTGTAGGAATTAGGAACTATTGGATGCATATCCTCAGTGGCTTCACTGACTGTCCCGACATCTTTACCAGTTCCCCAGCAGCCCACGGGGCTCTCGTGGTCAGGCCCCTCCCAGGATATGGAGCTCACCTGTGCAGCTACCCAGCAGCCCACGGGGCTCTCGTGGTCAGGCCCCTCCTTGGATACGGAACACCCTTGTGCAGGTACCACGGCAGGGCTGGGCACACAGGAACCGTGCACATAGCCCTCATTGCAGAGCACCCCCATCTCACCTGTCCCTCAGAGCTGACACAGAGCACCTCAGAGCAGGACTTGAACTAACAAACAGCAGCTCCGACAGGTCTGTGACCCTGGGCTTCACTCTGTGTGGCCTCCCTCCGCCTGGTCTTCCAGAGACTTCCACTGCAGCCGGGGCACCAGGTCTCTGTCTCCACCCACCACCCCTCCTCTCCCTGACTCCTGGGTTCCTCTTATTAGGAGAGGGTCTTCTTGAAGTTGTCTCCCACTCATGGGCCAGATAAAATGGTTAGAAAACAAGCCAGGGCTGCAGCCCCTTGTCTATCCTGACCCTCAGGACCTACACGTGTTCCTTGGAACTGACCGGTGCAGGAAGGTCCATTTTATGCAACTGTGAGCCCCTGAGGGGCGAGGAGTGGCTGACCTGGGCAGTCTGACCCGGCCGGCCAGTCCTCCCCAGGTGTGCCTGGGCTGAGGTCAATATAAACACCGCTCCAGGCAGCAAGAGCCCCTGCAGCTGTGCCTGACGCCATATTCTCTGCCCCATCGGCAGTCTCGGGGCTGGGCTGGTGGGAGGGAGTAGGGCCCACGGCTCTGTGCGTGGCCCGGTGCGAGTGGGGCTCTGGTGGACTTTCTGCAGGAGTTGCCGCGCTGCCACCTGCTAAAGAAGAGGATGTGTCACCCATACCTGCCGCTGGAATTTCTCCCCGGGCAGAGGTGAGGACGGAGAAAAGCGGTGGGCGCCGGGACAGGAGGGGTACATTGGGCAGGGAGATGGAAAGCTTCCAGAAGAGCGCCCGGGGCCAGGACCATGCTGGCTGGCCTGCAGGCCCCAAGTCGGCCTCCGTGCTGGTGTGGCTCCATGGCCCTTCCTCTAGGCTTTCAAGTCCTTGCACACATTCAGGTGTTTTAGCTGGGAAGGGTGGGAACAGTTCAGCAGCAGCTGGCCTGGGGGTCAGCTCATGTTTACTCAGGGACGCCTTGACATGGTCCCCCAGCTTTGCAATGAGGACGTTCCTTGCGGGGGGGCTGCTGGCTGCATGAGAGATGATTCCCCACCTCTGACCAACTTCAGAATTGTTTACCACTGGAGCAAGGGTTTTCCTGATAGGGTTTTCCTCTGTGTAACTAGTGGGTTCTTAATTGGCAGCGTGAACGGTGATATCAGAGGTCCCGAATCAGGATGGAAATACTTATCCCCAACTTGTACAGGCAGGCATAAAAACCTGGGGAGGCCGTGTGCAGCCGGCACCCTTAGGGATTGGCTTCCGACTGACCCCTCAACGTTCTGGTGTCCAGCCACTGCTTTAGAATTTCTGGGGCCCAGTGCTGACTCTAAGGGTTCTGTAACCCAGCCTCTGTTGGTCTTTAATGAGACCCGCACTTCCAGGGTCCCACAGAGCAGGGTCCGTGTGACTGTTCTGTGGCTTCTGTAACAAATGACCACAAGCTGGGTGGTTTAAAACAAGAGGAATTCATCCTCCCCCAGTCCTGGAGACCAGACATCTGAGATCAAGGTGTTCCAGGATGGACGTCCCTCCAGAGGCTCCAGGATAGGGCTCTTCCTGCCTTTTCCAGCTTTGGGGGGCTCCAGGCATCCCCAGGCTTGCGGCTGCAGCCCTCCTGTCTCTGCCTTCACGTGGCTTCTCCTCTATGTTTGTGTTTCTCCTCTTTTGTCTCATAAGGACTCTCTCAATTGGATTGGGGGCCACGCTAACCCCAGATGGCCTCACCTTGAGACCCTTAACTACATATACAAAGACGCTTTTCCCAGATATGGTCCGGTTCCTGTGTTCTGGGGGGAACATATTTTGGGACCAGCATTCAACCCATTACCTGTGTATAAAATAACCCTAATTTTAGGAGATTACCAAGGTCCCGTATAGATAGCAGCCAGCAGCCATGTGGGTGGGGGTCTGGGGAGAATGAGGACCCTGGAATCACCTGGAAAGGATGAAGTCCTGGCTGCATTAGGTGAGCTCTTCCACCACGGGGCCCGTGGAAACAGCCACTCCACTCTGTCCGTGGAAAGGGACCCAGTGCCGAGTCCAGAAATGGTGATATTGCAAAGCTGGCTCTTCTGGGATGTCATCATCAGTAGCATCATGTAACCAGTAACTACGGGCTTGGAGGAGTCACCCTGTGGCACGTGATGACAGCACTGTCACTTTAGGCTCATCAAGCTTAGAATAGGAATGTTTGAAGGAGAAGAGTTTGGGAGATTGCGAAGCTTGGTTGTTAAGGAAACTGAGCAGGTTTGTCAAGGTAGGTTGTCAAGGAAACTTCTCCCTTAAACTGAAGGCAGGGCGGGGAGAGCTGAAATCCAGGGATCTTTTAAAGGGGCTGCTCTGAAACACCATCACCTGAGAGGTGGTCTCAGCGTGAGCTGGTGTTTGAGAAACGTGTGATGAGATGAAGCCTGACTTTCTGTGACAGCTGGGGAGGGGTTTGTAAAGCAACTTAGCGTTTAAGGCCAAGTTTGTTGCTGGAACATAGTGTCTCCCAAAACTGGGCTGAAGCTCAAGATGTCTCTGTCCCCTTCCTGTGAGAGTCCAGGGCAGGTGGGTGTCAGTTCCCAGGCTCTGCCCCCACTTTGTTTCTCCTCCCTGCTTCCAGGTGAGTGTTTCAACCAGCGGGGTGGGGTGACCACAGGGACATCGTGCCCTCCGTCCTAGGATGCAGGCTGGCCAAGGCCCTCACCACCTCCACCCCTTCCCCTTGGTAACACGAGACACTGTGCCCCAGCTGTAAGGGGTGGGAAGGCTGGGATGTGCAGGGTAGCTGTGCACAGGAAAAAGGGAAATGGGTTCTGATGGGCAGCTGTGCGGCTCTGTTGTGAGGGTCGCCCAGACACTAGCGCACAGATTCTGGGTTCTGTGAAGCTTCGATGCTCTGTGGTTCTGGAAATCCTATAGGAGATGGTCCACAGCAGGTGAAGCTAATGCTCGCAGTGGAGGTGGTGAAGCCAAAGGTCTGCAGTTCAGACTAAAGGTGCCGATGTACATGCAGGACAAAACCATCTCAGGTGAATGGACTTCAGGCACGTTTAACATGAATGCAGTCGTGTTAATGCCTAGCATCTTCTATCTTGTGCCTCCTCAGGGACCCCCTCCTCAGTGCCTGGGGCTCCTGTAACTCACGTACAAGGGGATGGAGAGCGGGGTCTGTCCAGTCTGAGCCCTGTGAGTCTGCTCGGGACCACCGTAACAAATACCACAGACTGCGCAGCTTGAATAACAGGCCTATCTCCCAGTCCTGGATGCTGTCGGAGATCAAGGTGTCTGCACGCTGGCTTCTCCTGATGCCTCGCTCCTTGGTGCTTAGACAGCCACCTTCTCCCCAGGTCCTCACATGGTCTCCCCCTGTGCCTATCTGTGTCCTAATCTCTTCTTGTAGGACATCAATCCTATTGGATTAGGATCCACCCTAGTGACGTCATTTTTACTTTGATCATCTCTTTAAAAATCCCATCTCCAAATACAGACACATCCTGGGGTCCTGGGGGTTAGGCATTCAGCATGTGGATTTGGGGAGACATGACTGAGCCTATAGCATCCTCCTTAGGAAGCAAGTGTGCCTCGGTCCTTCCTTCCCTCAAGTCATACGAGGTGAGCTAATGGCTCAAGGAGAGGCCACTCGTGCAGAGTTTGTGTCCCAGCTGGGGAACCCTTCTCTGCTCTCTTTGATCAGGCAGTGGCAGTGCCAGCCCCCTCCTGAGGTGAGCAGTTCTGGGGTTTCCTGCCGTGTCACCTGGCCTGCTGAGGTGCTCAGTGTCTGGGAACCCAGGAGTCAGCAGCCTAGTGGGGCTGCCGGGGACTCTCAGGGCCTTGGCAGATACCCTAGCGAAAGTGGGGAAACTTTGGGGGATTACAGGAGGGAGAGAGTCACAGTCTCGTTTATGCTTCAGAAAGACCACGTTGGGGTGGGATGTGAGACGCACCGTGGGGCAGGGAGGTTTGTCAGGTCTGATGGAGGAACCAGGCACAAGATCGGGCTTGGGCCACGGCTGTGGGCGTAGAGGGGAATTAGTGTGGGAACTGGCCACAGGCTGTTGTCGAAATATCGGTTTCCCTGTGCACCGAGGCCGAACAGAAATACGGAGACAGGGGTTTTGGAGGAAGAGACAGATGGCTTTATTTTTCTGCCAGGCAGCAGGGAAGACACAGCTGGCTAGCACCTCAAGAACTGGGCACCCCTCTTTGAGAATCAGGGAAGATTTTATATGTGGGGCTTCTGCAGTCCAGGGTAGAGGATAAGGATCAAAGTAGTGAAGGTCTTGCATTCCTCCTTTCCTTTGCATTATTTCAAAACAGTCATCGCTGGCATCAGGTCGCCGGTAATTGGGGTCCAGCAGACTGGTAATTGCGTCCGTTTGCCTCTGGTTTATTGGCCAGTGACCTTGTTTCTGAAATGAAAAACTAGGGGGTGATTTGTTATGAGGAGCGTATAGAATCTAAGTGCGTTACATAATAAGGTTAGGGAGTGAGAAGCAGGGGCTGTAACACACACAGTGAGGGGTGATGGGTGCCGAAGGTAAATTCCATAGTGTCGGAGTGAGGTTAGCTTTGTAGAGTACAAATCTAGTTACTACAAATGAATGACAAAGTGAAACAAGGAGTGATGAGCTCTTTCAGGCCAGGTTACGCTTCTTCTCTAGTCTTTTCGCTGTCCCCTTGTTCTCAGGGCAGGGAAACTTCGTTTCTGTTTTTGCTGCAACAAGACTGTGGAGGAGGAGCTGACAGTCACTGGGGCACAAGGCGACTGGGAGCCTGGGAGGCCCCAGTGTTACCGAACCGAACGTGGGTCCGCTCGCCCGAGGGCAGCAGAGCCAGTCTACTGACACCGGGGGTGGTGGAGGAAGGTGCAGCCTAAATTGTCAAAGTGCGGATACAAGGAGGCCAGGTGGCCTGTGCTCTAAAACCCCGAGCTCCCTGAAGGATTTCAGCAAAGCAATTTTCAAGGCCAAGTGAAGGAGGGGGGTCGCAGGGTATGTGATCAGCTGGTGCACAATTCTCTGATTGATGGTGAGGTAACGGGCGGTTAACGTTATAAATTCTTAAGCACCAGGAGCTCCGGGGTTACCTGTTCCTGATCATCAAGTAGTTAATTTCTTCCACTTGGTGGTGGAGGAAGCATGCATCGGGCACTGTTATCCAGGTACTTCAGAGGGGAGCTACAGCAGAGGGTGTGGGGGAGGGGTCTGTCCTGGGAAGGCCCCACAGGGTCCTGCTCGGTTACACCTGGTGCCTGGGCTCAGCAACCTGGGAAGGTGGGGCTGCTCCTGGGTGTGGGGAGCTGCAGGATCCCAGTCCTCTGAAACCCTGCTAAGCCCCCAAGGTGAGATGGGTGTGCAGTGACTGGACGGAGGCTTCTGGCCTGGGAGAGGGGTCCGGGCTGGAAATGTCACTGGAATCATGGCAGGGAGGGAGAGGAAAGGCAAAGTGGGGGCAGATGGGTCACAGCAGACTAATGCAGGTGACTGTGGTCTTGTTGGAAGCAACTCAGAGCCAGAAAGGAGTGGCCGTCAGGGGCTCAGCTCCATTCTCTTGTTCCTTTGTAAAACCACTGTGTCAGAGTTTGAGACGCCGCCAGGAGATGTCTGGGCCCAGTGCTGCCATGGCTTCATCAAAGGGCCCAGGGGGAACACAGAACCACTGCAGGCCCCGCCCATGTCCTCACTGGGAATGAGTCCCATCGGGGCTCCTGGGCTCACAGACTTCAGGGCACCTCTGTCCTCAGGACTGGTCTTCCTCCTTCCTCTCACCTGCTGGTCAGAGACCCAGGAACCCCCAACCTGGCTCCACCCCCAGGGCCTGGATTCAGAGGCCCAGGAGCCCCCAACTTGGCTCCACCCCCAGAGCCAGGATTCAGTGTCCCAGGAATCCCCAAACTGTCTCCACCCAGGGCCTAGATTCTGGGACAGCTTAGGGGTAAGCAAGACCCTCACGCTCCTTTATTTGCTTAGGGGTGAGAATGTCTTAAACGCTGCAGTTGACTGATTACGGAGTGCTGAGTGTTTCCAGCAGGTGTGGATGGAAAGATGGGGTGCGAAGTTCCTATGTCTGCAGGGTCTTCCCGGCGTGAAGATCTGTGTGTTCCCCCCGGCCAGTCGGCATCCTCCCAGGAAGCCCAGATCCAGGATTACGAGGGCAGAGGCTCTCCCCTTGCGTACCTGTAACTTCGCACTCCCACAGCAAGGAGCCTGGCTCCCACCATCTGCCATTTATCTATGCATTGCTCCTTTCCACATTACATGTGCAGAGGTTTCAGAATTGTTAGCTACTACACCCTGGAAAGAACTTCATAAAACAAAGCCCACTGTATATATACGGGCCATTTTGCCTTTAGCCTACAGATTCCATTCATTTCCAAAGGTAACTTAAGTCAGCAGCTTTTACCCCATCCCCTACAGTGAGTTGTTTCCATATATTTCTAATACAGTTAGATTCTGTCACATGACGTATTCCATCGTGCAACATCCTACACCCTAAATAACTAAATTTGAGTAGATTATGATTGGCCCCTTGGGCTACACACATCTATGGGCTTAGACAAATGCATAGTGACAGGTATCCATCCTAGAGTATCACATGGACTACTTCAAACCCCCCACCCCATGATCTGCTTATCATCTGTGTAGCTTTGCCTTTCCTGGGATGTCATCAATGGGGTCATACTGTGTGCAGCCTGCTCAGGCTGGATTTTTCACTTAGCAGTACACGCTGAAGGTTTATCCATGTCTTTCCATAGGTGGATGGTGCATTCCTTTCTGCTGAGTAGTATTCCACTGCATGTGTATGGGAGGAAAAACAATTTTCCCTCTACTTTTCTAGGTTCTTGGTTGAGGCCCCCCCCCGCCCCTGTAATAAAAGACAGATTACCAGGAGAAAAGCAGAAGTTTAATAACATGTATACCTTCTGAATAGAGGGGGGATACCACGGAAAACTGAGTCACTCCCCAAACCATCCCCTTCAATACCGTCTTCAGCTAAAAACAGAAAAGATGCTGGGGAAGGGGGGAAGGCCAGTTATGGAAGGTTATCATGCAAAGCACAGTAAACAAGGGTATGGCTGTGTGCACATTTAAGTCAGGACTTCCCCATTGAAAAGAGTTACTTAAGATTTAATTATCCTTCTATGTTTGGTGCAAAGAGGGACATACCCTTATAAATGGAGATTTCTCTATTGTAAATGCCCTTCATAAAACGGCAATCTCAGTTTTCTGAGATTTTTTAAAAAATAAATTTATTATTTTATTTTTGTCTTCATTGGGTCTTCGTTGCTGCGTGCAGTCTTTTCTCTGGGTGTTGGCGAGCAGGGGCTTCTCATTGTCGTGGCTTTTCTTGTCACGGAGCACAGGCTCTAGGCATGCAGGCTTCAGTAGTTGTGGCACACGGGCTCAGTAGTTGTGGCTCGCGGGCTCTAGAGCACAGGCTCAGTAGTTGTGGCGCACAGGCTTAGTTGCTCTGCGGCATGTGGGATCTTCCCGGACCGGGCCTCGAACCTGTGTCCCCTGAATCGGCAGGTGGACTCTTACTCACTGAGCCACCAGGGAAGCCCTATTCTTTTTAAGGCAGACCAATAACCCTTATGCCAGAGAGACATATTTTGAGGTGGCATATTCTACTCGCCTTGACATGGATGTATCCCAATTTGCTTATGCATTCATCTTTTGAAGGATATCCTGATTTCAAGTTTTTAGCCATTATGGAAGTGCTGCTGTGCATAATTGCATCCTTGTTTGCATTTGGACATAGATTTTCAAAGCAGTTGCCTAAATACTGGAAGTATGATTGTTGGATCCCAACGTGAGACTTGTTTAGCTTTGGAAAAAACTGCCAAATTGTCTTACAAAGTGGCTGCACAGGCATCCCCCCAGCTATGAGGGAGAGTTCCTTTTGTTCCTCACCCTCTAGCAATTGGTATTGTCATATTTTTGGAGCTTAGCAGTCCCAATTGGTGTGCTATGGTGTCTCATGATTTTAATTTGTAGTTCCCTAATGGTATATGATGTTGAGCTTTTTTCTGTATGACTTTTACTATCTGTAACTTTTTTGGCAGGATGTCTGTTCAGATCACGCTGTTCATGTTCATGCTGGGAGGAGCCCTGTCTCCTCGGGACCTGCTGGGGCTTTGGCTTCAGGAACACGCGGGGCTGAGTCCACGCTGATGGCCTGGCTTCGGTACAACCCGGGGTCAAGTCCACACTAACGGAAACCGGGTCTCCTCAGGACCCGCCGAGGCTTCAGCTCTGGGACACTGGGGGGTCCAGTTCAGGCTGACATGAGCCTGATCTCCTCAGGACCTGCTAGGAGGTGATGCCGCTGAGGGAGAAGGTGAGGAAAAGTGGGGAGAAGGTTCCTGTGCAGGGCTGACCGCTGTGGGTGTCTGTCTCCAGAGGACCCAGGAGAGGAAGGGCTTGATGTGGAAAACTGGGTTTTTGGCCCATTTTGTGTGGGGTGTAGACAGTTGAATGTTGTTCTTTGGCGTGTAGTGTCTGGTTTTCCCAGCACCGTTTATTGAGGGGCCTGTCCTTTCCCTGGTGTATGTTCTTGGCTCCTTTCTTGTGAATTAACTGATCACATACCTGTAGGTTGATTCCTGGGCTCTCTGCTCTATTCCTCTGGTCTGTGTGCCTGTTTTTCTGCCAATGCCACAATTTTGGGGGACTAGCTTCATAATGAAGTGTGAAGTCAGGGAACGAGATGCCTCCACACATTCCCCTGCCTCAGGGTCGCTTTGGTTCTTCTGGGTCCTTTGTGGTTCCACACACAACCTAAGATGGTTCGTCCTGTTTCTATGGAAAATGTCATTGGACTTTTGGTAAGGATTGCGTTGAATGTGTACATTAACAGGATCTTAGCTGGAGAAACTGTCAGGGCATGACTTAAGAGCAGCATCAGGGCCTTTGTTGGGTCAACATTATGGTCTCAGTGAAAGATATGATCAGAACCTGAGTTACTAAGAACATCAAGGCTTCATTTAGGAAAAGCTTCAGGGCCTGAGTTAGGCACAGCCTCAGGACTTCACTTAAGGACACTGACAGGGCTTTCTTTGGGACAGAGTCAGGAACGTGCATAGAAATGTGGCAGGAAATTATCTCAGGAGAGTGTCCAGATTTTAGTTATTGATTTCAACAGATCCCATGTTAGGGACAGATTCCGGGCCTTAGTGAGAGCGAGTGTGAAGGACTTATTTAGGGTTAGTCAGGGCTTAGTTAGGGAGACTATTAGGGTTTCAGTTAGGATAAGATGCAGGATATTAGCTTGGGACAGAGTCAGGTTGCGGGCCAGGGATAGCGTCACGAAATGACCCAGGAGAAGCGTGAAGACCTTCGTTATTGAGAGCCTCAGGGCCGTAGTTAGGACCAGCGTGAGGGCCTAAATCAGGACCACTGCCAGGGCTTCCTATACAGACACCGTCAGAGCATAAGGAAGGTACAACCAAAGGGCCTAAGTGAGGCTTATCTTTAGGGCCTGAGTTCGGGACACTGTCAGGGCATGACTTAGGAGCAGCAGAAGGGCCTCTATGGGATCAGCGTCAGGTTCTTCATTAAAGACATTATCAGGGCCTCTGTTAGGGAGAGCCTCAGGGCCTCATTTATGGACAGCATCAAGGCTAACTTTGGGTCAGTTTCAGGACCTTGGTAAGACCTGGGTCAAGATATTAACTCAGGATAGTATCAGGACTCTAGATATTGGCGGCACTAGTGCCTTAGTTAGACACAGTGTCAGGGCCTGAGTTAGGAGTAGCATTATAGCCTTTGTTAGGTATAGTGTCAGGGACTGAGCTAGGAGGAGCCTCCAGGCCTAAGTTTGGGACAGATTCACAGCCTCGGGACTAATTTCAGGGCGTTATTTAGGGACAGCATCAGGGATTTAGTTAGCATAACAGGAGGAATTCCTACAAGCACCCTTTAAGCCAACACACGCAGATGCAGAAGTAAACCATGCACGCTGGTATAAAGGAATATTCCACAGAAGTTGAGTACATTTTGTTTAAGGTGCGTAAGAGTTTAAAAATTATTTTTTTCAGAAAACTATATTCAGAAGATGAAGGAATTTCATCCTGAAGAATCTCTTTAGCTAAATTTAACATTAGCAAATGAGAAGTTTACGTTCAGGTCTAGGGCTAGTGTAAGGTAATGACCTAGGTTTGGAAACAAGCCCTTAGTTACGTAGAGAATCAGGGCCTAATTTAGGACCTGTGCCAGGGCTTCGGGTAGGGACAGTGTCAGAGCCTGATATAGGGAGAATGTGAGAGCCTGAGTGAGGCCTAGCGTCAGGCACCTAGATGCAGACACTGTCAGGGCATGACTTAGGAGCAGCATCAGGGCGTTTGTGGAGTCAGCATTCAGATCATAGTGAAAGACATGAGCAGGGCTTGAGTGAGTCACAGAATCAAGGCCTCGGTTAAGGAATGCTTCAGGGCCTGAGTTAGGCACAGCCTCACGTCTTCAGTTAAGGAGAGCGACAGGGCTCTCTTTGGGAAAGTGTCAGAACCTTGGATAGAAATGTGTCAGCATATTAGCTCAGGATAGTGTCCGGATTTTAGTTATTGATTGCAGCAGGACCCATGTTAGGGACAGATTCCAGGCCTTAGTGAGAGATAGTGTCAAGACCTTAGTTACTGAGAGCATCAGGGCCTTCTTTAGAAGCAATGTTAAGGCTTCGTGTAAAAATAGCATCACGGACTGGCTTCGGGCGAGCGACAGGGCCTGAGTGAGGCCTAGCGTCATTCCTGTAGGTGGGGACACTGTCAGCGCGTGACACAGGAGCAGCATCAGTGCCATTGTTGGATCAGCTTTATGGTCTTCGTTAAAGACATGAGCAGGCCTTCTGTTAGGGACAGCGTCACGGCTTACTTAGCGATATTTTCAGGACCTTAGTAAGAGATGGGATAGTAAATTAGCTGAGGATAGTGTGAGGACTTTAGATATTGATGGCATCAGGGCCTTAGTTAGGGACAGTGTCAGGCCTTGAGTTAGGCCTAACATCCAGGCCTTAGTTAGGGACAGTGTCACGGCATGGGGACTCAATTCAGGTCCTGACATGGGCACAGCATAAGGGCTTCAGTTAGCATAAGAGGCAGGACATTAGCTAGGGACAGGGTTAGGGTAAAGTCTAGGGATTGTGTCAGCAAATGACCTCGGGATAGTGTCAAGACCTTAGTTACTGAGAACCTGAGGGCCTTATTTAGGACCAGCATCAGGGCCGGAATTGGGCAAGAAACAGGGCCTGAGTGAGGCCCAGCTTCAGGCTCCTAGCTGGAGACAGTGTCAGGGCATGACGTCGAAGCAGCATCCGGGCCTTTGTTGGGTCAGCATTCGGGTCATAGTTAAAGATATGAGAAGGGCCTGAGTGAGTCAGAGAATCGAGGCCTCCGTTAGGGAAAGCTTCAGGGTCTGAGTTAGGCACAGCCTCTCGTCTTCATTTAAGGACAGCGACAGGCCTTTCTTTGGGACTGTGTCAGGTCCGTGGATAGAAATGTGTCAGGATATTAGCTCAGGATAGTGTCGGGATTTTCATTATTGACTGGAGCACGGCCCATGTCAGGGACAGATTCTGGGCCTTAATGAGAGATAAGGTGAAAGTCTTAGTTAGGATCCATGAGCGCCTTAGTTAGGGAGAGTATTAGGGTTTCAATTAGGATAAGATGCAGGACATTAGCTTGGGACAGACTCATGATCCTAGCCAGGGATAGTGTCAGCCAATGACCTGGGTTGGTGTCAAGACCTTAGTTACTTAGAGAATCGGGGCCTAATTTAGGACGTGTGTCAGGGCTTCGGGTAGGGACAGCATCAGAGCCTGACTTAGGGAGAACGTCTAGGCCTGAGTGAGGCCTAGTGTCAGCCCACTAGCTGGAGATTCAGTCAGGGCATGACGTAGGAACAGCATCAGGGCCTTTGCTGGGTCAGCATTCGGGTCATAGTGAAAGACATGAGCAGGGCCTGTGTTAGTCACAGAATCAAGGCCTCAGTTAGGGAAAGTTTCAGGGCCTGAGTTAGGCACAGCCTCAGGTCTTCACTTAAGGACTGCAACAGGCTTTCTTTTGGAAAGTATCAGGACAGTGGATAGAAATCAGTCAGGGTAATAGCTCAGGACAGTGTCCGGATTTTAGTTATTGATTGCAGCAGGGACCATTAGGGATAGATTCTGGGTGTTGGTGACAGATAGTGTGAAGGCCTTTGTTAGGTTTAGTCGGGGCATAGTTAGGGAGAGTACTAGGGTTTCATTTAGGATAAGATGCAGGACATGAGCTTGGGACAGAGTCAGGTTCCGGGCCAGGGATAGTGTCAGGAAACGACCAAGAGAAAGCGTTAAAACCTTAGTTATTGAGAGCATCGGGGCCTGACTTAGGACCAGAGTCAGGCCCTAAATCACGACCACTGCCCTGGCTTCATATAAGGACAGCATCAGAGCCTAAGTAAGGTACAGCCCAAGTGCCTAAGTGAGGCCTATCTTTAGGATCTGAGTTAGGGAAAGTGTCAGGGCATGACTTAGGAGCAGCAGAAGGGCCTCTGTGGGATCAGCCTGAAGGTCTTCATTAAAGACATTATCAGGGCCTCTGTTAGGGAGAGCCTCAGGACCTCATTTTCGGACAGCATCAAGGCTTACTTTGGGTCAGTTTCAGGACCTTGGTAAGACCTGGGTCAGGATATTAACTCAGGATAGTATCAAGACTTTAGATATTGGCGGCAGTAGGGCCTTAGTTAGAGTCAGTGTCAGGGTCTGAGTTAGGAATATCATTATGGCCTTTGTCAGGTATAGTGTCAGAGAGTGAGCTAGGAGTAGTGTCAGGGTCCGAGTTACGTGTAATGTCAGGGTCTTGGTTAGGGACAGTGTCAGCGCCTGGGTTAGCACGAGTCTCCAGGCCGTAGTTAGGGAGCGGTTCACAGCATCAGGAGTAATTTCAGCGCCTTATTTATGTTCAGCATCAGGGATGATTTAGTTAGCATAAGAGGAGCCATTCCTGCAAGAACCCTGAAGGCCAACACACAAGAATGTAAAAGTGAACCATGCACGCTGCTATGAAGGAATATTCCACAGCAGTTGTGTACACTTTGTTTAAGGTTAACAAGAGTTTAAAAATTATTGTTTTAAGAAACCAATATTCATATGATGAAAGAATTTCATCGTAAAGAATCTCTTTCCCTAAACTTGACATTAGCTAAAGTCAAGATTAGATTAAGGTCTAGGGGTAGTGTCAGTTAATGACCTGGATTTGGTGTCAAGACCTTAGTTACTTAGAGAATCAAGGCCTAAAATTTAGGACCTGCGTCAAGATTTTCGGTAGGGACAGATTCAGACCTGACTTATGGAGAACGTCAGGGCCTGAGTGAGGCCTAGCGTCAGCCCCCTAGCTGCAGCCACAGTCAGGGTACCACTTAGGAGCAGCATAAACACCTTGGTTGGGTCAGCGAAAGGTCATAGTGAAAGACATGAGCAGGCCTTGAGTGAATCACAGAATCAAGGCCTCACTTAGGGAAAGCTTCAGGGCCTGAGTTAGGCACAGTGTCAGGTCTTCACTTAAAGACACCGACCGGTTTGGGACAGTGTCAGGATCGTGCATAGAAATGTGTCAGGAAATTATCTCAGGACAGTGTCCGGATTTTAGTTATTGATTGCAACAGGTGCCATGTTAGGGACAGATTCCGGGCTTTAGTGAGAGATAGTGTCAAGGCCTTTGTTCGGATTGGTCAGGGCTTAGTTAGGGATACTATTAGGGTTTCATTTAGGATAAGATGCAGGACATGAGCTTGGGACAGAGTCAGTTTCCGGGCCAGGGATAGCGTCACGAAATGACCCAGGAAAAGCGTGAAGACCTTCGTTATTGAGAGCCTCAGGGCCTTACTTAGGACCAGCGTGAGGGCCTAAATCAGGACCACTGCCAGGGCTTCCTATACAGACAGCGTCAGAGCATAAGGAAGATACAGCCAAAGGGCCTAAGTGAGGCTTATCTTTAGGGCCTGAGTTCGGGACACTGTCAGGGCATGACTTAGGAGCAGCAGAAGGGCCTCTGTGGGATCAGCGTCAGGTTCTTCATTAAAGACATTATCAGGGCCTCTGTTAGGGAGAGCCTCAGGGCCTCATTTATGGACAGCATCAAGGCTTACTTTGGGTCAGTTTCAGGACCTTGGTAAGACCTGGGTCAGGATATTAACTCAGGATAGTATCAGGATTTTAGATATTGGCGGCAGCTGGGCTTTAGTTAGAAACAGTGTCAGAGCCTGAGTTAGGACTAGCATTATAGCCTTTGTTAGGTATAGTGTCAGGGACTGAGCTAGGAGTTGTGTCAGGGCCTGAGCTAGGATGAGCCTCCAGGCCTCAGTTTGGGAGGGGTTCACAGCCTTGGGAGGAGTTTCCTGAATTTAATTAGGGAAAACATCAGGGATTTAGCATAATAAGAGTTAGTTCGTTAGCATAAGAGGAGGTATTCCTACAAGCACCCTGAAAGCCAACACAGGCAAATGCAGAAGTAAACCAGGCAGGCTGGTATAAAGGAATATTCCACAGAAGTTGAGTACATTTTGTTTAAGTTCAGTAAGAGTTTAAACATTATTTTTTTCAGAAAACTCTATTCAGAAGATGAAAGAATTTCATCCTAAAGAATCTCTTTAGCTAAATTTAACATTAGCAAAAGAGAAGTTTACGTTCAGGTCTAGGGCTAGTGTCAGGTAATGACCTAGGTTTGGAATCAAGCCCTTAGTTACTTATAGAATCAGGGCCTAATTTAGGATCTGTGCCAGGGCTTCGGGTAGGGACAGTGTCAGAGCCTGGTATAGGGAGAAAGTGAGGGCCTGAGTGAGGCCTAGCATCAGGGCCCTAGATGCAGACACTGTCAGGGCATGACATAGGAGCAGCATCAGGGCGTTTGTGGAGTCAGCATTCGGGTCATAGTGAA
Organism: Kogia breviceps; assembly: GCF_026419965.1. Taxonomy (NCBI): domain Eukaryota; kingdom Metazoa; phylum Chordata; class Mammalia; order Artiodactyla; family Physeteridae; genus Kogia; species Kogia breviceps. Next base: position 126,850,244 of record NC_081312.1, on the reverse strand, counting down.
AGACATGAGCAGGGCTTGAGTGAGTCACAGAATCAAGGCCTGGGTTAAGGAAAGCTTCAGGGCCTGAGTTAGGCACAGCCTCACGTCTTCAGTTAAGGAGAGCGACAGGGCTCTCTTTGGGACAGTGTCAGAACCTTGGATAGAAATGTGTCAGCATATTAGCTCAGGATAGTGTCCGGATTTTAGTTATTGATTGCAGCAGGACCCATGTTAGGGACAGATTCCAGGCCTTAGTGAGAGATAGTGTCAAGACCTTAGTTACTGAGAGCATCAGGGCCTTCTTTAGAAGCAATGTTAGGGCTTCATGTAAAAATCGCATCCCGGACTGGCTTGGGGTGAGCGACAGGGCCTGAGTGAGGCCTAGCGTCATTCCTGTAGGTGGGGACACTGTCAGGGCGTGACACAGGAGCAGCATCAGTGCCGTTGTTGGATCAGCATTATGGTCTTCGTTAAAGACATGAGCAGGCCTTCTGTTAGGGACAGCGTCACGGCTTACTTAGCGATATTTTCAGGACCTTAGTAAGAGATGGGATAGTAAATTAGCTGAGGATAGTGTGAGGACTTTAGATATTGATGGCATCAGGGCCTTAGTTAGGGACAGTGTCAGGCCTTGAGTTAGGCCTAACATCCAGGCCTTAGTTAGGGACAGTGTCACGGCATGGGGACTCAATTCAGGTCCTGACATGGGCACAGCATAAGGGCTTCAGTTAGCATAAGAGGCAGGACATTAGCTAGGGACAGGGTTAGGGTAAAGTCTAGGGATTGTGTCAGCAAATGACCTCGGGATAGTGTCAAGACCTTAGTTACTGAGAACCTGAGGGCCTTATTTAGGACCAGCATCAGGGCCGGAATTGGGCAAGAAACAGGGCCTGAGTGAGGCCCAGCTTCAGGCCCCTAGCTGGAGACAGTGTCAGGGCATGACGTCGAAGCAGCATCCGGGCCTTGGTTGGGTCAGCATTCGGGTCATAGTTAAGGACATGAGCAGGGCCTGAGTGCGTCAGAGAATCGAGGCCTCCGTTAGGGAAAGCTTCAGGGCCTGAGTTAGGCACAGCCTCAGGTCTTCATTTAAGGACAGCGACAGGCCTTTCTTTGGGACTGTGTCAGGTCCGTGGATAGAAAAGTGTCAGCATATTAGCTCAGGATAGTGTCCGGATTTTCATTATTGATTGCAGCAGGGCCCATGTTAGGGATAGATTCTGGGCCTTAGTGAGAGATAGGGTCAATGCCTTAATTAGGATTAGTCCGGGCCTTAGTTAGGGAGAGTATTAGGGTTTCAATTAGGATAAGATGCAGGACATTACCTTGGGACAGAGTCATGATCCGAGCCAGGGATAGTGTCAGAAAATGACCTGGGTTGGTGTCAAGACCTTAGATATTTAGAGAATCAGGGCCTAATTTAGGACCTGTGTCAGGGCCTCGGGTAGGGACATCGTCAGAGCCTGACTTAGGGAGAACGTCTAGGCCTGAGTGAGGCCTAGTGCCAGCCCACCTGCTGGAGACACAGTCAGGGCATGACGTAGGAACAGCATCAGGGCCTTTGTGGGGTCAGCATGCAGGTCATAGTGAAAGACATGAACAGGGCCTGTGTTAGTCACAGAATCAAGGCCTCAGTTAGGGAAAGCTTCAGGGCCTGAGTTAGGCACAGCCTCAGGTCTTCACTTAAGGACGGCAACAGGCTTTCTTTTGGAAAGTATCAGGACAGTGGCTAGAAATGTGTCAGGATATTAGCTCTGGACAGTGTCCTTTTTTTAGTTATTAATTGCAGCAGGGACCATTAGGGACAGATTCCGGGCGCTCGTGAGAGATAGTGTGAAGGCCTTTGTTAGGTTTCGTCAGGGCTTAGTTAGGGAGAGTATTAGGGTTTCATTTAGGATAAGATGCAGGACATGAGCTTGGGACAGAGTGAGGTTCCGGGCCAGGGATAGCGTCACGAAATGACCCAGGAAAAGCGTGAAGACCTTCGTTATTGAGAGCCTCAGGGCCTTACTTAGGACCAGCGTGAGGGCCTAAATCAGGACCACTGCCAGGGCTTCCTATACAGACAGCGTCAGAGCATAAGGAAGGTACAGCCTAAGGGCCTAAGTGAGGCTTATCTTTAGTTCCTGAGTTCGGGACACTGTCAGGGCATGACATAGGAGCTGCAGAAGGGCCTCTGTTGCATCAGCGTGAGGGTCTTCACTAAAGACATTATCAGGGCCTCTGTTACTGAGAGCCTCAGGGCCTCATTTTCAGACAGCATCAAGGCTTACTTTGGGTCAGTTTCAGGACCTTGGTAAGACCTGGGTCAGGATATTAACTCAGGATAGCATCAGGACTTTAGATATTGGCGGCAGCAGGGCCTTAGTTAGAGTCAGTGTCAGGGTCTGAGTTAGGAATATCATTATGGGCTTTGTTAGGTAATAGTGTCAGGGACTGAGCTAGGAGTAGTGACAGGGTCCGAGTTACGTGTAATGTCAGGGTCTTGGTTTGGGACAGTGTCAGGGCCTGGGTTAGCACGAGTCTCCAGGCCGTCGTTAGGGACAGGTTCAGAGCATCGGGAGTAATTTCAGCGCCTTATTTATGTTCAGCATCAGGGATGATTTAGTTAGCATAAGAGGAGCCATTCCTGCAAGAACACTGAAGGCCAACACACGAGAATGTAAAAGTAAACCATGCACGCTGCTATGAAGGAATATTCCACAGCAGTTGAGTACACTTTGTTTAAGGTTAACAAGAGTTTAAAAATTATTGTTTTAAGAAACCAATATTCATATGATGAAAGAATTTCATCGTAAAGAATCTCTTTCCCTAAACTTGACATTAGCTAAAGTCAAGATTAGATTAAGGTCTAGGGGTAGTGTCAGTTAATGACGTAGATTTGGTGTCAAGACCTTAGTTACTTAGAGAATCAAGGCCTAAAATTTAGGACCTGCGTCAAGATTTTCGGTAGGGACAGCGTCAGACCTGACTTATGGAGAACGTCAGGGCCTGAGTGAGGCCTAGCGTCAGCCCCCTAGCTGCAGACACAGTCAGGGTACGACTTAGGAGCAGCATAAACACCTTGGTTGGGTCAGCGAAAGGTCATAGTGAAAGACATGAGCAGGCCTTGAGTGAGTCACAGAATCAAGGCCTCACATAGGGAATGCTTCAGGGCCTGAGTTAGGCACAGTGTCAGGTCTTCACTTACAGACACCGACCGGTTTGGGACAGTGTCAGGATCGTGCATAGAAATGTGTCAGGAAATTACCTCAGGACAGTGTCCGGATTTTAGTTATTGATTGCAACAGGTGCCATGTTAGGGACAGATTCCGGGCTTTAGTGAGAGATAGTGTCAAGGCCTTTGTTCGGATTAGTCAGGGCTTAGTTAGGGATACTATTAGGGTTTCATTTAGGATAAGATGCAGGACATGAGCTTGAGACAGACTCATGATCCGAGCCAGGGATAGTGTCAGAAAATGACCTGGGTTGGTGTCAAGACCTTAGTTATTTAGAGAATCAGGGCCTAATTTAGGACCTGTGTCAGGGCTTCGGGTAGGGACAGCGTCAGAGCCTGACGTAGGGAGAACGTCTAGGCCTGAGTGAGGCCTAGTGCCAGCCCACCTGCTGGAGACACAGTCAGGGCATGACGTAGGAACAGCATCAGGGCCTTTGTGGGGTCAGCATGCAGGTCATAGTGAAAGACATGAACAGGGCCTGTGTTAGTCACAGAATCAAGGCCTCAGTCAGGGAAAGCTTCAGGGCCTGAGTTAGGAACAGCCTCAGGTCTTCACTTAAGGACGGCAACAGGCTTTCTTTTGGAAAGTATCAGAACAGTGGATAGAAATGAGTCAGGATATTAGCTCAGGACAGTGTCCGGATTTTAGTTATTGATTGCAACAGGTGCCATGTTAGGGACAGATTCCGGGCTTTAGTGAGAGATAGTGTCAAGGCCTTTGTTCGGATTAGGCAGGGCTTAGTTAGGGATACTATTAGGGTTTCATTTAGGATAAGATGCAGGACATGAGCTTGGGACAGAGTCAGGTTCCAGGCCAGGGATAGCGTCACGAAATGACCCAGGAAAAGCGTGAAGACCTTCGTTATTGAGAGCCTCAGGGCCTTACTTAGGACCAGCGTGAGGGTCTAAATCAGGACCACTGCCAGGGCTTCCTATACAGACAGCGTCAGAGCATAAGGAAGGTACAGCCAAAGGGCCTAAGTGAGGCTTATCTTTAGGGCCTGAGTTCGGGACACTGTCAGGGCATGACTTAGGAGCAGCAGAAGGGCCTCTGTGGGATCAGCGTGAGGGTCTTCACTAAAGACATTATCAGGGCCTCTGTTAGGGAGAGCCTCAGGGCCTCATTTTCAGACAGCATCAAGGCTTACTTTGGGTCAGTTTCAGGACCTTGGTAAGACCTGGGTCAGGATATTAACTCAGGATAATATCAGGATTTTAGATATTGGCGGCAGCTGGGCTTTAGTTAGAAACAGTGTCAGGGCCTGAGTTAGGACTAGCATTATAGCCTTTGTTAGGTATAGTCAGGGCCTTTTCTAGGGACAATGTCAGGTTCCGGGCCTTAGTGAGAAGTCGTGTCAAGGCCTTAGGAAGGATTATTCAGGGCCCTAGTTACGGAGAGTGTTAGGGTTTCATTTAGGATAAGATGCAGGACATGAGCTTGGGACAGAGTCAGGTTCCGGGCCAGGGATAGTGTCAGGAAACGACCAAGAGAAAGCGTTAAAACCTTAGTTATTGAGAGCATCGGGGCCTGACTTAGGACCAGAGTCAGGCCCTAAATCACGACCACTGCCCTGGCTTCATATAAGGACAGCATCAGAGCCTAAGTAAGGTACAGCCCAAGTGCCTAAGTGAGGCCTATCTTTAGGATCTGAGTTAGGGAAAGTGTCAGGGCATGACTTAGGAGCAGCAGAAGGGCCTCTGTGGGATCAGCCTGAGGGTCTTCATTAAAGACATTATCAGGTCCTCTGTTAGGGAGAGCCTCAGGACCTCATTTTCGGACAGCATCAAGGCTTACTTTGGGTCAGTTTCAGGACCTTGGTAAGACCTGGGTCAGGATATTAACTCAGGATAGTATCAGGACTTTAGATATTGGCGGCAGTAGGGCCTTAGTTAGAGTCAGTGTCAGGGTCTGAGTTAGGAATATCATTATGGCCTTTGTTAGGTATAGTATCAGGGAGTGAGCTAGGAGTAGTGTCAGGGTCCGAGTTACGTGTAATGTCAGGGTCTTGGTTAGGGACAGTGTCAGCGCCTGGGTTAGCACGAGTCTCCAGGCCGTAGTTAGGGAGCGGTTCACAGCATCGGGAGTAATTTCAGCGCCTTATTTATGTTCAGCATCAGGGATGATTTAGTTAGCATAAGAGGAGCCATTCCTGCAAGAACCCTGAAGGCCAACACACAAGAATGTAAAAGTGAACCATGCACGCTGCTATGAAGGAATATTCCACAGCAGTTGAGTACAGTTTGTTTAAGGTTAACAAGAGTTTAAAAATTGTTGTTTTAAGAAACCAATATTCATATGATGAAAGAATTTCATCGTAAAGAATCTCTTTCCCTAAACTTGACATTAGCTAAAGTCAAGATTAGATTAAGGTCTAGGGGTAGTGTCAGTTAATGACGTAGATTTGGTGTCAAGACCTTAGTTACTTAGAGAATCAAGGCCTAAAATTTAGGACCTGCGTCAAGATTTTCGGTAGGGACAGATTCAGACCTGACTTATGGAGAACGTCAGGGCCTGAGTGAGGCCTAGCGTCAGCCCCCTAGCTGCAGCCACAGTCAGGGTACCACCTAGGAGCAGCATAAACACCTTGGTTGGGTCAGCGAAAGGTCATAGTGAAAGACATGAGCAGGCCTTGAGTGAGTCACAGAATCAAGGCCTCACTTAGGGAAAGCTTCAGGGCCTGAGTTAGGCACAGTGTCAGGTCTTCACTTAAAGACACCGACAGGTTTGGGACAGTGTCAGGATCGTGCATAGAAATGTGTCAGGAAATTATCTCAGGACAGTGTCCGGATTTTAGTTATTGATTGCAACAGGTGCCATGTTAGGGACAGATTCCGGGCTTTAGTGAGAGATAGTGTCAAGGCCTTTGTTCGGATTGGTCAGGGCTTAATTAGGGATACTATTAGGGTTTCATTTAGGATAAGATGCAGGACATGAGCTTGGGACAGAGTCAGTTTCCGGGCCAGGGATAGCGTCACGAAATGACCCAGGAAAAGCGTGAAGACCTTCGTTATTGAGAGCCTCAGGGCCTTACTTAGGACCAGCGTGAGGGCCTAAATCAGGACCACTGCCAGGGCTTCCTATACAGACAGCGTCAGAGCATAAGGAAGGTACAGCCAAAGGGCCTAAGTGAGGCTTATCTTTAGGGCCTGAGTTCGGGACACTGTCAGGGCATGACTTAGGAGCAGCAGAAGGGCCTCTGTGGGATCAGCGTCAGGTTCTTCATTAAAGACATTATCAGGGCCTCTGTTAGGGAGAGCCTCAGGGCCTCATTTATGGACAGCATCAAGGCTTACTTTGGGTCAGTTTCAGGACCTTGGTAAGACCTGGGTCAGGATATTAACTCAGGATAGTATCAGGATTTTAGATATTGGCGGCAGCTGGGCTTTAGTTAGAAACAGTGTCAGAGCCTGAGTTAGGACTAGCATTATAGCCTTTGTTAGGTATAGTTGTCAGGGACTGAGCTAGGAGTTGTGTCAGGGCCTGAGCTAGGATGAGCCTCCAGGCCTCAGTTTGGGAGGGGTTCACAGCCTTGGGAGGAGTTTCCTGAATTTAATTAGGGAAAACATCAGGGATTTAGCATAATAAGAGTTAGTTCGTTAGCATAAGAGGAGGTATTCCTACAAGCACCCTGAAAGCCAACACAGGCAAATGCAGAAGTAAACCAGGCAGGCTGGTATAAAGGAATATTCCACAGAAGTTGAGTACATTTTGTTTAAGTTCAGTAAGAGTTTAAACATTATTTTTTTCAGAAAACTCTATTCAGAAGATGAAAGAATTTCATCCTAAAGAATCTCTTTAGCTAAATTTAACATTAGCAAAAGAGAAGTTTACGTTCAGGTCTAGGGCTAGTGTCAGGTAATGACCTAGGTTTGGAATCAAGCCCTTAGTTACTTATAGAATCAGGGCCTAATTTAGGATCTGTGCCAGGGCTTCGGGTAGGGACAGTGTCAGAGCCTGGTATAGGGAGAAAGTGAGGGCCTGAGTGAGGCCTAGCATCAGGCCCCTAGATGCAGACACTGTCAGGGCATGACTTAGGAGCAGCATCAGGGCGTTTGTGGAGTCAGCATTCGGGTCATAGTGAAAGACATGAGCAGGGCTTGAGTGAGTCATAGAATCAAGGCCTGGGTTAAGGAAAGCTTCAGGGCCTGAGTTAGGCACAGCCTCACGTCTTCAGTTAAGGAGAGCGACAGGGCTCTCTTTGGGACAGTGTCAGAACCTTGGATAGAAATGTGTCAGCATATTAGCTCAGGATAGTGTCCGGATTTTAGTTATTGATTGCAGCAGGACCCATGTTAGGGACAGATTCCAGGCCTTAGTGAGAGATAGTGTCAAGACCTTAGTTACTGAGAGCATCAGGGCCTTCTTTAGAAGCAATGTTAGGGCTTCATGTAAAAATCGCATCCCGGACTGGCTTGGGGTGAGCGACAGGGCCTGAGTGAGGCCTAGCGTCATTCCTGTAGGTGGGGACACTGTCAGGGCGTGACACAGGAGCAGCATCAGTGCCGTTGTTGGATCAGCATTATGGTCTTCGTTAAAGACATGAGCAGGCCTTCTGTTAGGGACAGCGTCACGGCTTACTTAGCGATATTTTCAGGACCTTAGTAAGAGATGGGATAGTAAATTAGCTGAGGATAGTGTGAGGACTTTAGATATTGATGGCATCAGGGCCTTAGTTAGGGACAGTGTCAGGCCTTGAGTTAGGCCTAACATCCAGGCCTTAGTTAGGGACAGTGTCACGGCATGGGGACTCAATTCAGGTCCTGACATGGGCACAGCATAAGGGCTTCAGTTAGCATAAGAGGCAGGACATTAGCTAGGGACAGGGTTAGGGTAAAGTCTAGGGATTGTGTCAGCAAATGACCTCGGGATAGTGTCAAGACCTTAGTTACTGAGAACCTGAGGGCCTTATTTAGGACCAGCATCAGGGCCGGAATTGGGCAAGAAACAGGGCCTGAGTGAGGCCCAGCTTCAGGCCCCTAGCTGGAGACAGTGTCAGGGCATGACGTCGAAGCAGCATCCGGGCCTTGGTTGGGTCAGCATTCGGGTCATAGTTAAGGACATGAGCAGGGCCTGAGTGCGTCAGAGAATCGAGGCCTCCGTTAGGGAAAGCTTCAGGGCCTGAGTTAGGCACAGCCTCAGGTCTTCATTTAAGGACAGCGACAGGCCTTTCTTTGGGACTGTGTCAGGTCCGTGGATAGAAAAGTGTCAGCATATTAGCTCAGGATAGTGTCCGGATTTTCATTATTGATTGCAGCAGGGCCCATGTTAGGGATAGATTCTGGGCCTTAGTGAGAGATAGGGTCAATGCCTTAATTAGGATTAGTCCGGGCCTTAGTTAGGGAGAGTATTAGGGTTTCAATTAGGATAAGATGCAGGACATTACCTTGGGACAGAGTCATGATCCGAGCCAGGGATAGTGTCAGAAAATGACCTGGGTTGGTGTCAAGACCTTAGTTATTTAGAGAATCAGGGCCTAATTTAGGACCTGTGTCAGGGCCTCGGGTAGGGACATCGTCAGAGCCTGACTTAGGGAGAACGTCTAGGCCTGAGTGAGGCCTAGTGCCAGCCCACCTGCTGGAGACACAGTCAGGGCATGACGTAGGAACAGCATCAGGGCCTTTGTGGGGTCAGCATGCAGGTCATAGTGAAAGACATGAACAGGGCCTGTGTTAGTCACAGAATCAAGGCCTCAGTTAGGGAAAGCTTCAGGGCCTGAGTTAGGCACAGCCTCAGGTCTTCACTTAAGGACGGCAACAGGCTTTCTTTTGGAAAGTATCAGGACAGTGGCTAGAAATGTGTCAGGATATTAGCTCTGGACAGTGTCCTTTTTTTAGTTATTAATTGCAGCAGGGACCATTAGGGACAGATTCCGGGCGCTCGTGAGAGATAGTGTGAAGGCCTTTGTTAGGTTTCGTCAGGGCTTAGTTAGGGAGAGTATTAGGGTTTCATTTAGGATAAGATGCAGGACATGAGCTTGGGACAGAGTGAGGTTCCGGGCCAGGGATAGCGTCACGAAATGACCCAGGAAAAGCGTGAAGACCTTCGTTATTGAGAGCCTCAGGGCCTTACTTAGGACCAGCGTGAGGGCCTAAATCAGGACCACTGCCAGGGCTTCCTATACAGACAGCGTCAGAGCATAAGGAAGGTACAGCCTAAGGGCCTAAGTGAGGCTTATCTTTAGTTCCTGAGTTCGGGACACTGTCAGGGCATGACATAGGAGCTGCAGAAGGGCCTCTGTTGCATCAGCGTGAGGGTCTTCACTAAAGACATTATCAGGGCCTCTGTTACTGAGAGCCTCAGGGCCTCATTTTCAGACAGCATCAAGGCTTACTTTGGGTCAGTTTCAGGACCTTGGTAAGACCTGGGTCAGGATATTAACTCAGGATAGCATCAGGACTTTAGATATTGGCGGCAGCAGGGCCTTAGTTAGAGTCAGTGTCAGGGTCTGAGTTAGGAATATCATTATGGGCTTTGTTAGGTAATAGTGTCAGGGACTGAGCTAGGAGTAGTGACAGGGTCCGAGTTACGTGTAATGTCAGGGTCTTGGTTTGGGACAGTGTCAGGGCCTGGGTTAGCACGAGTCTCCAGGCCGTCGTTAGGGACAGGTTCAGAGCATCGGGAGTAATTTCAGCGCCTTATTTATGTTCAGCATCAGGGATGATTTAGTTAGCATAAGAGGAGCCATTCCTGCAAGAACACTGAAGGCCAACACACGAGAATGTAAAAGTAAACCATGCACGCTGCTATGAAGGAATATTCCACAGCAGTTGAGTACACTTTGTTTAAGGTTAACAAGAGTTTAAAAATTATTGTTTTAAGAAACCAATATTCATATGATGAAAGAATTTCATCGTAAAGAATCTCTTTCCCTAAACTTGACATTAGCTAAAGTCAAGATTAGATTAAGGTCTAGGGGTAGTGTCAGTTAATGACGTAGATTTGGTGTCAAGACCTTAGTTACTTAGAGAATCAAGGCCTAAAATTTAGGACCTGCGTCAAGATTTTCGGTAGGGACAGCGTCAGACCTGACTTATGGAGAACGTCAGGGCCTGAGTGAGGCCTAGCGTCAGCCCCCTAGCTGCAGACACAGTCAGGGTACGACTTAGGAGCAGCATAAACACCTTGGTTGGGTCAGCGAAAGGTCATAGTGAAAGACATGAGCAGGCCTTGAGTGAGTCACAGAATCAAGGCCTCACATAGGGAATGCTTCAGGGCCTGAGTTAGGCACAGTGTCAGGTCTTCACTTACAGACACCGACCGGTTTGGGACAGTGTCAGGATCGTGCATAGAAATGTGTCAGGAAATTACCTCAGGACAGTGTCCGGATTTTAGTTATTGATTGCAACAGGTGCCATGTTAGGGACAGATTCCGGGCTTTAGTGAGAGATAGTGTCAAGGCCTTTGTTCGGATTAGTCAGGGCTTAGTTAGGGATACTATTAGGGTTTCATTTAGGATAAGATGCAGGACATGAGCTTGAGACAGACTCATGATCCGAGCCAGGGATAGTGTCAGAAAATGACCTGGGTTGGTGTCAAGACCTTAGTTATTTAGAGAATCAGGGCCTAATTTAGGACCTGTGTCAGGGCTTCGGGTAGGGACAGCGTCAGAGCCTGACTTAGGGAGAACGTCTAGGCCTGAGTGAGGCCTAGTGCCAGCCCACCTGCTGGAGACACAGTCAGGGCATGACGTAGGAACAGCATCAGGGCCTTTGTGGGGTCAGCATGCAGGTCATAGTGAAAGACATGAACAGGGCCTGTGTTAGTCACAGAATCAAGGCCTCAGTCAGGGAAAGCTTCAGGGCCTGAGTTAGGAACAGCCTCAGGTCTTCACTTAAGGACGGCAACAGGCTTTCTTTTGGAAAGTATCAGAACAGTGGATAGAAATGAGTCAGGATATTAGCTCAGGACAGTGTCCGGATTTTAGTTATTGATTGCAACAGGTGCCATGTTAGGGACAGATTCCGGGCTTTAGTGAGAGATAGTGTCAAGGCCTTTGTTCGGATTAGGCAGGGCTTAGTTAGGGATACTATTAGGGTTTCATTTAGGATAAGATGCAGGACATGAGCTTGGGACAGAGTCAGGTTCCAGGCCAGGGATAGCGTCACGAAATGACCCAGGAAAAGCGTGAAGACCTTCGTTATTGAGAGCCTCAGGGCCTTACTTAGGACCAGCGTGAGGGTCTAAATCAGGACCACTGCCAGGGCTTCCTATACAGACAGCGTCAGAGCATAAGGAAGGTACAGCCAAAGGGCCTAAGTGAGGCTTATCTTTAGGGCCTGAGTTCGGGACACTGTCAGGGCATGACTTAGGAGCAGCAGAAGGGCCTCTGTGGGATCAGCGTGAGGGTCTTCACTAAAGACATTATCAGGGCCTCTGTTAGGGAGAGCCTCAGGGCCTCATTTTCAGACAGCATCAAGGCTTACTTTGGGTCAGTTTCAGGACCTTGGTAAGACCTGGGTCAGGATATTAACTCAGGATAATATCAGGATTTTAGATATTGGCGGCAGCTGGGCTTTAGTTAGAAACAGTGTCAGGGCCTGAGTTAGGACTAGCATTATAGCCTTTGTTAGGTATAGTCAGGGCCTTTTCTAGGGACAATGTCAGGTTCCGGGCCTTAGTGAGAAGTCGTGTCAAGGCCTTAGGAAGGATTATTCAGGGCCCTAGTTACGGAGAGTGTTAGGGTTTCATTTAGGATAAGATGCAGGACATGAGCTTGGGACAGAGTCAGGTTCCGGGCCAGGGATAGTGTCAGGAAACGACCAAGAGAAAGCGTTAAAACCTTAGTTATTGAGAGCATCGGGGCCTGACTTAGGACCAGAGTCAGGCCCTAAATCACGACCACTGCCCTGGCTTCATATAAGGACAGCATCAGAGCCTAAGTAAGGTACAGCCCAAGTGCCTAAGTGAGGCCTATCTTTAGGATCTGAGTTAGGGAAAGTGTCAGGGCATGACTTAGGAGCAGCAGAAGGGCCTCTGTGGGATCAGCCTGAGGGTCTTCATTAAAGACATTATCAGGTCCTCTGTTAGGGAGAGCCTCAGGACCTCATTTTCGGACAGCATCAAGGCTTACTTTGGGTCAGTTTCAGGACCTTGGTAAGACCTGGGTCAGGATATTAACTCAGGATAGTATCAGGACTTTAGATATTGGCGGCAGTAGGGCCTTAGTTAGAGTCAGTGTCAGGGTCTGAGTTAGGAATATCATTATGGCCTTTGTTAGGTATAGTATCAGGGAGTGAGCTAGGAGTAGTGTCAGGGTCCGAGTTACGTGTAATGTCAGGGTCTTGGTTAGGGACAGTGTCAGCGCCTGGGTTAGCACGAGTCTCCAGGCCGTAGTTAGGGAGCGGTTCACAGCATCGGGAGTAATTTCAGCGCCTTATTTATGTTCAGCATCAGGGATGATTTAGTTAGCATAAGAGGAGCCATTCCTGCAAGAACCCTGAAGGCCAACACACAAGAATGTAAAAGTGAACCATGCACGCTGCTATGAAGGAATATTCCACAGCAGTTGAGTACAGTTTGTTTAAGGTTAACAAGAGTTTAAAAATTGTTGTTTTAAGAAACCAATATTCATATGATGAAAGAATTTCATCGTAAAGAATCTCTTTCCCTAAACTTGACATTAGCTAAAGTCAAGATTAGATTAAGGTCTAGGGGTAGTGTCAGTTAATGACGTAGATTTGGTGTCAAGACCTTAGTTACTTAGAGAATCAAGGCCTAAAATTTAGGACCTGCGTCAAGATTTTCGGTAGGGACAGATTCAGACCTGACTTATGGAGAACGTCAGGGCCTGAGTGAGGCCTAGCGTCAGCCCCCTAGCTGCAGCCACAGTCAGGGTACCACCTAGGAGCAGCATAAACACCTTGGTTGGGTCAGCGAAAGGTCATAGTGAAAGACATGAGCAGGCCTTGAGTGAGTCACAGAATCAAGGCCTCACTTAGGGAAAGCTTCAGGGCCTGAGTTAGGCACAGTGTCAGGTCTTCACTTAAAGACACCGACAGGTTTGGGACAGTGTCAGGATCGTGCATAGAAATGTGTCAGGAAATTATCTCAGGACAGTGTCCGGATTTTAGTTATTGATTGCAACAGGTGCCATGTTAGGGACAGATTCCGGGCTTTAGTGAGAGATAGTGTCAAGGCCTTTGTTCGGATTGGTCAGGGCTTAATTAGGGATACTATTAGGGTTTCATTTAGGATAAGATGCAGGACATGAGCTTGGGACAGAGTCAGTTTCCGGGCCAGGGATAGCGTCACGAAATGACCCAGGAAAAGCGTGAAGACCTTCGTTATTGAGAGCCTCAGGGCCTTACTTAGGACCAGCGTGAGGGCCTAAATCAGGACCACTGCCAGGGCTTCCTATACAGACAGCGTCAGAGCATAAGGAAGGTACAGCCAAAGGGCCTAAGTGAGGCTTATCTTTAGGGCCTGAGTTCGGGACACTGTCAGGGCATGACTTAGGAGCAGCAGAAGGGCCTCTGTGGGATCAGCGTCAGGTTCTTCATTAAAGACATTATCAGGGCCTCTGTTAGGGAGAGCCTCAGGGCCTCATTTATGGACAGCATCAAGGCTTACTTTGGGTCAGTTTCAGGACCTTGGTAAGACCTGGGTCAGGATATTAACTCAGGATAGTATCAGGATTTTAGATATTGGCGGCAGCTGGGCTTTAGTTAGAAACAGTGTCAGAGCCTGAGTTAGGACTAGCATTATAGCCTTTGTTAGGTATAGTGTCAGGGACTGAGCTAGGAGTTGTGTCAGGGCCTGAGCTAGGATGAGCCTCCAGGCCTCAGTTTGGGAGGGGTTCACAGCCTTGGGAGGAGTTTCCTGAATTTAATTAGGGAAAACATCAGGGATTTAGCATAATAAGAGTTAGTTCGTTAGCATAAGAGGAGGTATTCCTACAAGCACCCTGAAAGCCAACACAGGCAAATGCAGAAGTAAACCAGGCAGGCTGGTATAAAGGAATATTCCACAGAAGTTGAGTACATTTTGTTTAAGTTCAGTAAGAGTTTAAACATTATTTTTTTCAGAAAACTCTATTCAGAAGATGAAAGAATTTCATCCTAAAGAATCTCTTTAGCTAAATTTAACATTAGCAAAAGAGAAGTTTACGTTCAGGTCTAGGGCTAGTGTCAGGTAATGACCTAGGTTTGGAATCAAGCCCTTAGTTACTTATAGAATCAGGGCCTAATTTAGGATCTGTGCCAGGGCTTCGGGTAGGGACAGTGTCAGAGCCTGGTATAGGGAGAAAGTGAGGGCCTGAGTGAGGCCTAGCATCAGGCCCCTAGATGCAGACACTGTCAGGGCATGACTTAGGAGCAGCATCAGGGCGTTTGTGGAGTCAGCATTCGGGTCATAGTGAAAGACATGAGCAGGGCTTGAGTGAGTCATAGAATCAAGGCCTGGGTTAAGGAAAGCTTCAGGGCCTGAGTTAGGCACAGCCTCACGTCTTCAGTTAAGGAGAGCGACAGGGCTCTCTTTGGGACAGTGTCAGAACCTTGGATAGAAATGTGTCAGCATATTAGCTCAGGATAGTGTCCGGATTTTAGTTATTGATTGCAGCAGGACCCATGTTAGGGACAGATTCCAGGCCTTAGTGAGAGATAGTGTCAAGACCTTAGTTACTGAGAGCATCAGGGCCTTCTTTAGAAGCAATGTTAGGGCTTCATGTAAAAATCGCATCCCGGACTGGCTTGGGGTGAGCGACAGGGCCTGAGTGAGGCCTAGCGTCATTCCTGTAGGTGGGGACACTGTCAGGGCGTGACACAGGAGCAGCATCAGTGCCGTTGTTGGATCAGCATTATGGTCTTCGTTAAAGACATGAGCAGGCCTTCTGTTAGGGACAGCGTCACGGCTTACTTAGCGATATTTTCAGGACCTTAGTAAGAGATGGGATAGTAAATTAGCTGAGGATAGTGTGAGGACTTTAGATATTGATGGCATCAGGGCCTTAGTTAGGGACAGTGTCAGGCCTTGAGTTAGGCCTAACATCCAGGCCTTAGTTAGGGACAGTGTCACGGCATGGGGACTCAATTCAGGTCCTGACATGGGCACAGCATAAGGGCTTCAGTTAGCATAAGAGGCAGGACATTAGCTAGGGACAGGGTTAGGGTAAAGTCTAGGGATTGTGTCAGCAAATGACCTCGGGATAGTGTCAAGACCTTAGTTACTGAGAACCTGAGGGCCTTATTTAGGACCAGCATCAGGGTCGGAATTGGGCAAGAAACAGGGCCTGAGTGAGGCCCAGCTTCAGGCCCCTAGCTGGAGACAGTGTCAGGGCATGACGTCGAAGCAGCATCCGGGCCTTGGTTGGGTCAGGATTCGGGTCATAGTTAAGGACATGAGCAGGGCCTGAGTGCGTCAGAGAATCGAGGCCTCCGTTAGGGAAAGCTTCAGGGCCTGAGTTAGGCACAGCCTCAGGTCTTCATTTAAGGACAGCGACAGGCCTTTCTTTGGGACTGTGTCAGGTCCGTGGATAGAAAAGTGTCAGCATATTAGCTCAGGATAGTGTCCGGATTTTCATTATTGATTGCAGCAGGGCCCATGTTAGGGATAGATTCTGGGCCTTAGTGAGAGATAGGGTCAATGCCTTAATTAGGATTAGTCCGGGCCTTAGTTAGGGAGAGTATTAGGGTTTCAATTAGGATAAGATGCAGGACATTACCTTGGGACAGAGTCATGATCCGAGCCAGGGATAGTGTCAGAAAATGACCTGGGTTGGTGTCAAGACCTTAGTTATTTAGAGAATCAGGGCCTAATTTAGGACCTGTGTCAGGGCCTCGGGTAGGGACATCGTCAGAGCCTGACTTAGGGAGAACGTCTAGGCCTGAGTGAGGCCTAGTGCCAGCCCACCTGCTGGAGACACAGTCAGGGCATGACGTAGGAACAGCATCAGGGCCTTTGTGGGGTCAGCATGCAGGTCATAGTGAAAGACATGAACAGGGCCTGTGTTAGTCACAGAATCAAGGCCTCAGTTAGGGAAAGCTTCAGGGCCTGAGTTAGGCACAGCCTCAGGTCTTCACTTAAGGACGGCAACAGGCTTTCTTTTGGAAAGTATCAGGACAGTGGCTAGAAATGTGTCAGGATATTAGCTCTGGACAGTGTCCTTTTTTTAGTTATTAATTGCAGCAGGGACCATTAGGGACAGATTCCGGGCGCTCGTGAGAGATAGTGTGAAGGCCTTTGTTAGGTTTCGTCAGGGCTTAGTTAGGGAGAGTATTAGGGTTTCATTTAGGATAAGATGCAGGACATGAGCTTGGGACAGAGTGAGGTTCCGGGCCAGGGATAGCGTCACGAAATGACCCAGGAAAAGCGTGAAGACCTTCGTTATTGAGAGCCTCAGGGCCTTACTTAGGACCAGCGTGAGGGCCTAAATCAGGACCACTGCCAGGGCTTCCTATACAGACAGCGTCAGAGCATAAGGAAGGTACAGCCTAAGGGCCTAAGTGAGGCTTATCTTTAGTTCCTGAGTTCGGGACACTGTCAGGGCATGACATAGGAGCTGCAGAAGGGCCTCTGTTGCATCAGCGTGAGGGTCTTCACTAAAGACATTATCAGGGCCTCTGTTACTGAGAGCCTCAGGGCCTCATTTTCAGACAGCATCAAGGCTTACTTTGGGTCAGTTTCAGGACCTTGGTAAGACCTGGGTCAGGATATTAACTCAGGATAGCATCAGGACTTTAGATATTGGCGGCAGCAGGGCCTTAGTTAGAGTCAGTGTCAGGGTCTGAGTTAGGAATATCATTATGGGCTTTGTTAGGTAATAGTGTCAGGGACTGAGCTAGGAGTAGTGACAGGGTCCGAGTTACGTGTAATGTCAGGGTCTTGGTTTGGGACAGTGTCAGGGCCTGGGTTAGCACGAGTCTCCAGGCCGTCGTTAGGGACAGGTTCAGAGCATCGGGAGTAATTTCAGCGCCTTATTTATGTTCAGCATCAGGGATGATTTAGTTAGCATAAGAGGAGCCATTCCTGCAAGAACACTGAAGGCCAACACACGAGAATGTAAAAGTAAACCATGCACGCTGCTATGAAGGAATATTCCACAGCAGTTGAGTACACTTTGTTTAAGGTTAACAAGAGTTTAAAAATTATTGTTTTAAGAAACCAATATTCATATGATGAAAGAATTTCATCGTAAAGAATCTCTTTCCCTAAACTTGACATTAGCTAAAGTCAAGATTAGATTAAGGTCTAGGGGTAGTGTCAGTTAATGACGTAGATTTGGTGTCAAGACCTTAGTTACTTAGAGAATCAAGGCCTAAAATTTAGGACCTGCGTCAAGATTTTCGGTAGGGACAGCGTCAGACCTGACTTATGGAGAACGTCAGGGCCTGAGTGAGGCCTAGCGTCAGCCCCCTAGCTGCAGACACAGTCAGGGTACGACTTAGGAGCAGCATAAACACCTTGGTTGGGTCAGCGAAAGGTCATAGTGAAAGACATGAGCAGGCCTTGAGTGAGTCACAGAATCAAGGCCTCACATAGGGAATGCTTCAGGGCCTGAGTTAGGCACAGTGTCAGGTCTTCACTTACAGACACCGACCGGTTTGGGACAGTGTCAGGATCGTGCATAGAAATGTGTCAGGAAATTACCTCAGGACAGTGTCCGGATTTTAGTTATTGATTGCAACAGGTGCCATGTTAGGGACAGATTCCGGGCTTTAGTGAGAGATAGTGTCAAGGCCTTTGTTCGGATTAGTCAGGGCTTAGTTAGGGATACTATTAGGGTTTCATTTAGGATAAGATGCAGGACATGAGCTTGAGACAGACTCATGATCCGAGCCAGGGATAGTGTCAGAAAATGACCTGGGTTGGTGTCAAGACCTTAGTTATTTAGAGAATCAGGGCCTAATTTAGGACCTGTGTCAGGGCTTCGGGTAGGGACAGCGTCAGAGCCTGACTTAGGGAGAACGTCTAGGCCTGAGTGAGGCCTAGTGCCAGCCCACCTGCTGGAGACACAGTCAGGGCATGACGTAGGAACAGCATCAGGGCCTTTGTGGGGTCAGCATGCAGGTCATAGTGAAAGACATGAACAGGGCCTGTGTTAGTCACAGAATCAAGGCCTCAGTCAGGGAAAGCTTCAGGGCCTGAGTTAGGCACAGCCTCAGGTCTTCACTTAAGGACGGCAACAGGCTTTCTTTTGGAAAGTATCAGAACAGTGGATAGAAATGAGTCAGGATATTAGCTCAGGACAGTGTCCGGATTTTAGTTATTGATTGCAACAGGTGCCATGTTAGGGACAGATTCCGGGCTTTAGTGAGAGATAGTGTCAAGGCCTTTGTTCGGATTAGGCAGGGCTTAGTTAGGGATACTATTAGGGTTTCATTTAGGATAAGATGCAGGACATGAGCTTGGGACAGAGTCAGGTTCCAGGCCAGGGATAGCGTCACGAAATGACCCAGGAAAAGCGTGAAGACCTTCGTTATTGAGAGCCTCAGGGCCTTACTTAGGACCAGCGTGAGGGTCTAAATCAGGACCACTGCCAGGGCTTCCTATACAGACAGCGTCAGAGCATAAGGAAGGTACAGCCAAAGGGCCTAAGTGAGGCTTATCTTTAGGGCCTGAGTTCGGGACACTGTCAGGGCATGACTTAGGAGCAGCAGAAGGGCCTCTGTGGGATCAGCGTGAGGGTCTTCACTAAAGACATTATCAGGGCCTCTGTTAGGGAGAGCCTCAGGGCCTCATTTTCAGACAGCATCAAGGCTTACTTTGGGTCAGTTTCAGGACCTTGGTAAGACCTGGGTCAGGATATTAACTCAGGATAATATCAGGATTTTAGATATTGGCGGCAGCTGGGCTTTAGTTAGAAACAGTGTCAGGGCCTGAGTTAGGACTAGCATTATAGCCTTTGTTAGGTATAGTCAGGGCCTTTTCTAGGGACAATGTCAGGTTCCGGGCCTTAGTGAGAAGTCGTGTCAAGGCCTTAGGAAGGATTATTCAGGGCCCTAGTTACGGAGAGTGTTAGGGTTTCATTTAGGATAAGATGCAGGACATGAGCTTGGGACAGAGTCAGGTTCCGGGCCAGGGATAGTGTCAGGAAACGACCAAGAGAAAGCGTTAAAACCTTAGTTATTGAGAGCATCGGGGCCTGACTTAGGACCAGAGTCAGGCCCTAAATCACGACCACTGCCCTGGCTTCATATAAGGACAGCATCAGAGCCTAAGTAAGGTACAGCCCAAGTGCCTAAGTGAGGCCTATCTTTAGGATCTGAGTTAGGGAAAGTGTCAGGGCATGACTTAGGAGCAGCAGAAGGGCCTCTGTGGGATCAGCCTGAGGGTCTTCATTAAAGACATTATCAGGTCCTCTGTTAGGGAGAGCCTCAGGACCTCATTTTCGGACAGCATCAAGGCTTACTTTGGGTCAGTTTCAGGACCTTGGTAAGACCTGGGTCAGGATATTAACTCAGGATAGTATCAGGACTTTAGATATTGGCGGCAGTAGGGCCTTAGTTAGAGTCAGTGTCAGGGTCTGAGTTAGGAATATCATTATGGCCTTTGTTAGGTATAGTATCAGGGAGTGAGCTAGGAGTAGTGTCAGGGTCCGAGTTACGTGTAATGTCAGGGTCTTGGTTAGGGACAGTGTCAGCGCCTGGGTTAGCACGAGTCTCGAGGCCGTAGTTAGGGAGCGGTTCACAGCATCGGGAGTAATTTCAGCGCCTTATTTATGTTCAGCATCAGGGATGATTTAGTTAGCATAAGAGGAGCCATTCCTGCAAGAACCCTGAAGGCCAACACACAAGAATGTAAAAGTGAACCATGCACGCTGCTATGAAGGAATATTCCACAGCAGTTGAGTACAGTTTGTTTAAGGTTAACAAGAGTTTAAAAATTGTTGTTTTAAGAAACCAATATTCATATGATGAAAGAATTTCATCGTAAAGAATCTCTTTCCCTAAACTTGACATTAGCTAAAGTCAAGATTAGATTAAGGTCTAGGGGTAGTGTCAGTTAATGACGTAGATTTGGTGTCAAGACCTTAGTTACTTAGAGAATCAAGGCCTAAAATTTAGGACCTGCGTCAAGATTTTCGGTAGGGACAGATTCAGACCTGACTTATGGAGAACGTCAGGGCCTGAGTGAGGCCTAGCGTCAGCCCCCTAGCTGCAGCCACAGTCAGGGTACCACCTAGGAGCAGCATAAACACCTTGGTTGGGTCAGCGAAAGGTCATAGTGAAAGACATGAGCAGGCCTTGAGTGAGTCACAGAATCAAGGCCTCACTTAGGGAAAGCTTCAGGGCCTGAGTTAGGCACAGTGTCAGGTCTTCACTTAAAGACACCGACAGGTTTGGGACAGTGTCAGGATCGTGCATAGAAATGTGTCAGGAAATTATCTCAGGACAGTGTCCGGATTTTAGTTATTGATTGCAACAGGTGCCATGTTAGGGACAGATTCCGGGCTTTAGTGAGAGATAGTGTCAAGGCCTTTGTTCGGATTGGTCAGGGCTTAATTAGGGATACTATTAGGGTTTCATTTAGGATAAGATGCAGGACATGAGCTTGGGACAGAGTCAGTTTCCGGGCCAGGGATAGCGTCACGAAATGACCCAGGAAAAGCGTGAAGACCTTCGTTATTGAGAGCCTCAGGGCCTTACTTAGGACCAGCGTGAGGGCCTAAATCAGGACCACTGCCAGGGCTTCCTATACAGACAGCGTCAGAGCATAAGGAAGGTACAGCCAAAGGGCCTAAGTGAGGCTTATCTTTAGGGCCTGAGTTCGGGACACTGTCAGGGCATGACTTAGGAGCAGCAGAAGGGCCTCTGTGGGATCAGCGTCAGGTTCTTCATTAAAGACATTATCAGGGCCTCTGTTAGGGAGAGCCTCAGGGCCTCATTTATGGACAGCATCAAGGCTTACTTTGGGTCAGTTTCAGGACCTTGGTAAGACCTGGGTCAGGATATTAACTCAGGATAGTATCAGGATTTTAGATATTGGCGGCAGCTGGGCTTTAGTTAGAAACAGTGTCAGAGCCTGAGTTAGGACTAGCATTATAGCCTTTGTTAGGTATAGTGTCAGGGACTGAGCTAGGAGTTGTGTCAGGGCCTGAGCTAGGATGAGCCTCCAGGCCTCAGTTTGGGAGGGGTTCACAGCCTTGGGAGGAGTTTCCTGAATTTAATTAGGGAAAACATCAGGGATTTAGCATAATAAGAGTTAGTTCGTTAGCATAAGAGGAGGTATTCCTACAAGCACCCTGAAAGCCAACACAGGCAAATGCAGAAGTAAACCAGGCAGGCTGGTATAAAGGAATATTCCACAGAAGTTGAGTACATTTTGTTTAAGTTCAGTAAGAGTTTAAACATTATTTTTTTCAGAAAACTCTATTCAGAAGATGAAAGAATTTCATCCTAAAGAATCTCTTTAGCTAAATTTAACATTAGCAAAAGAGAAGTTTACGTTCAGGTCTAGGGCTAGTGTCAGGTAATGACCTAGGTTTGGAATCAAGCCCTTAGTTACTTATAGAATCAGGGCCTAATTTAGGATCTGTGCCAGGGCTTCGGGTAGGGACAGTGTCAGAGCCTGGTATAGGGAGAAAGTGAGGGCCTGAGTGAGGCCTAGCATCAGGCCCCTAGATGCAGACACTGTCAGGGCATGACTTAGGAGCAGCATCAGGGCGTTTGTGGAGTCAGCATTCGGGTCATAGTGAAAGACATGAGCAGGGCTTGAGTGAGTCATAGAATCAAGGCCTGGGTTAAGGAAAGCTTCAGGGCCTGAGTTAGGCACAGCCTCACGTCTTCAGTTAAGGAGAGCGACAGGGCTCTCTTTGGGACAGTGTCAGAACCTTGGATAGAAATGTGTCAGCATATTAGCTCAGGATAGTGTCCGGATTTTAGTTATTGATTGCAGCAGGACCCATGTTAGGGACAGATTCCAGGCCTTAGTGAGAGATAGTGTCAAGACCTTAGTTACTGAGAGCATCAGGGCCTTCTTTAGAAGCAATGTTAGGGCTTCATGTAAAAATCGCATCCCGGACTGGCTTGGGGTGAGCGACAGGGCCTGAGTGAGGCCTAGCGTCATTCCTGTAGGTGGGGACACTGTCAGGGCGTGACACAGGAGCAGCATCAGTGCCGTTGTTGGATCAGCATTATGGTCTTCGTTAAAGACATGAGCAGGCCTTCTGTTAGGGACAGCGTCACGGCTTACTTAGCGATATTTTCAGGACCTTAGTAAGAGATGGGATAGTAAATTAGCTGAGGATAGTGTGAGGACTTTAGATATTGATGGCATCAGGGCCTTAGTTAGGGACAGTGTCAGGCCTTGAGTTAGGCCTAACATCCAGGCCTTAGTTAGGGACAGTGTCACGGCATGGGGACTCAATTCAGGTCCTGACATGGGCACAGCATAAGGGCTTCAGTTAGCATAAGAGGCAGGACATTAGCTAGGGACAGGGTTAGGGTAAAGTCTAGGGATTGTGTCAGCAAATGACCTCGGGATAGTGTCAAGACCTTAGTTACTGAGAACCTGAGGGCCTTATTTAGGACCAGCATCAGGGCCGGAATTGGGCAAGAAACAGGGCCTGAGTGAGGCCCAGCTTCAGGCCCCTAGCTGGAGACAGTGTCAGGGCATGACGTCGAAGCAGCATCCGGGCCTTGGTTGGGTCAGCATTCGGGTCATAGTTAAGGACATGAGCAGGGCCTGAGTGCGTCAGAGAATCGAGGCCTCCGTTAGGGAAAGCTTCAGGGCCTGAGTTAGGCACAGCCTCAGGTCTTCATTTAAGGACAGCGACAGGCCTTTCTTTGGGACTGTGTCAGGTCCGTGGATAGAAAAGTGTCAGCATATTAGCTCAGGATAGTGTCCGGATTTTCATTATTGATTGCAGCAGGGCCCATGTTAGGGATAGATTCTGGGCCTTAGTGAGAGATAGGGTCAATGCCTTAATTAGGATTAGTCCGGGCCTTAGTTAGGGAGAGTATTAGGGTTTCAATTAGGATAAGATGCAGGACATTACCTTGGGACAGAGTCATGATCCGAGCCAGGGATAGTGTCAGAAAATGACCTGGGTTGGTGTCAAGACCTTAGATATTTAGAGAATCAGGGCCTAATTTAGGACCTGTGTCAGGGCCTCGGGTAGGGACATCGTCAGAGCCTGACTTAGGGAGAACGTCTAGGCCTGAGTGAGGCCTAGTGCCAGCCCACCTGCTGGAGACACAGTCAGGGCATGACGTAGGAACAGCATCAGGGCCTTTGTGGGGTCAGCATGCAGGTCATAGTGAAAGACATGAACAGGGCCTGTGTTAGTCACAGAATCAAGGCCTCAGTTAGGGAAAGCTTCAGGGCCTGAGTTAGGCACAGCCTCAGGTCTTCACTTAAGGACGGCAACAGGCTTTCTTTTGGAAAGTATCAGGACAGTGGCTAGAAATGTGTCAGGATATTAGCTCTGGACAGTGTCCTTTTTTTAGTTATTAATTGCAGCAGGGACCATTAGGGACAGATTCCGGGCGCTCGTGAGAGATAGTGTGAAGGCCTTTGTTAGGTTTCGTCAGGGCTTAGTTAGGGAGAGTATTAGGGTTTCATTTAGGATAAGATGCAGGACATGAGCTTGGGACAGAGTGAGGTTCCGGGCCAGGGATAGCGTCACGAAATGACCCAGGAAAAGCGTGAAGACCTTCGTTATTGAGAGCCTCAGGGCCTTACTTAGGACCAGCGTGAGGGCCTAAATCAGGACCACTGCCAGGGCTTCCTATACAGACAGCGTCAGAGCATAAGGAAGGTACAGCCTAAGGGCCTAAGTGAGGCTTATCTTTAGTTCCTGAGTTCGGGACACTGTCAGGGCATGACATAGGAGCTGCAGAAGGGCCTCTGTTGCATCAGCGTGAGGGTCTTCACTAAAGACATTATCAGGGCCTCTGTTACTGAGAGCCTCAGGGCCTCATTTTCAGACAGCATCAAGGCTTACTTTGGGTCAGTTTCAGGACCTTGGTAAGACCTGGGTCAGGATATTAACTCAGGATAGCATCAGGACTTTAGATATTGGCGGCAGCAGGGCCTTAGTTAGAGTCAGTGTCAGGGTCTGAGTTAGGAATATCATTATGGGCTTTGTTAGGTAATAGTGTCAGGGACTGAGCTAGGAGTAGTGACAGGGTCCGAGTTACGTGTAATGTCAGGGTCTTGGTTTGGGACAGTGTCAGGGCCTGGGTTAGCACGAGTCTCCAGGCCGTCGTTAGGGACAGGTTCAGAGCATCGGGAGTAATTTCAGCGCCTTATTTATGTTCAGCATCAGGGATGATTTAGTTAGCATAAGAGGAGCCATTCCTGCAAGAACACTGAAGGCCAACACACGAGAATGTAAAAGTAAACCATGCACGCTGCTATGAAGGAATATTCCACAGCAGTTGAGTACACTTTGTTTAAGGTTAACAAGAGTTTAAAAATTATTGTTTTAAGAAACCAATATTCATATGATGAAAGAATTTCATCGTAAAGAATCTCTTTCCCTAAACTTGACATTAGCTAAAGTCAAGATTAGATTAAGGTCTAGGGGTAGTGTCAGTTAATGACGTAGATTTGGTGTCAAGACCTTAGTTACTTAGAGAATCAAGGCCTAAAATTTAGGACCTGCGTCAAGATTTTCGGTAGGGACAGCGTCAGACCTGACTTATGGAGAACGTCAGGGCCTGAGTGAGGCCTAGCGTCAGCCCCCTAGCTGCAGACACAGTCAGGGTACGACTTAGGAGCAGCATAAACACCTTGGTTGGGTCAGCGAAAGGTCATAGTGAAAGACATGAGCAGGCCTTGAGTGAGTCACAGAATCAAGGCCTCACATAGGGAATGCTTCAGGGCCTGAGTTAGGCACAGTGTCAGGTCTTCACTTACAGACACCGACCGGTTTGGGACAGTGTCAGGATCGTGCATAGAAATGTGTCAGGAAATTACCTCAGGACAGTGTCCGGATTTTAGTTATTGATTGCAACAGGTGCCATGTTAGGGACAGATTCCGGGCTTTAGTGAGAGATAGTGTCAAGGCCTTTGTTCGGATTAGTCAGGGCTTAGTTAGGGATACTATTAGGGTTTCATTTAGGATAAGATGCAGGACATGAGCTTGAGACAGACTCATGATCCGAGCCAGGGATAGTGTCAGAAAATGACCTGGGTTGGTGTCAAGACCTTAGTTATTTAGAGAATCAGGGCCTAATTTAGGACCTGTGTCAGGGCTTCGGGTAGGGACAGCGTCAGAGCCTGACTTAGGGAGAACGTCTAGGCCTGAGTGAGGCCTAGTGCCAGCCCACCTGCTGGAGACACAGTCAGGGCATGACGTAGGAACAGCATCAGGGCCTTTGTGGGGTCAGCATGCAGGTCATAGTGAAAGACATGAACAGGGCCTGTGTTAGTCACAGAATCAAGGCCTCAGTTAGGGAAAGCTTCAGGGCCTGAGTTAGGCACAGCCTCAGGTCTTCACTTAAGGACGGCAACAGGCTTTCTTTTGGAAAGTATCAGAACAGTGGATAGAAATGAGTCAGGATATTAGCTCAGGACAGTGTCCGGATTTTAGTTATTGATTGCAACAGGTGCCATGTTAGGGACAGATTCCGGGCTTTAGTGAGAGATAGTGTCAAGGCCTTTGTTCGGATTAGGCAGGGCTTAGTTAGGGATACTATTAGGGTTTCATTTAGGATAAGATGCAGGACATGAGCTTGGGACAGAGTCAGGTTCCAGGCCAGGGATAGCGTCACGAAATGACCCAGGAAAAGCGTGAAGACCTTCGTTATTGAGAGCCTCAGGGCCTTACTTAGGACCAGCGTGAGGGCCTAAATCAGGACCACTGCCAGGGCTTCCTATACAGACAGCGTCAGAGCATAAGGAAGGTACAGCCAAAGGGCCTAAGTGAGGCTTATCTTTAGGGCCTGAGTTCGGGACACTGTCAGGGCATGACTTAGGAGCAGCAGAAGGGCCTCTGTGGGATCAGCGTGAGGGTCTTCACTAAAGACATTATCAGGGCCTCTGTTAGGGAGAGCCTCAGGGCCTCATTTTCAGACAGCATCAAGGCTTACTTTGGGTCAGTTTCAGGACCTTGGTAAGACCTGGGTCAGGATATTAACTCAGGAAAATATCAGGATTTTAGATATTGGCGGCAGCTGGGCTTTAGTTAGAAACAGTGTCAGGGCCTGAGTTAGGACTAGCATTATAGCCTTTGTTAGGTATAGTCAGGGCCTTTTCTAGGGACAATGTCAGGTTCCGGGCCTTAGTGAGAAGTCGTGTCAAGGCCTTAGGAAGGATTATTCAGGGCCCTAGTTACGGAGAGTGTTAGGGTTTCATTTAGGATAAGATGCAGGACATGAGCTTGGGACAGAGTCAGGTTCCGGGCCAGGGATAGTGTCAGGAAACGACCAAGAGAAAGCGTTAAAACCTTAGTTATTGAGAGCATCGGGGCCTGACTTAGGACCAGAGTCAGGCCCTAAATCACGACCACTGCCCTGGCTTCATATAAGGACAGCATCAGAGCCTAAGTAAGGTACAGCCCAAGTGCCTAAGTGAGGCCTATCTTTAGGATCTGAGTTAGGGAAAGTGTCAGGGCATGACTTAGGAGCAGCAGAAGGGCCTCTGTGGGATCAGCCTGAGGGTCTTCATTAAAGACATTATCAGGGCCTCTGTTAGGGAGAGCCTCAGGACCTCATTTTCGGACAGCATCAAGGCTTACTTTGGGTCAGTTTCAGGACCTTGGTAAGACCTGGGTCAGGATATTAACTCAGGATAGTATCAGGACTTTAGATATTGGCGGCAGTAGGGCCTTAGAGTCAGTGTCAGGGTCTGAGTTAGGAATATCATTATGGCCTTTGTTAGGTATAGTATCAGGGAGTGAGCTAGGAGTAGTGTCAGGGTCCGAGTTACGTGTAATGTCAGGGTCTTGGTTAGGGACAGTGTCAGCGCCTGGGTTAGCACGAGTCTCGAGGCCGTAGTTAGGGAGCGGTTCACAGCATCGGGAGTAATTTCAGCGCCTTATTTATGTTCAGCATCAGGGATGATTTAGTTAGCATAAGAGGAGCCATTCCTGCAAGAACCCTGAAGGCCAACACACAAGAATGTAAAAGTGAACCATGCACGCTGCTATGAAGGAATATTCCACAGCAGTTGAGTACAGTTTGTTTAAGGTTAACAAGAGTTTAAAAATTGTTGTTTTAAGAAACCAATATTCATATGATGAAAGAATTTCATCGTTAAGAATCTCTTTCCCTAAACTTGACATTAGCTAAAGTCAAGATTAGATTAAGGTCTAGGGGTAGTGTCAGTTAATGACGTAGATTTGGTGTCAAGACCTTAGTTACTTAGAGAATCAAGGCCTAAAATTTAGGACCTGCGTCAAGATTTTCGGTAGGGACAGATTCAGACCTGACTTATGGAGAACGTCAGGGCCTGAGTGAGGCCTAGCGTCAGCCCCCTAGCTGCAGCCACAGTCAGGGTACCACTTAGGAGCAGCATAAACACCTTGGTTGGGTCAGCGAAAGGTCATAGTGAAAGACATGAGCAGGCCTTGAGTGAGTCACAGAATCAAGGCCTCACTTAGGGAAAGCTTCAGGGCCTGAGTTAGGCACAGTGTCAGGTCTTCACTTAAAGACACCGACAGGTTTGGGACAGTGTCAGGATCGTGCATAGAAATGTGTCAGGAAATTATCTCAGGACAGTGTCCGGATTTTAGTTATTGATTGCAACAGGTGCCATGTTAGGGACAGATTCCGGGCTTTAGTGAGAGATAGTGTCAAGGCCTTTGTTCGGATTGGTCAGGGCTTAGTTAGGGATACTATTAGGGTTTCATTTAGGATAAGATGCAGGACATGAGCTTGGGACAGAGTCAGTTTCCGGGCCAGGGATAGCGTCACGAAATGACCCAGGAAAAGCGTGAAGACCTTCGTTATTGAGAGCCTCAGGGCCTTACTTAGGACCAGCGTGAGGGCCTAAATCAGGACCACTGCCAGGGCTTCCTATACAGACAGCGTCAGAGCATAAGGAAGGTACAGCCAAAGGGCCTAAGTGAGGCTTATCTTTAGGGCCTGAGTTCGGGACACTGTCAGGGCATGACTTAGGAGCAGCAGAAGGGCCTCTGTGGGATCAGCGTCAGGTTCTTCATTAAAGACATTATCAGGGCCTCTGTTAGGGAGAGCCTCAGGGCCTTATTTATGGACAGCATCAAGGCTTACTTTGGGTCAGTTTCAGGACCTTGGTAAGACCTGGGTCAGGATATTAACTCAGGATAGTATCAGGATTTTAGATATTGGCGGCAGCTGGGCTTTAGTTAGAAACAGTGTCAGAGCCTGAGTTAGGACTAGCATTATAGCCTTTGTTAGGTATAGTGTCAGGGACTGAGCTAGGAGTTGTGTCAGGGCCTGAGCTAGGATGAGCCTCCAGGCCTCAGTTTGGGAGGGGTTCACAGCCTTGGGAGGAGTTTCCTGAATTTAATTAGGGAAAACATCAGGGATTTAGCATAATAAGAGTTAGTTCGTTAGCATAAGAGGAGGTATTCCTACAAGCACCCTGAAAGCCAACACAGGCAAATGCAGAAGTAAACCAGGCAGGCTGGTATAAAGGAATATTCCACAGAAGTTGAGTACATTTTGTTTAAGTTCAGTAAGAGTTTAAACATTATTTTTTTCAGAAAACTCTATTCAGAAGATGAAAGAATTTCATCCTAAAGAATCTCTTTAGCTAAATTTAACATTAGCAAAAGAGAAGTTTACGTTCAGGTCTAGGGCTAGTGTCAGGTAATGACCTAGGTTTGGAATCAAGCCCTTAGTTACTTATAGAATCAGGGCCTAATTTAGGATCTGTGCCAGGGCTTCGGGTAGGGACAGTGTCAGAGCCTGGTATAGGGAGAAAGTGAGGGCCTGAGTGAGGCCTAGCATCAGGCCCCTAGATGCAGACACTGTCAGGGCATGACTTAGGAGCAGCATCAGGGCGTTTGTGGAGTCAGCATTCGGGTCATAGTGAAAGACATGAGCAGGGCTTGAGTGAGTCATAGAATCAAGGCCTGGGTTAAGGAAAGCTTCAGGGCCTGAGTTAGGCACAGCCTCACGTCTTCAGTTAAGGAGAGCGACAGGGCTCTCTTTGGGACAGTGTCAGAACCTTGGATAGAAATGTGTCAGCATATTAGCTCAGGATAGTGTCCGGATTTTAGTTATTGATTGCAGCAGGACCCATGTTAGAGACAGATTCCAGGCCTTAGTGAGAGATAGTGTCAAGACCTTAGTTACTGAGAGCATCAGGGCCTTCTTTAGAAGCAATGTTAGGGCTTCATGTAAAAATCGCATCCCGGACTGGCTTGGGGTGAGCGACAGGGCCTGAGTGAGGCCTAGCGTCATTCCTGTAGGTGGGGACACTGTCAGGGCGTGACACAGGAGCAGCATCAGTGCCGTTGTTGGATCAGCATTATGGTCTTCGTTAAAGACATGAGCAGGCCTTCTGTTAGGGACAGCGTCACGGCTTACTTAGCGATATTTTCAGGACCTTAGTAAGAGATGGGATAGTAAATTAGCTGAGGATAGTGTGAGGACTTTAGATATTGATGGCATCAGGGCCTTAGTTAGGGACAGTGTCAGGCCTTGAGTTAGGCCTAACATCCAGGCCTTAGTTAGGGACAGTGTCACGGCATGGGGACTCAATTCAGGTCCTGACATGGGCACAGCATAAGGGCTTCAGTTAGCATAAGAGGCAGGACATTAGCTAGGGACAGGGTTAGGGTAAAGTCTAGGGATTGTGTCAGCAAATGACCTCGGGATAGTGTCAAGACCTTAGTTACTGAGAACCTGAGGGCCTTATTTAGGACCAGCATCAGGGCCGGAATTGGGCAAGAAACAGGGCCTGAGTGAGGCCCAGCTTCAGGCCCCTAGCTGGAGACAGTGTCAGGGCATGACGTCGAAGCAGCATCCGGGCCTTGGTTGGGTCAGCATTCGGGTCATAGTTAAGGACATGAGCAGGGCCTGAGTGCGTCAGAGAATCGAGGCCTCCGTTAGGGAAAGCTTCAGGGCCTGAGTTAGGCACAGCCTCAGGTCTTCATTTAAGGACAGCGACAGGCCTTTCTTTGGGACTGTGTCAGGTCCGTGGATAGAAAAGTGTCAGCATATTAGCTCAGGATAGTGTCCGGATTTTCATTATTGATTGCAGCAGGGCCCATGTTAGGGATAGATTCTGGGCCTTAGTGAGAGATAGGGTCAATGCCTTAATTAGGATTAGTCCGGGCCTTAGTTAGGGAGAGTATTAGGGTTTCAATTAGGATAAGATGCAGGACATTACCTTGGGACAGAGTCATGATCCGAGCCAGGGATAGTGTCAGAAAATGACCTGGGTTGGTGTCAAGACCTTAGATATTTAGAGAATCAGGGCCTAATTTAGGACCTGTGTCAGGGCCTCGGGTAGGGACATCGTCAGAGCCTGACTTAGGGAGAACGTCTAGGCCTGAGTGAGGCCTAGTGCCAGCCCACCTGCTGGAGACACAGTCAGGGCATGACGTAGGAACAGCATCAGGGCCTTTGTGGGGTCAGCATGCAGGTCATAGTGAAAGACATGAACAGGGCCTGTGTTAGTCACAGAATCAAGGCCTCAGTTAGGGAAAGCTTCAGGGCCTGAGTTAGGCACAGCCTCAGGTCTTCACTTAAGGACGGCAACAGGCTTTCTTTTGGAAAGTATCAGGACAGTGGCTAGAAATGTGTCAGGATATTAGCTCTGGACAGTGTCCTTTTTTTAGTTATTAATTGCAGCAGGGACCATTAGGGACAGATTCCGGGCGCTCGTGAGAGATAGTGTGAAGGCCTTTGTTAGGTTTCGTCAGGGCTTAGTTAGGGAGAGTATTAGGGTTTCATTTAGGATAAGATGCAGGACATGAGCTTGGGACAGAGTGAGGTTCCGGGCCAGGGATAGCGTCACGAAATGACCCAGGAAAAGCGTGAAGACCTTCGTTATTGAGAGCCTCAGGGCCTTACTTAGGACCAGCGTGAGGGCCTAAATCAGGACCACTGCCAGGGCTTCCTATACAGACAGCGTCAGAGCATAAGGAAGGTACAGCCTAAGGGCCTAAGTGAGGCTTATCTTTAGTTCCTGAGTTCGGGACACTGTCAGGGCATGACATAGGAGCTGCAGAAGGGCCTCTGTTGCATCAGCGTGAGGGTCTTCACTAAAGACATTATCAGGGCCTCTGTTACTGAGAGCCTCAGGGCCTCATTTTCAGACAGCATCAAGGCTTACTTTGGGTCAGTTTCAGGACCTTGGTAAGACCTGGGTCAGGATATTAACTCAGGATAGCATCAGGACTTTAGATATTGGCGGCAGCAGGGCCTTAGTTAGAGTCAGTGTCAGGGTCTGAGTTAGGAATATCATTATGGGCTTTGTTAGGTAATAGTGTCAGGGACTGAGCTAGGAGTAGTGACAGGGTCCGAGTTACGTGTAATGTCAGGGTCTTGGTTTGGGACAGTGTCAGGGCCTGGGTTAGCACGAGTCTCCAGGCCGTCGTTAGGGACAGGTTCAGAGCATCGGGAGTAATTTCAGCGCCTTATTTATGTTCAGCATCAGGGATGATTTA
Source organism: Kogia breviceps (assembly GCF_026419965.1). Taxonomy (NCBI): domain Eukaryota; kingdom Metazoa; phylum Chordata; class Mammalia; order Artiodactyla; family Physeteridae; genus Kogia; species Kogia breviceps. The sequence goes on along the minus strand of NC_081312.1, from coordinate 126,818,564 downwards.
GTTAGCATAAGAGGAGCCATTCCTGCAAGAACACTGAAGGCCAACACACGAGAATGTAAAAGTAAACCATGCACGCTGCTATGAAGGAATATTCCACAGCAGTTGAGTACACTTTGTTTAAGGTTAACAAGAGTTTAAAAATTATTGTTTTAAGAAACCAATATTCATATGATGAAAGAATTTCATCGTAAAGAATCTCTTTCCCTAAACTTGACATTAGCTAAAGTCAAGATTAGATTAAGGTCTAGGGGTAGTGTCAGTTAATGACGTAGATTTGGTGTCAAGACCTTAGTTACTTAGAGAATCAAGGCCTAAAATTTAGGACCTGCGTCAAGATTTTCGGTAGGGACAGCGTCAGACCTGACTTATGGAGAACGTCAGGGCCTGAGTGAGGCCTAGCGTCAGCCCCCTAGCTGCAGACACAGTCAGGGTACGACTTAGGAGCAGCATAAACACCTTGGTTGGGTCAGCGAAAGGTCATAGTGAAAGACATGAGCAGGCCTTGAGTGAGTCACAGAATCAAGGCCTCACATAGGGAATGCTTCAGGGCCTGAGTTAGGCACAGTGTCAGGTCTTCACTTACAGACACCGACCGGTTTGGGACAGTGTCAGGATCGTGCATAGAAATGTGTCAGGAAATTACCTCAGGACAGTGTCCGGATTTTAGTTATTGATTGCAACAGGTGCCATGTTAGGGACAGATTCCGGGCTTTAGTGAGAGATAGTGTCAAGGCCTTTGTTCGGATTAGTCAGGGCTTAGTTAGGGATACTATTAGGGTTTCATTTAGGATAAGATGCAGGACATGAGCTTGAGACAGACTCATGATCCGAGCCAGGGATAGTGTCAGAAAATGACCTGGGTTGGTGTCAAGACCTTAGTTATTTAGAGAATCAGGGCCTAATTTAGGACCTGTGTCAGGGCTTCGGGTAGGGACAGCGTCAGAGCCTGACTTAGGGAGAACGTCTAGGCCTGAGTGAGGCCTAGTGCCAGCCCACCTGCTGGAGACACAGTCAGGGCATGACGTAGGAACAGCATCAGGGCCTTTGTGGGGTCAGCATGCAGGTCATAGTGAAAGACATGAACAGGGCCTGTGTTAGTCACAGAATCAAGGCCTCAGTCAGGGAAAGCTTCAGGGCCTGAGTTAGGAACAGCCTCAGGTCTTCACTTAAGGACGGCAACAGGCTTTCTTTTGGAAAGTATCAGAACAGTGGATAGAAATGAGTCAGGATATTAGCTCAGGACAGTGTCCGGATTTTAGTTATTGATTGCAACAGGTGCCATGTTAGGGACAGATTCCGGGCTTTAGTGAGAGATAGTGTCAAGGCCTTTGTTCGGATTAGGCAGGGCTTAGTTAAGGATACTATTAGGGTTTCATTTAGGATAAGATGCAGGACATGAGCTTGGGACAGAGTCAGGTTCCAGGCCAGGGATAGCGTCACGAAATGACCCAGGAAAAGCGTGAAGACCTTCGTTATTGAGAGCCTCAGGGCCTTACTTAGGACCAGCGTGAGGGTCTAAATCAGGACCACTGCCAGGGCTTCCTATACAGACAGCGTCAGAGCATAAGGAAGGTACAGCCAAAGGGCCTAAGTGAGGCTTATCTTTAGGGCCTGAGTTCGGGACACTGTCAGGGCATGACTTAGGAGCAGCAGAAGGGCCTCTGTGGGATCAGCGTGAGGGTCTTCACTAAAGACATTATCAGGGCCTCTGTTAGGGAGAGCCTCAGGGCCTCATTTTCAGACAGCATCAAGGCTTACTTTGGGTCAGTTTCAGGACCTTGGTAAGACCTGGGTCAGGATATTAACTCAGGATAATATCAGGATTTTAGATATTGGCGGCAGCTGGGCTTTAGTTAGAAACAGTGTCAGGGCCTGAGTTAGGACTAGCATTATAGCCTTTGTTAGGTATAGTCAGGGCCTTTTCTAGGGACAATGTCAGGTTCCGGGCCTTAGTGAGAAGTCGTGTCAAGGCCTTAGGAAGGATTATTCAGGGCCCTAGTTACGGAGAGTGTTAGGGTTTCATTTAGGATAAGATGCAGGACATGAGCTTGGGACAGAGTCAGGTTCCGGGCCAGGGATAGTGTCAGGAAACGACCAAGAGAAAGCGTTAAAACCTTAGTTATTGAGAGCATCGGGGCCTGACTTAGGACCAGAGTCAGGCCCTAAATCACGACCACTGCCCTGGCTTCATATAAGGACAGCATCAGAGCCTAAGTAAGGTACAGCCCAAGTGCCTAAGTGAGGCCTATCTTTAGGATCTGAGTTAGGGAAAGTGTCAGGGCATGACTTAGGAGCAGCAGAAGGGCCTCTGTGGGATCAGCCTGAGGGTCTTCATTAAAGACATTATCAGGTCCTCTGTTAGGGAGAGCCTCAGGACCTCATTTTCGGACAGCATCAAGGCTTACTTTGGGTCAGTTTCAGGACCTTGGTAAGACCTGGGTCAGGATATTAACTCAGGATAGTATCAGGACTTTAGATATTGGCGGCAGTAGGGCCTTAGTTAGAGTCAGTGTCAGGGTCTGAGTTAGGAATATCATTATGGCCTTTGTTAGGTATAGTATCAGGGAGTGAGCTAGGAGTAGTGTCAGGGTCCGAGTTACGTGTAATGTCAGGGTCTTGGTTAGGGACAGTGTCAGCGCCTGGGTTAGCACGAGTCTCGAGGCCGTAGTTAGGGAGCGGTTCACAGCATCGGGAGTAATTTCAGCGCCTTATTTATGTTCAGCATCAGGGATGATTTAGTTAGCATAAGAGGAGCCATTCCTGCAAGAACCCTGAAGGCCAACACACAAGAATGTAAAAGTGAACCATGCACGCTGCTATGAAGGAATATTCCACAGCAGTTGAGTACAGTTTGTTTAAGGTTAACAAGAGTTTAAAAATTGTTGTTTTAAGAAACCAATATTCATATGATGAAAGAATTTCATCGTAAAGAATCTCTTTCCCTAAACTTGACATTAGCTAAAGTCAAGATTAGATTAAGGTCTAGGGGTAGTGTCAGTTAATGACGTAGATTTGGTGTCAAGACCTTAGTTACTTAGAGAATCAAGGCCTAAAATTTAGGACCTGCGTCAAGATTTTCGGTAGGGACAGATTCAGACCTGACTTATGGAGAACGTCAGGGCCTGAGTGAGGCCTAGCGTCAGCCCCCTAGCTGCAGCCACAGTCAGGGTACCACCTAGGAGCAGCATAAACACCTTGGTTGGGTCAGCGAAAGGTCATAGTGAAAGACATGAGCAGGCCTTGAGTGAGTCACAGAATCAAGGCCTCACTTAGGGAAAGCTTCAGGGCCTGAGTTAGGCACAGTGTCAGGTCTTCACTTAAAGACACCGACAGGTTTGGGACAGTGTCAGGATCGTGCATAGAAATGTGTCAGGAAATTATCTCAGGACAGTGTCCGGATTTTAGTTATTGATTGCAACAGGTGCCATGTTAGGGACAGATTCCGGGCTTTAGTGAGAGATAGTGTCAAGGCCTTTGTTCGGATTGGTCAGGGCTTAATTAGGGATACTATTAGGGTTTCATTTAGGATAAGATGCAGGACATGAGCTTGGGACAGAGTCAGTTTCCGGGCCAGGGATAGCGTCACGAAATGACCCAGGAAAAGCGTGAAGACCTTCGTTATTGAGAGCCTCAGGGCCTTACTTAGGACCAGCGTGAGGGCCTAAATCAGGACCACTGCCAGGGCTTCCTATACAGACAGCGTCAGAGCATAAGGAAGGTACAGCCAAAGGGCCTAAGTGAGGCTTATCTTTAGGGCCTGAGTTCGGGACACTGTCAGGGCATGACTTAGGAGCAGCAGAAGGGCCTCTGTGGGATCAGCGTCAGGTTCTTCATTAAAGACATTATCAGGGCCTCTGTTAGGGAGAGCCTCAGGGCCTCATTTATGGACAGCATCAAGGCTTACTTTGGGTCAGTTTCAGGACCTTGGTAAGACCTGGGTCAGGATATTAACTCAGGATAGTATCAGGATTTTAGATATTGGCGGCAGCTGGGCTTTAGTTAGAAACAGTGTCAGAGCCTGAGTTAGGACTAGCATTATAGCCTTTGTTAGGTATAGTGTCAGGGACTGAGCTAGGAGTTGTGTCAGGGCCTGAGCTAGGATGAGCCTCCAGGCCTCAGTTTGGGAGGGGTTCACAGCCTTGGGAGGAGTTTCCTGAATTTAATTAGGGAAAACATCAGGGATTTAGCATAATAAGAGTTAGTTCGTTAGCATAAGAGGAGGTATTCCTACAAGCACCCTGAAAGCCAACACAGGCAAATGCAGAAGTAAACCAGGCAGGCTGGTATAAAGGAATATTCCACAGAAGTTGAGTACATTTTGTTTAAGTTCAGTAAGAGTTTAAACATTATTTTTTTCAGAAAACTCTATTCAGAAGATGAAAGAATTTCATCCTAAAGAATCTCTTTAGCTAAATTTAACATTAGCAAAAGAGAAGTTTACGTTCAGGTCTAGGGCTAGTGTCAGGTAATGACCTAGGTTTGGAATCAAGCCCTTAGTTACTTATAGAATCAGGGCCTAATTTAGGATCTGTGCCAGGGCTTCGGGTAGGGACAGTGTCAGAGCCTGGTATAGGGAGAAAGTGAGGGCCTGAGTGAGGCCTAGCATCAGGCCCCTAGATGCAGACACTGTCAGGGCATGACTTAGGAGCAGCATCAGGGCGTTTGTGGAGTCAGCATTCGGGTCATAGTGAAAGACATGAGCAGGGCTTGAGTGAGTCATAGAATCAAGGCCTGGGTTAAGGAAAGCTTCAGGGCCTGAGTTAGGCACAGCCTCACGTCTTCAGTTAAGGAGAGCGACAGGGCTCTCTTTGGGACAGTGTCAGAACCTTGGATAGAAATGTGTCAGCATATTAGCTCAGGATAGTGTCCGGATTTTAGTTATTGATTGCAGCAGGACCCATGTTAGGGACAGATTCCAGGCCTTAGTGAGAGATAGTGTCAAGACCTTAGTTACTGAGAGCATCAGGGCCTTCTTTAGAAGCAATGTTAGGGCTTCATGTAAAAATCGCATCCCGGACTGGCTTGGGGTGAGCGACAGGGCCTGAGTGAGGCCTAGCGTCATTCCTGTAGGTGGGGACACTGTCAGGGCGTGACACAGGAGCAGCATCAGTGCCGTTGTTGGATCAGCATTATGGTCTTCGTTAAAGACATGAGCAGGCCTTCTGTTAGGGACAGCGTCACGGCTTACTTAGCGATATTTTCAGGACCTTAGTAAGAGATGGGATAGTAAATTAGCTGAGGATAGTGTGAGGACTTTAGATATTGATGGCATCAGGGCCTTAGTTAGGGACAGTGTCAGGCCTTGAGTTAGGCCTAACATCCAGGCCTTAGTTAGGGACAGTGTCACGGCATGGGGACTCAATTCAGGTCCTGACATGGGCACAGCATAAGGGCTTCAGTTAGCATAAGAGGCAGGACATTAGCTAGGGACAGGGTTAGGGTAAAGTCTAGGGATTGTGTCAGCAAATGACCTCGGGATAGTGTCAAGACCTTAGTTACTGAGAACCTGAGGGCCTTATTTAGGACCAGCATCAGGGCCGGAATTGGGCAAGAAACAGGGCCTGAGTGAGGCCCAGCTTCAGGCCCCTAGCTGGAGACAGTGTCAGGGCATGACGTCGAAGCAGCATCCGGGCCTTGGTTGGGTCAGCATTCGGGTCATAGTTAAGGACATGAGCAGGGCCTGAGTGCGTCAGAGAATCGAGGCCTCCGTTAGGGAAAGCTTCAGGGCCTGAGTTAGGCACAGCCTCAGGTCTTCATTTAAGGACAGCGACAGGCCTTTCTTTGGGACTGTGTCAGGTCCGTGGATAGAAAAGTGTCAGCATATTAGCTCAGGATAGTGTCCGGATTTTCATTATTGATTGCAGCAGGGCCCATGTTAGGGATAGATTCTGGGCCTTAGTGAGAGATAGGGTCAATGCCTTAATTAGGATTAGTCCGGGCCTTAGTTAGGGAGAGTATTAGGGTTTCAATTAGGATAAGATGCAGGACATTACCTTGGGACAGAGTCATGATCCGAGCCAGGGATAGTGTCAGAAAATGACCTGGGTTGGTGTCAAGACCTTAGATATTTAGAGAATCAGGGCCTAATTTAGGACCTGTGTCAGGGCCTCGGGTAGGGACATCGTCAGAGCCTGACTTAGGGAGAACGTCTAGGCCTGAGTGAGGCCTAGTGCCAGCCCACCTGCTGGAGACACAGTCAGGGCATGACGTAGGAACAGCATCAGGGCCTTTGTGGGGTCAGCATGCAGGTCATAGTGAAAGACATGAACAGGGCCTGTGTTAGTCACAGAATCAAGGCCTCAGTTAGGGAAAGCTTCAGGGCCTGAGTTAGGCACAGCCTCAGGTCTTCACTTAAGGACGGCAACAGGCTTTCTTTTGGAAAGTATCAGGACAGTGGCTAGAAATGTGTCAGGATATTAGCTCTGGACAGTGTCCTTTTTTTAGTTATTAATTGCAGCAGGGACCATTAGGGACAGATTCCGGGCGCTCGTGAGAGATAGTGTGAAGGCCTTTGTTAGGTTTCGTCAGGGCTTAGTTAGGGAGAGTATTAGGGTTTCATTTAGGATAAGATGCAGGACATGAGCTTGGGACAGAGTGAGGTTCCGGGCCAGGGATAGCGTCACGAAATGACCCAGGAAAAGCGTGAAGACCTTCGTTATTGAGAGCCTCAGGGCCTTACTTAGGACCAGCGTGAGGGCCTAAATCAGGACCACTGCCAGGGCTTCCTATACAGACAGCGTCAGAGCATAAGGAAGGTACAGCCTAAGGGCCTAAGTGAGGCTTATCTTTAGTTCCTGAGTTCGGGACACTGTCAGGGCATGACATAGGAGCTGCAGAAGGGCCTCTGTTGCATCAGCGTGAGGGTCTTCACTAAAGACATTATCAGGGCCTCTGTTACTGAGAGCCTCAGGGCCTCATTTTCAGACAGCATCAAGGCTTACTTTGGGTCAGTTTCAGGACCTTGGTAAGACCTGGGTCAGGATATTAACTCAGGATAGCATCAGGACTTTAGATATTGGCGGCAGCAGGGCCTTAGTTAGAGTCAGTGTCAGGGTCTGAGTTAGGAATATCATTATGGGCTTTGTTAGGTAATAGTGTCAGGGACTGAGCTAGGAGTAGTGACAGGGTCCGAGTTACGTGTAATGTCAGGGTCTTGGTTTGGGACAGTGTCAGGGCCTGGGTTAGCACGAGTCTCCAGGCCGTCGTTAGGGACAGGTTCAGAGCATCGGGAGTAATTTCAGCGCCTTATTTATGTTCAGCATCAGGGATGATTTAGTTAGCATAAGAGGAGCCATTCCTGCAAGAACACTGAAGGCCAACACACGAGAATGTAAAAGTAAACCATGCACGCTGCTATGAAGGAATATTCCACAGCAGTTGAGTACACTTTGTTTAAGGTTAACAAGAGTTTAAAAATTATTGTTTTAAGAAACCAATATTCATATGATGAAAGAATTTCATCGTAAAGAATCTCTTTCCCTAAACTTGACATTAGCTAAAGTCAAGATTAGATTAAGGTCTAGGGGTAGTGTCAGTTAATGACGTAGATTTGGTGTCAAGACCTTAGTTACTTAGAGAATCAAGGCCTAAAATTTAGGACCTGCGTCAAGATTTTCGGTAGGGACAGCGTCAGACCTGACTTATGGAGAACGTCAGGGCCTGAGTGAGGCCTAGCGTCAGCCCCCTAGCTGCAGACACAGTCAGGGTACGACTTAGGAGCAGCATAAACACCTTGGTTGGGTCAGCGAAAGGTCATAGTGAAAGACATGAGCAGGCCTTGAGTGAGTCACAGAATCAAGGCCTCACATAGGGAATGCTTCAGGGCCTGAGTTAGGCACAGTGTCAGGTCTTCACTTACAGACACCGACCGGTTTGGGACAGTGTCAGGATCGTGCATAGAAATGTGTCAGGAAATTACCTCAGGACAGTGTCCGGATTTTAGTTATTGATTGCAACAGGTGCCATGTTAGGGACAGATTCCGGGCTTTAGTGAGAGATAGTGTCAAGGCCTTTGTTCGGATTAGTCAGGGCTTAGTTAGGGATACTATTAGGGTTTCATTTAGGATAAGATGCAGGACATGAGCTTGAGACAGACTCATGATCCGAGCCAGGGATAGTGTCAGAAAATGACCTGGGTTGGTGTCAAGACCTTAGTTATTTAGAGAATCAGGGCCTAATTTAGGACCTGTGTCAGGGCTTCGGGTAGGGACAGCGTCAGAGCCTGACTTAGGGAGAACGTCTAGGCCTGAGTGAGGCCTAGTGCCAGCCCACCTGCTGGAGACACAGTCAGGGCATGACGTAGGAACAGCATCAGGGCCTTTGTGGGGTCAGCATGCAGGTCATAGTGAAAGACATGAACAGGGCCTGTGTTAGTCACAGAATCAAGGCCTCAGTCAGGGAAAGCTTCAGGGCCTGAGTTAGGAACAGCCTCAGGTCTTCACTTAAGGACGGCAACAGGCTTTCTTTTGGAAAGTATCAGAACAGTGGATAGAAATGAGTCAGGAAATTATCTCAGGACAGTGTCCGGATTTTAGTTATTGATTGCAACAGGTGCCATGTTAGGGACAGATTCCGGGCTTTAGTGAGAGATAGTGTCAAGGCCTTTGTTCGGATTAGGCAGGGCTTAGTTAGGGATACTATTAGGGTTTCATTTAGGATAAGATGCAGGACATGAGCTTGGGACAGAGTCAGGTTCCAGGCCAGGGATAGCGTCACGAAATGACCCAGGAAAAGCGTGAAGACCTTCGTTATTGAGAGCCTCAGGGCCTTACTTAGGACCAGCGTGAGGGCCTAAATCAGGACCACTGCCAGGGCTTCCTATACAGACAGCGTCAGAGCATAAGGAAGGTACAGCCAAAGGGCCTAAGTGAGGCTTATCTTTAGGGCCTGAGTTCGGGACACTGTCAGGGCATGACTTAGGAGCAGCAGAAGGGCCTCTGTGGGATCAGCGTGAGGGTCTTCACTAAAGACATTATCAGGGCCTCTGTTAGGGAGAGCCTCAGGGCCTCATTTTCAGACAGCATCAAGGCTTACTTTGGGTCAGTTTCAGGACCTTGGTAAGACCTGGGTCAGGATATTAACTCAGGAAAATATCAGGATTTTAGATATTGGCGGCAGCTGGGCTTTAGTTAGAAACAGTGTCAGGGCCTGAGTTAGGACTAGCATTATAGCCTTTGTTAGGTATAGTCAGGGCCTTTTCTAGGGACAATGTCAGGTTCCGGGCCTTAGTGAGAAGTCGTGTCAAGGCCTTAGGAAGGATTATTCAGGGCCCTAGTTACGGAGAGTGTTAGGGTTTCATTTAGGATAAGATGCAGGACATGAGCTTGGGACAGAGTCAGGTTCCGGGCCAGGGATAGTGTCAGGAAACGACCAAGAGAAAGCGTTAAAACCTTAGTTATTGAGAGCATCGGGGCCTGACTTAGGACCAGAGTCAGGCCCTAAATCACGACCACTGCCCTGGCTTCATATAAGGACAGCATCAGAGCCTAAGTAAGGTACAGCCCAAGTGCCTAAGTGAGGCCTATCTTTAGGATCTGAGTTAGGGAAAGTGTCAGGGCATGACTTAGGAGCAGCAGAAGGGCCTCTGTGGGATCAGCCTGAGGGTCTTCATTAAAGACATTATCAGGTCCTCTGTTAGGGAGAGCCTCAGGACCTCATTTTCGGACAGCATCAAGGCTTACTTTGGGTCAGTTTCAGGACCTTGGTAAGACCTGGGTCAGGATATTAACTCAGGATAGTATCAGGACTTTAGATATTGGCGGCAGTAGGGCCTTAGTTAGAGTCAGTGTCAGGGTCTGAGTTAGGAATATCATTATGGCCTTTGTTAGGTATAGTATCAGGGAGTGAGCTAGGAGTAGTGTCAGGGTCCGAGTTACGTGTAATGTCAGGGTCTTGGTTAGGGACAGTGTCAGCGCCTGGGTTAGCACGAGTCTCGAGGCCGTAGTTAGGGAGCGGTTCACAGCATCGGGAGTAATTTCAGCGCCTTATTTATGTTCAGCATCAGGGATGATTTAGTTAGCATAAGAGGAGCCATTCCTGCAAGAACCCTGAAGGCCAACACACAAGAATGTAAAAGTGAACCATGCACGCTGCTATGAAGGAATATTCCACAGCAGTTGAGTACAGTTTGTTTAAGGTTAACAAGAGTTTAAAAATTGTTGTTTTAAGAAACCAATATTCATATGATGAAAGAATTTCATCGTAAAGAATCTCTTTCCCTAAACTTGACATTAGCTAAAGTCAAGATTAGATTAAGGTCTAGGGGTAGTGTCAGTTAATGACGTAGATTTGGTGTCAAGACCTTAGTTACTTAGAGAATCAAGGCCTAAAATTTAGGACCTGCGTCAAGATTTTCGGTAAGGACAGATTCAGACCTGACTTATGGAGAACGTCAGGGCCTGAGTGAGGCCTAGCGTCAGCCCCCTAGCTGCAGCCACAGTCAGGGTACCACCTAGGAGCAGCATAAACACCTTGGTTGGGTCAGCGAAAGGTCATAGTGAAAGACATGAGCAGGCCTTGAGTGAGTCACAGAATCAAGGCCTCACTTAGGGAAAGCTTCAGGGCCTGAGTTAGGCACAGTGTCAGGTCTTCACTTAAAGACACCGACAGGTTTGGGACAGTGTCAGGATCGTGCATAGAAATGTGTCAGGAAATTATCTCAGGACAGTGTCTGGATTTTAGTTATTGATTGCAACAGGTGCCATGTTAGGGACAGATTCCGGGCTTTAGTGAGAGATAGTGTCAAGGCCTTTGTTCGGATTGGTCAGGGCTTAATTAGGGATACTATTAGGGTTTCATTTAGGATAAGATGCAGGACATGAGCTTGGGACAGAGTCAGTTTCCGGGCCAGGGATAGCGTCACGAAATGACCCAGGAAAAGCGTGAAGACCTTCGTTATTGAGAGCCTCAGGGCCTTACTTAGGACCAGCGTGAGGGCCTAAATCAGGACCACTGCCAGGGCTTCCTATACAGACAGCGTCAGAGCATAAGGAAGGTACAGCCAAAGGGCCTAAGTGAGGCTTATCTTTAGGGCCTGAGTTCGGGACACTGTCAGGGCATGACTTAGGAGCAGCAGAAGGGCCTCTGTGGGATCAGCGTCAGGTTCTTCATTAAAGACATTATCAGGGCCTCTGTTAGGGAGAGCCTCAGGGCCTCATTTTCAGACAGCATCAAGGCTTACTTTGGGTCAGTTTCAGGACCTTGGTAAGACCTGGGTCAGGATATTAACTCAGGAAAATATCAGGATTTTAGATATTGGCGGCAGCTGGGCTTTAGTTAGAAACAGTGTCAGGGCCTGAGTTAGGACTAGCATTATAGCCTTTGTTAGGTATAGTCAGGGCCTTTTCTAGGGACAATGTCAGGTTCCGGGCCTTAGTGAGAAGTCGTGTCAAGGCCTTAGGAAGGATTATTCAGGGCCCTAGTTACGGAGAGTGTTAGGGTTTCATTTAGGATAAGATGCAGGACATGAGCTTGGGACAGAGTCAGGTTCCGGGCCAGGGATAGTGTCAGGAAACGACCAAGAGAAAGCGTTAAAACCTTAGTTATTGAGAGCATCGGGGCCTGACTTAGGACCAGAGTCAGGCCCTAAATCACGACCACTGCCCTGGCTTCATATAAGGACAGCATCAGAGCCTAAGTAAGGTACAGCCCAAGTGCCTAAGTGAGGCCTATCTTTAGGATCTGAGTTAGGGAAAGTGTCAGGGCATGACTTAGGAGCAGCAGAAGGGCCTCTGTGGGATCAGCCTGAGGGTCTTCATTAAAGACATTATCAGGTCCTCTGTTAGGGAGAGCCTCAGGACCTCATTTTCGGACAGCATCAAGGCTTACTTTGGGTCAGTTTCAGGACCTTGGTAAGACCTGGGTCAGGATATTAACTCAGGATAGTATCAGGACTTTAGATATTGGCGGCAGTAGGGCCTTAGTTAGAGTCAGTGTCAGGGTCTGAGTTAGGAATATCATTATGGCCTTTGTTAGGTATAGTATCAGGGAGTGAGCTAGGAGTAGTGTCAGGGTCCGAGTTACGTGTAATGTCAGGGTCTTGGTTAGGGACAGTGTCAGCGCCTGGGTTAGCACGAGTCTCCAGGCCGTAGTTAGGGAGCGGTTCACAGCATCGGGAGTAATTTCAGCGCCTTATTTATGTTCAGCATCAGGGATGATTTAGTTAGCATAAGAGGAGCCATTCCTGCAAGAACCCTGAAGGCCAACACACAAGAATGTAAAAGTGAACCATGCACGCTGCTATGAAGGAATATTCCACAGCAGTTGAGTACAGTTTGTTTAAGGTTAACAAGAGTTTAAAAATTGTTGTTTTAAGAAACCAATATTCATATGATGAAAGAATTTCATCGTAAAGAATCTCTTTCCCTAAACTTGACATTAGCTAAAGTCAAGATTAGATTAAGGTCTAGGGGTAGTGTCAGTTAATGACGTAGATTTGGTGTCAAGACCTTAGTTACTTAGAGAATCAAGGCCTAAAATTTAGGACCTGCGTCAAGATTTTCGGTAAGGACAGATTCAGACCTGACTTATGGAGAACGTCAGGGCCTGAGTGAGGCCTAGCGTCAGCCCCCTAGCTGCAGCCACAGTCAGGGTACCACCTAGGAGCAGCATAAACACCTTGGTTGGGTCAGCGAAAGGTCATAGTGAAAGACATGAGCAGGCCTTGAGTGAGTCACAGAATCAAGGCCTCACTTAGGGAAAGCTTCAGGGCCTGAGTTAGGCACAGTGTCAGGTCTTCACTTAAAGACACCGACAGGTTTGGGACAGTGTCAGGATCGTGCATAGAAATGTGTCAGGAAATTATCTCAGGACAGTGTCTGGATTTTAGTTATTGATTGCAACAGGTGCCATGTTAGGGACAGATTCCGGGCTTTAGTGAGAGATAGTGTCAAGGCCTTTGTTCGGATTGGTCAGGGCTTAATTAGGGATACTATTAGGGTTTCATTTAGGATAAGATGCAGGACATGAGCTTGGGACAGAGTCAGTTTCCGGGCCAGGGATAGCGTCACGAAATGACCCAGGAAAAGCGTGAAGACCTTCGTTATTGAGAGCCTCAGGGCCTTACTTAGGACCAGCGTGAGGGCCTAAATCAGGACCACTGCCAGGGCTTCCTATACAGACAGCGTCAGAGCATAAGGAAGGTACAGCCAAAGGGCCTAAGTGAGGCTTATCTTTAGGGCCTGAGTTCGGGACACTGTCAGGGCATGACTTAGGAGCAGCAGAAGGGCCTCTGTGGGATCAGCGTCAGGTTCTTCATTAAAGACATTATCAGGGCCTCTGTTAGGGAGAGCCTCAGGGCCTCATTTTCAGACAGCATCAAGGCTTACTTTGGGTCAGTTTCAGGACCTTGGTAAGACCTGGGTCAGGATATTAACTCAGGAAAATATCAGGATTTTAGATATTGGCGGCAGCTGGGCTTTAGTTAGAAACAGTGTCAGGGCCTGAGTTAGGACTAGCATTATAGCCTTTGTTAGGTATAGTCAGGGCCTTTTCTAGGGACAATGTCAGGTTCCGGGCCTTAGTGAGAAGTCGTGTCAAGGCCTTAGGAAGGATTATTCAGGGCCCTAGTTACGGAGAGTGTTAGGGTTTCATTTAGGATAAGATGCAGGACATGAGCTTGGGACAGAGTCAGGTTCCGGGCCAGGGATAGTGTCAGGAAACGACCAAGAGAAAGCGTTAAAACCTTAGTTATTGAGAGCATCGGGGCCTGACTTAGGACCAGAGTCAGGCCCTAAATCACGACCACTGCCCTGGCTTCATATAAGGACAGCATCAGAGCCTAAGTAAGGTACAGCCCAAGTGCCTAAGTGAGGCCTATCTTTAGGATCTGAGTTAGGGAAAGTGTCAGGGCATGACTTAGGAGCAGCAGAAGGGCCTCTGTGGGATCAGCCTGAGGGTCTTCATTAAAGACATTATCAGGTCCTCTGTTAGGGAGAGCCTCAGGACCTCATTTTCGGACAGCATCAAGGCTTACTTTGGGTCAGTTTCAGGACCTTGGTAAGACCTGGGTCAGGATATTAACTCAGGATAGTATCAGGACTTTAGATATTGGCGGCAGTAGGGCCTTAGTTAGAGTCAGTGTCAGGGTCTGAGTTAGGAATATCATTATGGCCTTTGTTAGGTATAGTATCAGGGAGTGAGCTAGGAGTAGTGTCAGGGTCCGAGTTACGTGTAATGTCAGGGTCTTGGTTAGGGACAGTGTCAGCGCCTGGGTTAGCACGAGTCTCCAGGCCGTAGTTAGGGAGCGGTTCACAGCATCGGGAGTAATTTCAGCGCCTTATTTATGTTCAGCATCAGGGATGATTTAGTTAGCATAAGAGGAGCCATTCCTGCAAGAACCCTGAAGGCCAACACACAAGAATGTAAAAGTGAACCATGCACGCTGCTATGAAGGAATATTCCACAGCAGTTGAGTACAGTTTGTTTAAGGTTAACAAGAGTTTAAAAATTGTTGTTTTAAGAAACCAATATTCATATGATGAAAGAATTTCATCGTAAAGAATCTCTTTCCCTAAACTTGACATTAGCTAAAGTCAAGATTAGATTAAGGTCTAGGGGTAGTGTCAGTTAATGACGTAGATTTGGTGTCAAGACCTTAGTTACTTAGAGAATCAAGGCCTAAAATTTAGGACCTGCGTCAAGATTTTCGGTAAGGACAGATTCAGACCTGACTTATGGAGAACGTCAGGGCCTGAGTGAGGCCTAGCGTCAGCCCCCTAGCTGCAGCCACAGTCAGGGTACCACCTAGGAGCAGCATAAACACCTTGGTTGGGTCAGCGAAAGGTCATAGTGAAAGACATGAGCAGGCCTTGAGTGAGTCACAGAATCAAGGCCTCACTTAGGGAAAGCTTCAGGGCCTGAGTTAGGCACAGTGTCAGGTCTTCACTTAAAGACACCGACAGGTTTGGGACAGTGTCAGGATCGTGCATAGAAATGTGTCAGGAAATTATCTCAGGACAGTGTCCGGATTTTAGTTATTGATTGCAACAGGTGCCATGTTAGGGACAGATTCCGGGCTTTAGTGAGAGATAGTGTCAAGGCCTTTGTTCGGATTGGTCAGGGCTTAATTAGGGATACTATTAGGGTTTCATTTAGGATAAGATGCAGGACATGAGCTTGGGACAGAGTCAGTTTCCGGGCCAGGGATAGCGTCACGAAATGACCCAGGAAAAGCGTGAAGACCTTCGTTATTGAGAGCCTCAGGGCCTTACTTAGGACCAGCGTGAGGGCCTAAATCAGGACCACTGCCAGGGCTTCCTATACAGACAGCGTCAGAGCATAAGGAAGGTACAGCCAAAGGGCCTAAGTGAGGCTTATCTTTAGGGCCTGAGTTCGGGACACTGTCAGGGCATGACTTAGGAGCAGCAGAAGGGCCTCTGTGGGATCAGCGTCAGGTTCTTCATTAAAGACATTATCAGGGCCTCTGTTAGGGAGAGCCTCAGGGCCTCATTTATGGACAGCATCAAGGCTTACTTTGGGTCAGTTTCAGGACCTTGGTAAGACCTGGGTCAGGATATTAACTCAGGATAGTATCAGGATTTTAGATATTGGCGGCAGCTGGGCTTTAGTTAGAAACAGTGTCAGAGCCTGAGTTAGGACTAGCATTATAGCCTTTGTTAGGTATAGTGTCAGGGACTGAGCTAGGAGTTGTGTCAGGGCCTGAGCTAGGATGAGCCTCCAGGCCTCAGTTTGGGAGGGGTTCACAGCCTTGGGAGGAGTTTCCTGAATTTAATTAGGGAAAACATCAGGGATTTAGCATAATAAGAGTTAGTTCGTTAGCATAAGAGGAGGTATTCCTACAAGCACCCTGAAAGCCAACACAGGCAAATGCAGAAGTAAACCAGGCAGGCTGGTATAAAGGAATATTCCACAGAAGTTGAGTACATTTTGTTTAAGTTCAGTAAGAGTTTAAACATTATTTTTTTCAGAAAACTCTATTCAGAAGATGAAAGAATTTCATCCTAAAGAATCTCTTTAGCTAAATTTAACATTAGCAAAAGAGAAGTTTACGTTCAGGTCTAGGGCTAGTGTCAGGTAATGACCTAGGTTTGGAATCAAGCCCTTAGTTACTTATAGAATCAGGGCCTAATTTAGGATCTGTGCCAGGGCTTCGGGTAGGGACAGTGTCAGAGCCTGGTATAGGGAGAAAGTGAGGGCCTGAGTGAGGCCTAGCATCAGGCCCCTAGATGCAGACACTGTCAGGGCATGACTTAGGAGCAGCATCAGGGCGTTTGTGGAGTCAGCATTCGGGTCATAGTGAAAGACATGAGCAGGGCTTGAGTGAGTCACAGAATCAAGGCCTGGGTTAAGGAAAGCTTCAGGGCCTGAGTTAGGCACAGCCTCACGTCTTCAGTTAAGGAGAGCGACAGGGCTCTCTTTGGGACAGTGTCAGAACCTTGGATAGAAATGTGTCAGCATATTAGCTCAGGATAGTGTCCGGATTTTAGTTATTGATTGCAGCAGGACCCATGTTAGGGACAGATTCCAGGCCTTAGTGAGAGATAGTGTCAAGACCTTAGTTACTGAGAGCATCAGGGCCTTCTTTAGAAGCAATGTTAGGGCTTCATGTAAAAATCGCATCCCGGACTGGCTTGGGGTGAGCGACAGGGCCTGAGTGAGGCCTAGCGTCATTCCTGTAGGTGGGGACACTGTCAGGGCGTGACACAGGAGCAGCATCAGTGCCGTTGTTGGATCAGCATTATGGTCTTCGTTAAAGACATGAGCAGGCCTTCTGTTAGGGACAGCGTCACGGCTTACTTAGCGATATTTTCAGGACCTTAGTAAGAGATGGGATAGTAAATTAGCTGAGGATAGTGTGAGGACTTTAGATATTGATGGCATCAGGGCCTTAGTTAGGGACAGTGTCAGGCCTTGAGTTAGGCCTAACATCCAGGCCTTAGTTAGGGACAGTGTCACGGCATGGGGACTCAATTCAGGTCCTGACATGGGCACAGCATAAGGGCTTCAGTTAGCATAAGAGGCAGGACATTAGCTAGGGACAGGGTTAGGGTAAAGTCTAGGGATTGTGTCAGCAAATGACCTCGGGATAGTGTCAAGACCTTAGTTACTGAGAACCTGAGGGCCTTATTTAGGACCAGCATCAGGGCCGGAATTGGGCAAGAAACAGGGCCTGAGTGAGGCCCAGCTTCAGGCCCCTAGCTGGAGACAGTGTCAGGGCATGACGTCGAAGCAGCATCCGGGCCTTGGTTGGGTCAGCATTCGGGTCATAGTTAAGGACATGAGCAGGGCCTGAGTGCGTCAGAGAATCGAGGCCTCCGTTAGGGAAAGCTTCAGGGCCTGAGTTAGGCACAGCCTCAGGTCTTCATTTAAGGACAGCGACAGGCCTTTCTTTGGGACTGTGTCAGGTCCGTGGATAGAAAAGTGTCAGCATATTAGCTCAGGATAGTGTCCGGATTTTCATTATTGATTGCAGCAGGGCCCATGTTAGGGATAGATTCTGGGCCTTAGTGAGAGATAGGGTCAATGCCTTAATTAGGATTAGTCCGGGCCTTAGTTAGGGAGAGTATTAGGGTTTCAATTAGGATAAGATGCAGGACATTACCTTGGGACAGAGTCATGATCCGAGCCAGGGATAGTGTCAGAAAATGACCTGGGTTGGTGTCAAGACCTTAGATATTTAGAGAATCAGGGCCTAATTTAGGACCTGTGTCAGGGCCTCGGGTAGGGACATCGTCAGAGCCTGACTTAGGGAGAACGTCTAGGCCTGAGTGAGGCCTAGTGCCAGCCCACCTGCTGGAGACACAGTCAGGGCATGACGTAGGAACAGCATCAGGGCCTTTGTGGGGTCAGCATGCAGGTCATAGTGAAAGACATGAACAGGGCCTGTGTTAGTCACAGAATCAAGGCCTCAGTTAGGGAAAGCTTCAGGGCCTGAGTTAGGCACAGCCTCAGGTCTTCACTTAAGGACGGCAACAGGCTTTCTTTTGGAAAGTATCAGGACAGTGGCTAGAAATGTGTCAGGATATTAGCTCTGGACAGTGTCCTTTTTTTAGTTATTAATTGCAGCAGGGACCATTAGGGACAGATTCCGGGCGCTCGTGAGAGATAGTGTGAAGGCCTTTGTTAGGTTTCGTCAGGGCTTAGTTAGGGAGAGTATTAGGGTTTCATTTAGGATAAGATGCAGGACATGAGCTTGGGACAGAGTGAGGTTCCGGGCCAGGGATAGCGTCACGAAATGACCCAGGAAAAGCGTGAAGACCTTCGTTATTGAGAGCCTCAGGGCCTTACTTAGGACCAGCGTGAGGGCCTAAATCAGGACCACTGCCAGGGCTTCCTATACAGACAGCGTCAGAGCATAAGGAAGGTACAGCCTAAGGGCCTAAGTGAGGCTTATCTTTAGTTCCTGAGTTCGGGACACTGTCAGGGCATGACATAGGAGCTGCAGAAGGGCCTCTGTTGCATCAGCGTGAGGGTCTTCACTAAAGACATTATCAGGGCCTCTGTTACTGAGAGCCTCAGGGCCTCATTTTCAGACAGCATCAAGGCTTACTTTGGGTCAGTTTCAGGACCTTGGTAAGACCTGGGTCAGGATATTAACTCAGGATAGCATCAGGACTTTAGATATTGGCGGCAGCAGGGCCTTAGTTAGAGTCAGTGTCAGGGTCTGAGTTAGGAATATCATTATGGGCTTTGTTAGGTAATAGTGTCAGGGACTGAGCTAGGAGTAGTGACAGGGTCCGAGTTACGTGTAATGTCAGGGTCTTGGTTTGGGACAGTGTCAGGGCCTGGGTTAGCACGAGTCTCCAGGCCGTCGTTAGGGACAGGTTCAGAGCATCGGGAGTAATTTCAGCGCCTTATTTATGTTCAGCATCAGGGATGATTTAGTTAGCATAAGAGGAGCCATTCCTGCAAGAACACTGAAGGCCAACACACGAGAATGTAAAAGTAAACCATGCACGCTGCTATGAAGGAATATTCCACAGCAGTTGAGTACACTTTGTTTAAGGTTAACAAGAGTTTAAAAATTATTGTTTTAAGAAACCAATATTCATATGATGAAAGAATTTCATCGTAAAGAATCTCTTTCCCTAAACTTGACATTAGCTAAAGTCAAGATTAGATTAAGGTCTAGGGGTAGTGTCAGTTAATGACGTAGATTTGGTGTCAAGACCTTAGTTACTTAGAGAATCAAGGCCTAAAATTTAGGACCTGCGTCAAGATTTTCGGTAGGGACAGCGTCAGACCTGACTTATGGAGAACGTCAGGGCCTGAGTGAGGCCTAGCGTCAGCCCCCTAGCTGCAGACACAGTCAGGGTACGACTTAGGAGCAGCATAAACACCTTGGTTGGGTCAGCGAAAGGTCATAGTGAAAGACATGAGCAGGCCTTGAGTGAGTCACAGAATCAAGGCCTCACATAGGGAATGCTTCAGGGCCTGAGTTAGGCACAGTGTCAGGTCTTCACTTACAGACACCGACCGGTTTGGGACAGTGTCAGGATCGTGCATAGAAATGTGTCAGGAAATTACCTCAGGACAGTGTCCGGATTTTAGTTATTGATTGCAACAGGTGCCATGTTAGGGACAGATTCCGGGCTTTAGTGAGAGATAGTGTCAAGGCCTTTGTTCGGATTAGTCAGGGCTTAGTTAGGGATACTATTAGGGTTTCATTTAGGATAAGATGCAGGACATGAGCTTGAGACAGACTCATGATCCGAGCCAGGGATAGTGTCAGAAAATGACCTGGGTTGGTGTCAAGACCTTAGTTATTTAGAGAATCAGGGCCTAATTTAGGACCTGTGTCAGGGCTTCGGGTAGGGACAGCGTCAGAGCCTGACTTAGGGAGAACGTCTAGGCCTGAGTGAGGCCTAGTGCCAGCCCACCTGCTGGAGACACAGTCAGGGCATGACGTAGGAACAGCATCAGGGCCTTTGTGGGGTCAGCATGCAGGTCATAGTGAAAGACATGAACAGGGCCTGTGTTAGTCACAGAATCAAGGCCTCAGTCAGGGAAAGCTTCAGGGCCTGAGTTAGGCACAGCCTCAGGTCTTCACTTAAGGACGGCAACAGGCTTTCTTTTGGAAAGTATCAGAACAGTGGATAGAAATGAGTCAGGATATTAGCTCAGGACAGTGTCCGGATTTTAGTTATTGATTGCAACAGGTGCCATGTTAGGGACAGATTCCGGGCTTTAGTGAGAGATAGTGTCAAGGCCTTTGTTCGGATTAGGCAGGGCTTAGTTAGGGATACTATTAGGGTTTCATTTAGGATAAGATGCAGGACATGAGCTTGGGACAGAGTCAGGTTCCAGGCCAGGGATAGCGTCACGAAATGACCCAGGAAAAGCGTGAAGACCTTCGTTATTGAGAGCCTCAGGGCCTTACTTAGGACCAGCGTGAGGGTCTAAATCAGGACCACTGCCAGGGCTTCCTATACAGACAGCGTCAGAGCATAAGGAAGGTACAGCCAAAGGGCCTAAGTGAGGCTTATCTTTAGGGCCTGAGTTCGGGACACTGTCAGGGCATGACTTAGGAGCAGCAGAAGGGCCTCTGTGGGATCAGCGTGAGGGTCTTCACTAAAGACATTATCAGGGCCTCTGTTAGGGAGAGCCTCAGGGCCTCATTTTCAGACAGCATCAAGGCTTACTTTGGGTCAGTTTCAGGACCTTGGTAAGACCTGGGTCAGGATATTAACTCAGGATAATATCAGGATTTTAGATATTGGCGGCAGCTGGGCTTTAGTTAGAAACAGTGTCAGGGCCTGAGTTAGGACTAGCATTATAGCCTTTGTTAGGTATAGTCAGGGCCTTTTCTAGGGACAATGTCAGGTTCCGGGCCTTAGTGAGAAGTCGTGTCAAGGCCTTAGGAAGGATTATTCAGGGCCCTAGTTACGGAGAGTGTTAGGGTTTCATTTAGGATAAGATGCAGGACATGAGCTTGGGACAGAGTCAGGTTCCGGGCCAGGGATAGTGTCAGGAAACGACCAAGAGAAAGCGTTAAAACCTTAGTTATTGAGAGCATCGGGGCCTGACTTAGGACCAGAGTCAGGCCCTAAATCACGACCACTGCCCTGGCTTCATATAAGGACAGCATCAGAGCCTAAGTAAGGTACAGCCCAAGTGCCTAAGTGAGGCCTATCTTTAGGATCTGAGTTAGGGAAAGTGTCAGGGCATGACTTAGGAGCAGCAGAAGGGCCTCTGTGGGATCAGCCTGAGGGTCTTCATTAAAGACATTATCAGGTCCTCTGTTAGGGAGAGCCTCAGGACCTCATTTTCGGACAGCATCAAGGCTTACTTTGGGTCAGTTTCAGGACCTTGGTAAGACCTGGGTCAGGATATTAACTCAGGATAGTATCAGGACTTTAGATATTGGCGGCAGTAGGGCCTTAGTTAGAGTCAGTGTCAGGGTCTGAGTTAGGAATATCATTATGGCCTTTGTTAGGTATAGTATCAGGGAGTGAGCTAGGAGTAGTGTCAGGGTCCGAGTTACGTGTAATGTCAGGGTCTTGGTTAGGGACAGTGTCAGCGCCTGGGTTAGCACGAGTCTCCAGGCCGTAGTTAGGGAGCGGTTCACAGCATCGGGAGTAATTTCAGCGCCTTATTTATGTTCAGCATCAGGGATGATTTAGTTAGCATAAGAGGAGCCATTCCTGCAAGAACCCTGAAGGCCAACACACAAGAATGTAAAAGTGAACCATGCACGCTGCTATGAAGGAATATTCCACAGCAGTTGAGTACAGTTTGTTTAAGGTTAACAAGAGTTTAAAAATTGTTGTTTTAAGAAACCAATATTCATATGATGAAAGAATTTCATCGTAAAGAATCTCTTTCCCTAAACTTGACATTAGCTAAAGTCAAGATTAGATTAAGGTCTAGGGGTAGTGTCAGTTAATGACGTAGATTTGGTGTCAAGACCTTAGTTACTTAGAGAATCAAGGCCTAAAATTTAGGACCTGCGTCAAGATTTTCGGTAGGGACAGATTCAGACCTGACTTATGGAGAACGTCAGGGCCTGAGTGAGGCCTAGCGTCAGCCCCCTAGCTGCAGCCACAGTCAGGGTACCACCTAGGAGCAGCATAAACACCTTGGTTGGGTCAGCGAAAGGTCATAGTGAAAGACATGAGCAGGCCTTGAGTGAGTCACAGAATCAAGGCCTCACTTAGGGAAAGCTTCAGGGCCTGAGTTAGGCACAGTGTCAGGTCTTCACTTAAAGACACCGACAGGTTTGGGACAGTGTCAGGATCGTGCATAGAAATGTGTCAGGAAATTATCTCAGGACAGTGTCCGGATTTTAGTTATTGATTGCAACAGGTGCCATGTTAGGGACAGATTCCGGGCTTTAGTGAGAGATAGTGTCAAGGCCTTTGTTCGGATTGGTCAGGGCTTAATTAGGGATACTATTAGGGTTTCATTTAGGATAAGATGCAGGACATGAGCTTGGGACAGAGTCAGTTTCCGGGCCAGGGATAGCGTCACGAAATGACCCAGGAAAAGCGTGAAGACCTTCGTTATTGAGAGCCTCAGGGCCTTACTTAGGACCAGCGTGAGGGCCTAAATCAGGACCACTGCCAGGGCTTCCTATACAGACAGCGTCAGAGCATAAGGAAGGTACAGCCAAAGGGCCTAAGTGAGGCTTATCTTTAGGGCCTGAGTTCGGGACACTGTCAGGGCATGACTTAGGAGCAGCAGAAGGGCCTCTGTGGGATCAGCGTCAGGTTCTTCATTAAAGACATTATCAGGGCCTCTGTTAGGGAGAGCCTCAGGGCCTCATTTATGGACAGCATCAAGGCTTACTTTGGGTCAGTTTCAGGACCTTGGTAAGACCTGGGTCAGGATATTAACTCAGGATAGTATCAGGATTTTAGATATTGGCGGCAGCTGGGCTTTAGTTAGAAACAGTGTCAGAGCCTGAGTTAGGACTAGCATTATAGCCTTTGTTAGGTATAGTTGTCAGGGACTGAGCTAGGAGTTGTGTCAGGGCCTGAGCTAGGATGAGCCTCCAGGCCTCAGTTTGGGAGGGGTTCACAGCCTTGGGAGGAGTTTCCTGAATTTAATTAGGGAAAACATCAGGGATTTAGCATAATAAGAGTTAGTTCGTTAGCATAAGAGGAGGTATTCCTACAAGCACCCTGAAAGCCAACACAGGCAAATGCAGAAGTAAACCAGGCAGGCTGGTATAAAGGAATATTCCACAGAAGTTGAGTACATTTTGTTTAAGTTCAGTAAGAGTTTAAACATTATTTTTTTCAGAAAACTCTATTCAGAAGATGAAAGAATTTCATCCTAAAGAATCTCTTTAGCTAAATTTAACATTAGCAAAAGAGAAGTTTACGTTCAGGTCTAGGGCTAGTGTCAGGTAATGACCTAGGTTTGGAATCAAGCCCTTAGTTACTTATAGAATCAGGGCCTAATTTAGGATCTGTGCCAGGGCTTCGGGTAGGGACAGTGTCAGAGCCTGGTATAGGGAGAAAGTGAGGGCCTGAGTGAGGCCTAGCATCAGGCCCCTAGATGCAGACACTGTCAGGGCATGACTTAGGAGCAGCATCAGGGCGTTTGTGGAGTCAGCATTCGGGTCATAGTGAAAGACATGAGCAGGGCTTGAGTGAGTCATAGAATCAAGGCCTGGGTTAAGGAAAGCTTCAGGGCCTGAGTTAGGCACAGCCTCACGTCTTCAGTTAAGGAGAGCGACAGGGCTCTCTTTGGGACAGTGTCAGAACCTTGGATAGAAATGTGTCAGCATATTAGCTCAGGATAGTGTCCGGATTTTAGTTATTGATTGCAGCAGGACCCATGTTAGGGACAGATTCCAGGCCTTAGTGAGAGATAGTGTCAAGACCTTAGTTACTGAGAGCATCAGGGCCTTCTTTAGAAGCAATGTTAGGGCTTCATGTAAAAATCGCATCCCGGACTGGCTTGGGGTGAGCGACAGGGCCTGAGTGAGGCCTAGCGTCATTCCTGTAGGTGGGGACACTGTCAGGGCGTGACACAGGAGCAGCATCAGTGCCGTTGTTGGATCAGCATTATGGTCTTCGTTAAAGACATGAGCAGGCCTTCTGTTAGGGACAGCGTCACGGCTTACTTAGCGATATTTTCAGGACCTTAGTAAGAGATGGGATAGTAAATTAGCTGAGGATAGTGTGAGGACTTTAGATATTGATGGCATCAGGGCCTTAGTTAGGGACAGTGTCAGGCCTTGAGTTAGGCCTAACATCCAGGCCTTAGTTAGGGACAGTGTCACGGCATGGGGACTCAATTCAGGTCCTGACATGGGCACAGCATAAGGGCTTCAGTTAGCATAAGAGGCAGGACATTAGCTAGGGACAGGGTTAGGGTAAAGTCTAGGGATTGTGTCAGCAAATGACCTCGGGATAGTGTCAAGACCTTAGTTACTGAGAACCTGAGGGCCTTATTTAGGACCAGCATCAGGGCCGGAATTGGGCAAGAAACAGGGCCTGAGTGAGGCCCAGCTTCAGGCCCCTAGCTGGAGACAGTGTCAGGGCATGACGTCGAAGCAGCATCCGGGCCTTGGTTGGGTCAGCATTCGGGTCATAGTTAAGGACATGAGCAGGGCCTGAGTGCGTCAGAGAATCGAGGCCTCCGTTAGGGAAAGCTTCAGGGCCTGAGTTAGGCACAGCCTCAGGTCTTCATTTAAGGACAGCGACAGGCCTTTCTTTGGGACTGTGTCAGGTCCGTGGATAGAAAAGTGTCAGCATATTAGCTCAGGATAGTGTCCGGATTTTCATTATTGATTGCAGCAGGGCCCATGTTAGGGATAGATTCTGGGCCTTAGTGAGAGATAGGGTCAATGCCTTAATTAGGATTAGTCCGGGCCTTAGTTAGGGAGAGTATTAGGGTTTCAATTAGGATAAGATGCAGGACATTACCTTGGGACAGAGTCATGATCCGAGCCAGGGATAGTGTCAGAAAATGACCTGGGTTGGTGTCAAGACCTTAGATATTTAGAGAATCAGGGCCTAATTTAGGACCTGTGTCAGGGCCTCGGGTAGGGACATCGTCAGAGCCTGACTTAGGGAGAACGTCTAGGCCTGAGTGAGGCCTAGTGCCAGCCCACCTGCTGGAGACACAGTCAGGGCATGACGTAGGAACAGCATCAGGGCCTTTGTGGGGTCAGCATGCAGGTCATAGTGAAAGACATGAACAGGGCCTGTGTTAGTCACAGAATCAAGGCCTCAGTTAGGGAAAGCTTCAGGGCCTGAGTTAGGCACAGCCTCAGGTCTTCACTTAAGGACGGCAACAGGCTTTCTTTTGGAAAGTATCAGGACAGTGGCTAGAAATGTGTCAGGATATTAGCTCTGGACAGTGTCCTTTTTTTAGTTATTAATTGCAGCAGGGACCATTAGGGACAGATTCCGGGCGCTCGTGAGAGATAGTGTGAAGGCCTTTGTTAGGTTTCGTCAGGGCTTAGTTAGGGAGAGTATTAGGGTTTCATTTAGGATAAGATGCAGGACATGAGCTTGGGACAGAGTGAGGTTCCGGGCCAGGGATAGCGTCACGAAATGACCCAGGAAAAGCGTGAAGACCTTCGTTATTGAGAGCCTCAGGGCCTTACTTAGGACCAGCGTGAGGGCCTAAATCAGGACCACTGCCAGGGCTTCCTATACAGACAGCGTCAGAGCATAAGGAAGGTACAGCCTAAGGGCCTAAGTGAGGCTTATCTTTAGTTCCTGAGTTCGGGACACTGTCAGGGCATGACATAGGAGCTGCAGAAGGGCCTCTGTTGCATCAGCGTGAGGGTCTTCACTAAAGACATTATCAGGGCCTCTGTTACTGAGAGCCTCAGGGCCTCATTTTCAGACAGCATCAAGGCTTACTTTGGGTCAGTTTCAGGACCTTGGTAAGACCTGGGTCAGGATATTAACTCAGGATAGCATCAGGACTTTAGATATTGGCGGCAGCAGGGCCTTAGTTAGAGTCAGTGTCAGGGTCTGAGTTAGGAATATCATTATGGGCTTTGTTAGGTAATAGTGTCAGGGACTGAGCTAGGAGTAGTGACAGGGTCCGAGTTACGTGTAATGTCAGGGTCTTGGTTTGGGACAGTGTCAGGGCCTGGGTTAGCACGAGTCTCCAGGCCGTCGTTAGGGACAGGTTCAGAGCATCGGGAGTAATTTCAGCGCCTTATTTATGTTCAGCATCAGGGATGATTTAGTTAGCATAAGAGGAGCCATTCCTGCAAGAACACTGAAGGCCAACACACGAGAATGTAAAAGTAAACCATGCACGCTGCTATGAAGGAATATTCCACAGCAGTTGAGTACACTTTGTTTAAGGTTAACAAGAGTTTAAAAATTATTGTTTTAAGAAACCAATATTCATATGATGAAAGAATTTCATCGTAAAGAATCTCTTTCCCTAAACTTGACATTAGCTAAAGTCAAGATTAGATTAAGGTCTAGGGGTAGTGTCAGTTAATGACGTAGATTTGGTGTCAAGACCTTAGTTACTTAGAGAATCAAGGCCTAAAATTTAGGACCTGCGTCAAGATTTTCGGTAGGGACAGCGTCAGACCTGACTTATGGAGAACGTCAGGGCCTGAGTGAGGCCTAGCGTCAGCCCCCTAGCTGCAGACACAGTCAGGGTACGACTTAGGAGCAGCATAAACACCTTGGTTGGGTCAGCGAAAGGTCATAGTGAAAGACATGAGCAGGCCTTGAGTGAGTCACAGAATCAAGGCCTCACATAGGGAATGCTTCAGGGCCTGAGTTAGGCACAGTGTCAGGTCTTCACTTACAGACACCGACCGGTTTGGGACAGTGTCAGGATCGTGCATAGAAATGTGTCAGGAAATTACCTCAGGACAGTGTCCGGATTTTAGTTATTGATTGCAACAGGTGCCATGTTAGGGACAGATTCCGGGCTTTAGTGAGAGATAGTGTCAAGGCCTTTGTTCGGATTAGTCAGGGCTTAGTTAGGGATACTATTAGGGTTTCATTTAGGATAAGATGCAGGACATGAGCTTGAGACAGACTCATGATCCGAGCCAGGGATAGTGTCAGAAAATGACCTGGGTTGGTGTCAAGACCTTAGTTATTTAGAGAATCAGGGCCTAATTTAGGACCTGTGTCAGGGCTTCGGGTAGGGACAGCGTCAGAGCCTGACTTAGGGAGAACGTCTAGGCCTGAGTGAGGCCTAGTGCCAGCCCACCTGCTGGAGACACAGTCAGGGCATGACGTAGGAACAGCATCAGGGCCTTTGTGGGGTCAGCATGCAGGTCATAGTGAAAGACATGAACAGGGCCTGTGTTAGTCACAGAATCAAGGCCTCAGTCAGGGAAAGCTTCAGGGCCTGAGTTAGGAACAGCCTCAGGTCTTCACTTAAGGACGGCAACAGGCTTTCTTTTGGAAAGTATCAGAACAGTGGATAGAAATGAGTCAGGAAATTATCTCAGGACAGTGTCCGGATTTTAGTTATTGATTGCAACAGGTGCCATGTTAGGGACAGATTCCGGGCTTTAGTGAGAGATAGTGTCAAGGCCTTTGTTCGGATTAGGCAGGGCTTAGTTAGGGATACTATTAGGGTTTCATTTAGGATAAGATGCAGGACATGAGCTTGGGACAGAGTCAGGTTCCAGGCCAGGGATAGCGTCACGAAATGACCCAGGAAAAGCGTGAAGACCTTCGTTATTGAGAGCCTCAGGGCCTTACTTAGGACCAGCGTGAGGGCCTAAATCAGGACCACTGCCAGGGCTTCCTATACAGACAGCGTCAGAGCATAAGGAAGGTACAGCCAAAGGGCCTAAGTGAGGCTTATCTTTAGGGCCTGAGTTCGGGACACTGTCAGGGCATGACTTAGGAGCAGCAGAAGGGCCTCTGTGGGATCAGCGTGAGGGTCTTCACTAAAGACATTATCAGGGCCTCTGTTAGGGAGAGCCTCAGGGCCTCATTTTCAGACAGCATCAAGGCTTACTTTGGGTCAGTTTCAGGACCTTGGTAAGACCTGGGTCAGGATATTAACTCAGGAAAATATCAGGATTTTAGATATTGGCGGCAGCTGGGCTTTAGTTAGAAACAGTGTCAGGGCCTGAGTTAGGACTAGCATTATAGCCTTTGTTAGGTATAGTCAGGGCCTTTTCTAGGGACAATGTCAGGTTCCGGGCCTTAGTGAGAAGTCGTGTCAAGGCCTTAGGAAGGATTATTCAGGGCCCTAGTTACGGAGAGTGTTAGGGTTTCATTTAGGATAAGATGCAGGACATGAGCTTGGGACAGAGTCAGGTTCCGGGCCAGGGATAGTGTCAGGAAACGACCAAGAGAAAGCGTTAAAACCTTAGTTATTGAGAGCATCGGGGCCTGACTTAGGACCAGAGTCAGGCCCTAAATCACGACCACTGCCCTGGCTTCATATAAGGACAGCATCAGAGCCTAAGTAAGGTACAGCCCAAGTGCCTAAGTGAGGCCTATCTTTAGGATCTGAGTTAGGGAAAGTGTCAGGGCATGACTTAGGAGCAGCAGAAGGGCCTCTGTGGGATCAGCCTGAGGGTCTTCATTAAAGACATTATCAGGTCCTCTGTTAGGGAGAGCCTCAGGACCTCATTTTCGGACAGCATCAAGGCTTACTTTGGGTCAGTTTCAGGACCTTGGTAAGACCTGGGTCAGGATATTAACTCAGGATAGTATCAGGACTTTAGATATTGGCGGCAGTAGGGCCTTAGAGTCAGTGTCAGGGTCTGAGTTAGGAATATCATTATGGCCTTTGTTAGGTATAGTATCAGGGAGTGAGCTAGGAGTAGTGTCAGGGTCCGAGTTACGTGTAATGTCAGGGTCTTGGTTAGGGACAGTGTCAGCGCCTGGGTTAGCACGAGTCTCGAGGCCGTAGTTAGGGAGCGGTTCACAGCATCGGGAGTAATTTCAGCGCCTTATTTATGTTCAGCATCAGGGATGATTTAGTTAGCATAAGAGGAGCCATTCCTGCAAGAACCCTGAAGGCCAACACACAAGAATGTAAAAGTGAACCATGCACGCTGCTATGAAGGAATATTCCACAGCAGTTGAGTACAGTTTGTTTAAGGTTAACAAGAGTTTAAAAATTGTTGTTTTAAGAAACCAATATTCATATGATGAAAGAATTTCATCGTTAAGAATCTCTTTCCCTAAACTTGACATTAGCTAAAGTCAAGATTAGATTAAGGTCTAGGGGTAGTGTCAGTTAATGACGTAGATTTGGTGTCAAGACCTTAGTTACTTAGAGAATCAAGGCCTAAAATTTAGGACCTGCGTCAAGATTTTCGGTAGGGACAGATTCAGACCTGACTTATGGAGAACGTCAGGGCCTGAGTGAGGCCTAGCGTCAGCCCCCTAGCTGCAGCCACAGTCAGGGTACCACTTAGGAGCAGCATAAACACCTTGGTTGGGTCAGCGAAAGGTCATAGTGAAAGACATGAGCAGGCCTTGAGTGAGTCACAGAATCAAGGCCTCACTTAGGGAAAGCTTCAGGGCCTGAGTTAGGCACAGTGTCAGGTCTTCACTTAAAGACACCGACAGGTTTGGGACAGTGTCAGGATCGTGCATAGAAATGTGTCAGGAAATTATCTCAGGACAGTGTCCGGATTTTAGTTATTGATTGCAACAGGTGCCATGTTAGGGACAGATTCCGGGCTTTAGTGAGAGATAGTGTCAAGGCCTTTGTTCGGATTAGGCAGGGCTTAGTTAGGGATACTATTAGGGTTTCATTTAGGATAAGATGCAGGACATGAGCTTGGGACAGAGTCAGGTTCCAGGCCAGGGATAGCGTCACGAAATGACCCAGGAAAAGCGTGAAGACCTTCGTTATTGAGAGCCTCAGGGCCTTACTTAGGACCAGCGTGAGGGCCTAAATCAGGACCACTGCCAGGGCTTCCTATACAGACAGCGTCAGAGCATAAGGAAGGTACAGCCAAAGGGCCTAAGTGAGGCTTATCTTTAGGGCCTGAGTTCGGGACACTGTCAGGGCATGACTTAGGAGCAGCAGAAGGGCCTCTGTGGGATCAGCGTGAGGGTCTTCACTAAAGACATTATCAGGGCCTCTGTTAGGGAGAGCCTCAGGGCCTCATTTTCAGACAGCATCAAGGCTTACTTTGGGTCAGTTTCAGGACCTTGGTAAGACCTGGGTCAGGATATTAACTCAGGAAAATATCAGGATTTTAGATATTGGCGGCAGCTGGGCTTTAGTTAGAAACAGTGTCAGGGCCTGAGTTAGGACTAGCATTATAGCCTTTGTTAGGTATAGTCAGGGCCTTTTCTAGGGACAATGTCAGGTTCCGGGCCTTAGTGAGAAGTCGTGTCAAGGCCTTAGGAAGGATTATTCAGGGCCCTAGTTACGGAGAGTGTTAGGGTTTCATTTAGGATAAGATGCAGGACATGAGCTTGGGACAGAGTCAGGTTCCGGGCCAGGGATAGTGTCAGGAAACGACCAAGAGAAAGCGTTAAAACCTTAGTTATTGAGAGCATCGGGGCCTGACTTAGGACCAGAGTCAGGCCCTAAATCACGACCACTGCCCTGGCTTCATATAAGGACAGCATCAGAGCCTAAGTAAGGTACAGCCCAAGTGCCTAAGTGAGGCCTATCTTTAGGATCTGAGTTAGGGAAAGTGTCAGGGCATGACTTAGGAGCAGCAGAAGGGCCTCTGTGGGATCAGCCTGAGGGTCTTCATTAAAGACATTATCAGGGCCTCTGTTAGGGAGAGCCTCAGGACCTCATTTTCGGACAGCATCAAGGCTTACTTTGGGTCAGTTTCAGGACCTTGGTAAGACCTGGGTCAGGATATTAACTCAGGATAGTATCAGGACTTTAGATATTGGCGGCAGTAGGGCCTTAGAGTCAGTGTCAGGGTCTGAGTTAGGAATATCATTATGGCCTTTGTTAGGTATAGTATCAGGGAGTGAGCTAGGAGTAGTGTCAGGGTCCGAGTTACGTGTAATGTCAGGGTCTTGGTTAGGGACAGTGTCAGCGCCTGGGTTAGCACGAGTCTCGAGGCCGTAGTTAGGGAGCGGTTCACAGCATCGGGAGTAATTTCAGCGCCTTATTTATGTTCAGCATCAGGGATGATTTAGTTAGCATAAGAGGAGCCATTCCTGCAAGAACCCTGAAGGCCAACACACAAGAATGTAAAAGTGAACCATGCACGCTGCTATGAAGGAATATTCCACAGCAGTTGAGTACAGTTTGTTTAAGGTTAACAAGAGTTTAAAAATTGTTGTTTTAAGAAACCAATATTCATATGATGAAAGAATTTCATCGTTAAGAATCTCTTTCCCTAAACTTGACATTAGCTAAAGTCAAGATTAGATTAAGGTCTAGGGGTAGTGTCAGTTAATGACGTAGATTTGGTGTCAAGACCTTAGTTACTTAGAGAATCAAGGCCTAAAATTTAGGACCTGCGTCAAGATTTTCGGTAGGGACAGATTCAGACCTGACTTATGGAGAACGTCAGGGCCTGAGTGAGGCCTAGCGTCAGCCCCCTAGCTGCAGCCACAGTCAGGGTACCACTTAGGAGCAGCATAAACACCTTGGTTGGGTCAGCGAAAGGTCATAGTGAAAGACATGAGCAGGCCTTGAGTGAGTCACAGAATCAAGGCCTCACTTAGGGAAAGCTTCAGGGCCTGAGTTAGGCACAGTGTCAGGTCTTCACTTAAAGACACCGACAGGTTTGGGACAGTGTCAGGATCGTGCATAGAAATGTGTCAGGAAATTATCTCAGGACAGTGTCCGGATTTTAGTTATTGATTGCAACAGGTGCCATGTTAGGGACAGATTCCGGGCTTTAGTGAGAGATAGTGTCAAGGCCTTTGTTCGGATTGGTCAGGGCTTAATTAGGGATACTATTAGGGTTTCATTTAGGATAAGATGCAGGACATGAGCTTGGGACAGAGTCAGTTTCCGGGCCAGGGATAGCGTCACGAAATGACCCAGGAAAAGCGTGAAGACCTTCGTTATTGAGAGCCTCAGGGCCTTACTTAGGACCAGCGTGAGGGCCTAAATCAGGACCACTGCCAGGGCTTCCTATACAGACAGCGTCAGAGCATAAGGAAGGTACAGCCAAAGGGCCTAAGTGAGGCTTATCTTTAGGGCCTGAGTTCGGGACACTGTCAGGGCATGACTTAGGAGCAGCAGAAGGGCCTCTGTGGGATCAGCGTCAGGTTCTTCATTAAAGACATTATCAGGGCCTCTGTTAGGGAGAGCCTCAGGGCCTCATTTATGGACAGCATCAAGGCTTACTTTGGGTCAGTTTCAGGACCTTGGTAAGACCTGGGTCAGGATATTAACTCAGGATAGTATCAGGATTTTAGATATTGGCGGCAGCTGGGCTTTAGTTAGAAACAGTGTCAGAGCCTGAGTTAGGACTAGCATTATAGCCTTTGTTAGGTATAGTGTCAGGGACTGAGCTAGGAGTTGTGTCAGGGCCTGAGCTAGGATGAGCCTCCAGGCCTCAGTTTGGGAGGGGTTCACAGCTTGGGAGGAGTTTCCTGAATTTAATTAGGGAAAACATCAGGGATTTAGCATAATAAGAGTTAGTTCGTTAGCATAAGAGGAGGTATTCCTACAAGCACCCTGAAAGCCAACACAGGCAAATGCAGAAGTAAACCAGGCAGGCTGGTATAAAGGAATATTCCACAGAAGTTGAGTACATTTTGTTTAAGTTCAGTAAGAGTTTAAACATTATTTTTTTCAGAAAACTCTATTCAGAAGATGAAAGAATTTCATCCTAAAGAATCTCTTTAGCTAAATTTAACATTAGCAAAAGAGAAGTTTACGTTCAGGTCTAGGGCTAGTGTCAGGTAATGACCTAGGTTTGGAATCAAGCCCTTAGTTACTTATAGAATCAGGGCCTAATTTAGGATCTGTGCCAGGGCTTCGGGTAGGGACAGTGTCAGAGCCTGGTATAGGGAGAAAGTGAGGGCCTGAGTGAGGCCTAGCATCAGGCCCCTAGATGCAGACACTGTCAGGGCATGACTTAGGAGCAGCATCAGGGCGTTTGTGGAGTCAGCATTCGGGTCATAGTGAAAGACATGAGCAGGGCTTGAGTGAGTCATAGAATCAAGGCCTGGGTTAAGGAAAGCTTCAGGGCCTGAGTTAGGCACAGCCTCACGTCTTCAGTTAAGGAGAGCGACAGGGCTCTCTTTGGGACAGTGTCAGAACCTTGGATAGAAATGTGTCAGCATATTAGCTCAGGATAGTGTCCGGATTTTAGTTATTGATTGCAGCAGGACCCATGTTAGGGACAGATTCCAGGCCTTAGTGAGAGATAGTGTCAAGACCTTAGTTACTGAGAGCATCAGGGCCTTCTTTAGAAGCAATGTTAGGGCTTCATGTAAAAATCGCATCCCGGACTGGCTTGGGGTGAGCGACAGGGCCTGAGTGAGGCCTAGCGTCATTCCTGTAGGTGGGGACACTGTCAGGGCGTGACACAGGAGCAGCATCAGTGCCGTTGTTGGATCAGCATTATGGTCTTCGTTAAAGACATGAGCAGGCCTTCTGTTAGGGACAGCGTCACGGCTTACTTAGCGATATTTTCAGGACCTTAGTAAGAGATGGGATAGTAAATTAGCTGAGGATAGTGTGAGGACTTTAGATATTGATGGCATCAGGGCCTTAGTTAGGGACAGTGTCAGGCCTTGAGTTAGGCCTAACATCCAGGCCTTAGTTAGGGACAGTGTCACGGCATGGGGACTCAATTCAGGTCCTGACATGGGCACAGCATAAGGGCTTCAGTTAGCATAAGAGGCAGGACATTAGCTAGGGACAGGGTTAGGGTAAAGTCTAGGGATTGTGTCAGCAAATGACCTCGGGATAGTGTCAAGACCTTAGTTACTGAGAACCTGAGGGCCTTATTTAGGACCAGCATCAGGGCCGGAATTGGGCAAGAAACAGGGCCTGAGTGAGGCCCAGCTTCAGGCCCCTAGCTGGAGACAGTGTCAGGGCATGACGTCGAAGCAGCATCCGGGCCTTGGTTGGGTCAGCATTCGGGTCATAGTTAAGGACATGAGCAGGGCCTGAGTGCGTCAGAGAATCGAGGCCTCCGTTAGGGAAAGCTTCAGGGCCTGAGTTAGGCACAGCCTCAGGTCTTCATTTAAGGACAGCGACAGGCCTTTCTTTGGGACAGTGTCAGGTCCGTGGATAGAAAAGTGTCAGCATATTAGCTCAGGATAGTGTCCGGATTTTCATTATTGATTGCAGCAGGGCCCATGTTAGGGATAGATTCTGGGCCTTAGTGAGAGATAGGGTCAATGCCTTAATTAGGATTAGTCCAGGCCTTAGTTAGGGAGAGTATTAGGGTTTCAATTAGGATAAGATGCAGGACATTACCTTGGGACAGAGTCATGATCCGAGCCAGGGATAGTGTCAGAAAATGACCTGGGTTGGTGTCAAGACCTTAGTTATTTAGAGAATCAGGGCCAAATTTAGGACCTGTGTCAGGGCTTCGGGTAGGGACATCGTCAGAGCCTGACTTAGGGAGAACATCTAGGCCTGAGTGAGGCCTAGTGCCAGCCCACCTGCTGGAGACACAGTCAGGGCATGACGTAGGAACAGCATCAGGGCCTTTGTGGGGTCAGCATGCAGGTCATAGTGAAAGACATGAACAGGGCCTGTGTTAGTCACAGAATCAAGGCCTCAGTTAGGGAAAGCTGCAGGGCCTGAGTTAGGCACAGCCTCAGGTCTTCACTTAAGGACGGCAACAGGCTTTCTTTTGGAAAGTATCAGGACAGTGGCTAGAAATGTGTCAGGATATTAGCTCTGGACAGTGTCCTTTTTTTAGTTATTAATTGCAGCAGGGACCATTAGGGACAGATTCCGGGCGCTCGTGAGAGATAGTGTGAAGGCCTTTGTTAGGTTTCGTCAGGGCTTAGTTAGGGAGAGTATTAGGGTTTCATTTAGGATAAGATGCAGGACATGAGCTTGGGACAGAGTCAGGTTCCGGGCCAGGGATAGCGTCACGAAATGACCCAGGAAAAGCGTGAAGACCTTCGTTATTGAGAGCCTCAGGGCCTTACTTAGGACCAGCGTGAGGGCCTAAATCAGAACCACTGCCAGGGCTTCCTATACAGACAGCGTCAGAGCATAAGGAAGGTACAGCCAAAGGGCCTAAGTGAGGCTTATCTTTAGGGCCTGAGTTCGGGACACTGTCAGGGCATGACTTAGGAGCAGCAGAAGGGCCTCTGTGGGATCAGCGTGAGGGTCTTCACTAAAGACATTATCAGGGCCTCTGTTAGGGAGAGCCTCAGGGTCTCATTTTCAGACAGCATCAAGGCTTACTTTGGGTCAGTTTCAGGACCTTGGTAAGACCTGGGTCAGGATATTAACTCAGGATAGCATCAAGACTTTAGATATTGGCGGCAGCAGGGCCTTAGTTAGAGTCAGTGTCAGGGTCTGAGTTAGGAATATCATTATGGGCTTTGTTAGGTAATAGTGTCAGGGACTGAGCTAGGAGTAGTGTCAGGGTCCGAGTTACGTGTAATGTCAGGGTCTTGGTTTGGGACAGTGTCAGGGCCTCGTTTAGCACGAGTCTCCAGGCCGTAGTTAGGGACAGGTTCAGAGCATCGGGAGTAATTTCAGCACCTTATTTATGTTCAGCATCAGGGATGATTTAGTTAGCATAAGAGGAGCCATTCCTGCAAGAACCTTGAAGGCCAACACACAAGAATGTAGAAGTGAACCGTGCATGCTGCTATGAAGGAATATTCCACAGCAGTTGAGTACACTTTGTTTAAGGTTAACAAGAGTTTAAAAATTATTGTTTTAAGAAACCAATATTCATATGATGAAAGAATTTCATCGTAAAGAATCTCTTTCCCTAAACTTGACATTAGCTAAAGTCAAGATTAGATTAAGGTCTAGGGGTAGTGTCAGTTAATGACCTAGTTTTAGTGTCAAGACCTTACTTACTTAGAGAATCAAGGCCTAAAATTTAGGACCTGCGTCAAGATTTTCGGTAGGGACAGCGTCAGACCTGACATATGGAGAACTTCAGGGCCTGAGTGAGGCCTAGCGTCATCCCCGTAGCTGTAGACACAGTCAGGGCATGACTTAGGAGCAGCATAAACACCTTGGTTGGGTCAGCGAAAGGTCATAGTGAAAGACATGAGCAGGCCTTGAGTGAGTCACAGAATCAAGGCCTCACTTAGGGAAAGCTTCAGGGCCTGAGTTAGGCACAGTGTCAGGTCTTCACTTAAAGACACCGACCGGTTTGGGACAGTGTCAGGATCGTGCATAGAAATGTGTCAGGAAAGTATCTCAGGACAGTGTCCGGATTTTAGTTATTGATTGCAACAGGTCCCATGTTAGGGACAGATTCCGGGCTTTAGTGAGAGATAGTGTCAAGGCCTTTGTTCGGATTGGTCAGGGCTTAGTTAGGCATACTATTAGGGTTTCATTTAGGATAAGATGCAGGACATGAGCTTGGGACAGAGTCAGTTTCCGGGCCAGGGATAACGTCACGAAATGACCCAGGAAAAGCGTGAAGACCGTCGTTATTGCGAGCCTCAGGGCCTTACTTAGGACCAGCGTGAGGGCCTAAATCAGGACCACTGCCAGGGCTTCCTATACAGACAGCGTCAGAGCATAAGGAAGGTACAGCCAAAGGGCCTAAGTGAGGCTTATCTTTAGGGCCTGAGTTCGGGACACTGTCAGGGCATGACTTAGGAGCAGCAGAAGGGCCTCTTTGGGATCAGCGTCAGGTTTTTCATTAAAGACATTATCAGGGCCTCTGTTAGGGAGAGCCTCAGGGCCTTATTTATGGACAGCATCAAGGCTTAGTTTTAGTCAGTTTCAGGACCTTGGTAAGACCTGGGTCAGGATATTAACTCAGGATAGTATCAGGATTTTAGATATTGGCGGCAGCTGGGCTTTAGTTAGAAACAGTGTCAGGACCTGAGTTAGGACTAGCATTATGGCCTTTGTTAGGTATAGTGTCAGGGACTGAGCTAGGAGTTGTGTGAGGGCCTTTGCTAGGGACAGTGTCAGGGCCTGAGCTAGGATGAGCCTCCAGGCCTCAGTTTGGGACAGGTTCACAGCCTTGAGACTAATTTCAGGACGTTATTTAGGGACAGCATCAGGGATTTAGTTAGCATAACAGTAGGCATTCCTACAAGCACCCTTTAAGCCAACACACGCAGATGCAGAAGGAAACCATACACGCTGGTATAAAGGAATATTCCGCAGAAGTTGAGTACATTTTGTTTAAGGTCGGTAAGAGTTTAAACATTATTTTTTTCAGAAAACTCTATTCAGAAGATGAAAGAATTTCATCCTAAAGAATCTCTTTAGATAAATTTGACATTAGCAACGGACAAGGTTACATTCAGGTCTAGGGCTAGTGTCAGGTAATGACCTAGGTTTGGAATCAAGCCCTTAGGTACTTAGAGAATCAGGGCCTAATTTAAGACCTGTGCCAGGGCTTCGGGTAGGGACAGCGTCAGAGCCTGATATAGGGAGAAGGTGAGGGCCTGAGTGAGGCCCCTAGATGCAGACACTGTCAGGGCATGACTTAAGAGCAGCATTCAGGGCGTTTGTGGAGTCAGCATTCGGGTCATAGTGAAAGACATGAGCAGGGCCTGAGTGAGTCAGAGAATCGAGGCCTCAGTTAGGGAAATCTTGAGGTCCTGAGTTAGGCACAGCCTCTCGTCTTCAGTTAAGGACAGCGACAGGCCTTTCTTTGGGACTGTGTCTGGTGGGTGGATAGAAATGTGTCAGGATATTAGCTCAGGATAGTGTCCGGATTTTCATTATTGACTGCAGAAGGTCCCATGTTAGGGACAGATTCTGGGCCTTAGTGAGAGATAGGGTGAAAGTCTTAGTTAGGATCAGTGAGCGACTTAGTTAGGGAGAGTATTAGGGTTTCAATTAGGATAAGATGCAGGACATTAGCTTGGGACAGAGTCACGATCCGAGCCAGGGATAGTGTCAGCCAATGACCTGGGTTGGTGTCAAGACCTTAGTTACTTAGAGAATCAGGGCCTAATTTAGGACCTGTGTCAGGGTTTCGGGTAGGGACAGCGTCAGAGCCTGACTTAGGGAGAACATCTAGGCCTGAGTGCGGCCTAGTGTCAGCCCACTAGCTGGAGTCACAGGGCATGACGTAGGAATAGCATCAGGGCCTTTGTTGGGTCAGCATTCGGGTCATAGTGAAAGAAATGAGCAGGGCCTGTGTTAGTCACAGAATCAAGGCCTCAGTTAGGGAAAGTTTCAGGGCCTGAGTTAGGCACAGCCTCAGGTCTTCACTTAAGGACGGCAACAGGCTTTCTTTTGGAAAGTATCAGGACAGTGGATAGAAAGGAGTCAGGGTAATAGCTCAGGACAGTGTCCGGATTTTAGTTATTGATTGCAGCAGGGACCATTAGGGATATATTCTGGGTGTTGGTGAGAGATAGTGTGAAGGCCCTTGTTAGGTTTAATCAGGGCTTAGTTAGGGATACTATTAGGGTTTCATTTAGGATAAGATGCAGGACATGAGCTTGGGACAGAGTCAGGTTCCGGGCCAGGGATAGCGTCGCGAAATGACCCAGGAAATGCGTGAAGACCTTCGTTATTGAGAGCATCAGGGCCTTACTTAGGACCAGCGTCAGAGCCTAAATCAGGACCACTGCCAGGGCTTCCTATACAGACAGCGTCAGAGCATAAGGAAGGTACAGCCAAAGGGCCTAAGTGAGGCTTATCTTTAGGGCCTGAGTTCGGGACACTGTCAGGGCATGACTTAGGAGTAGCAGAAGGGCCTCTGTGGCATCAGTGTCAGGTTCTTCATTAAAGACATTATCAGGGTCTCTGTTAGGGAGAGCCTCGGGGCCTCATTTATGGACAGCATCAAGGCTTAGTTTTAGTCAGTTTCAGGACCTTGGTAAGACCTGGGTCAGGATATTAACTCAGGATAATATCAGGATTTTAGATATTGGCGGCAGCTGGGCTTTAGTTAGAAACAGTGTCAGGGCCTGAGTTAGGTCTAGCATTATAGCCTTTGTTAGGTATAGTCAGGGCCTTTTCTAGGGACAATGTCAGGTTCCGGGCCTTAGTGAGAAGTCGTGTCAAGGCCTTAGGCAGGATTATTCAGGGCCCTAGTTACGGAGAGTGTTAGGGTTTCATTTAGGATAAGATGCAGGACATGAGCTTGGGACAGAGTCAGGTTCCGGGCCAGGGATAGTGTCAGGAAACGACCAAGAGAAAGCGTTAAAACCTTAGTTATTGAGAGCATCAGGGCCTTACTTAGGACCAGCGTCAGGCCCTAAATCACGACCACTGCCCTGGCTTCATATAAGGACAGCATCAGAGCCTAAGTAAGGTACAGCCCAAGTGCCTAAGTGAGGCCTATCTTTAGGATCTGAGTTAGGGAAAGTGTCAGGGCATGACTTAGGAGCAGCAGAAGGGCCTCTGTGGGATCAGCCTGAGGGTCTTCATTAAAGACATTATCAGGGCCTCTGTTAGGGAGAGCCTCAGGACCTCATTTTCGGACAGCATCAAGGCTTACTTTGGGTCAGTTTCAGGACCTTGGTAAGACCTGGGTCAGGATATTAACTCAGGATAGTATCAGGACTTTAGATATTGGCGGCAGTAGGGCCTTAGTTAGAGTCAGTGTCAGGGTCTGAGTTAGGAATATCATTATGGCCTTTGTCAGGTATAGTGTCAGGGAGTGAGCTAGGAGTAGTGTCAGGGTACGAGTTACGTGTAATGTCAGGGTCTTGGTTAGGGACAGTGTCAGCGCCTGGGTTAGCACGAGTCTCCAGGCTGTAGTTAGGGAGCGGTTCACAGCATCGGGAGTAATTTCAGCGCCTTATTTATGTTCAGCATCAGGGATGATTTAGTTAGCATAAGAGAAGCCATTCCTGCAAGAACCCTGAAGGCCAACACACAAGAATGTAAAAGTGAACCATGCACGCTGCTATGAAGGAATATTCCACAGCAGTTGAGTACACTTTGTTTAAGGTTAACAAGAGTTTAAAAATTATTGTTTTAAGAAACCAATATTCATATGATGAAAGAATTTCATCGTAAAGAATCTCTTTCCCTAAACTTGACATTAGCTAAAGTCAAGATTAGATTAAGGTCTAGGGGTAGTGTCAGTTAATGACGTAGATTTGGTGTCAAGACCTTAGTTACTTAGAGAATCAAGGCCTAAAATTTAGGACCTGCGTCAAGATTTTCGGTAGGGACAGATTCAGACCTGACTTTTGGAGAACGTCAAGGCCTGAGTGAGGCCTAGCGTCAGCCCCCTAGCTGCAGACACAGTCAGGGTATGACTTAGGAGCAGCATAAACACCTTGGTTGGGTCAGCGAAAGGTCATAGTGAAAGACATGAGCAGGCCTTGAGTGAGTCACAGAATCAAGGCCTCACTTAAGGAAAGCTTCAGGGCCTGAGTTAGGCACAGCGTCAGGTCTTCATTTAATTACACCGACAGGTTTGGGACAGTGTCAGGATCGTGCATAGAAATGTGTCAGGAAATTACCTCAGGACAGTTTCCAGATTTTAGTTATTGATTGCAACAGGTCCCATGTT
This sequence comes from Kogia breviceps, assembly GCF_026419965.1. Lineage (NCBI taxonomy): Eukaryota > Metazoa > Chordata > Mammalia > Artiodactyla > Physeteridae > Kogia > Kogia breviceps. Next base: position 126,778,141 of record NC_081312.1, on the reverse strand, counting down.
AGGGACAGATTCCGGGCTTTAGTGAGAGATAGTGTCAAGGCCTTTGTTCGGATTAGTCAGGGCTTAGTTAGGGATACTATTAGGGTTTCATTTAGGATAAGATGCAGGACATGAGCTTGGGACAGAGTCAGGTTCCGGGCCAGGGATAGCGTCACGAAATGACCCAGGAAAAGCGTGAAGACCTTCGTTATTGAGAGCCTCAGGGCCTTACTTAGGACCAGCATGAGGGCCTAAATCAGGACCACTGCCAGGGCTTCCTATACAGACAGCGTCAGAGCATAAGCAAGGTACAGCCAAAGGGCCTAAGTGAGGCTTATCTTTAGGGCCTGAGTTCGGGACACTGTCAGGGCATGACTTAGGAGCAGCAGAAGGGCCTCTGTGGGATCAGCCTGAGGGTCTTCATTAAAGACATTATCAGGGCCTCTGTTAGGGAGAGCCTCAGGACCTCATTTTCGGACAGCATCAAGGCTTACTTTGGGTCAGTTTCAGGACCTTGGTAAGACCTGGGTCAGGATATTAACTCAGGATAGTATCAGGACTTTAGATAATGGCGGCAGTAGGGCCTTAGTTAGAGTCAGTGTTAGGGTCTGAGTTAGGAATATCATTATGGCCTTTGTTAGGTATAGTGTCAGGGAGTGAGCTAGGAGTAGTGTCAGGGTCCGAGTTACATGTAATGTCAGGGTCTTGGTTAGGGACAGTGTCAGCGCCTGGGTTAGCACGAGTCTCCAGGCCGTAGTTAGGGAGCGGTTCACAGAATCGGGAGTAATTTCAGCGCCTTATTTATGTTCAGCATCAGGGATGATTTAGTTAGCATAAGAGGAGCCATTCCTGCAAGAACCCTGAAGGCCAACACACAAGAATGTAAAAGTGAACCATGCACGCTGCTATGAAGGAATATTCCACAGCAGTTGAGTACACTTTGTTTAAGGTTAACAAGAGTTTAAAAATTATTGTTTTAAGAAACCAATATTCATATGATGAAAGAATTTCATCGTAAAGAATCTCTTTTTCTAAAGTTGACATTAGCTAAAGTCAAGATTAGATTAAGGTCTAGGGGTAGTGTCAGTTAATGACCTAGATTTGGTGTCAAGACCTTAATTACTTAGAGAATCAAGGCCCAATTTAGGATCTGGGTCAGTGTTTTGGGTAGGGACAGATTCAGACCTGACTTATGTAGAACGTCAAGGCCTGAGTGAGGCCTAGCGTCAGCCCCCTAGCTGCAGACACTGTCAGGGCATGACTTAGGAGCAGCATCAGGGCCTTGGTTGGGTCAGCGAAAGGTTATAGTGAAAGACATGAGCAGGGCTTGAGTGAGTCACAGAATCAAGGCCTCGGTTAAGGAAAGCTTCAGGGCCTGAGTTAGGCACAGCCTCAGGTCTTCACTTAAGGATACCGACAGGGCTTTTTTTGGGACAGTCAGGATGGTGCATAGAAATGTGTCAGGAAATTTTCTCAGGACAGTGTCCGCATTTTAGTTATTGTTTGCAGCAGGGACCATTAGGGACAGATTCTGGGCCGTAGTGAGATATAGTGTTAAGGCCTTAGTTAGGATTAGTCTGTGCCTTTGTCATGGAGTGTATTAGGGTTTCAGTTAGGAAAAGATGCAGGACATTAGCTTGGGACAGAGTTAGGTCCGTTCCAGGCATAGTGCCAGAAAATTATTGAGAGCATCAGGACCTTAGTTAGGCCCAGTGACAGGGCCCTAAATCCGGACGTCTTCCAGCGTTTTGTATACAGATAGCGTCAGAGCCTATCTAAAGTACAGCTAAAGGGCCTAAGTGAGGCCTGTCTTTAGGGCCTGAGTTAGTGCCACTGTCAGTACATGTCTTAGGATCAGCATAAGGGCCTCTGTGGGATCAATGTGAGGATCTTTGAAGACATTATCAGGGATTCTATTAGGGATAGCCTCATGCCCCCATTTATGGACAACATCAAGGCTTACTTTGGGTCAGTTTCAGGAGCTTGGTAAGACCTGGGTCAGGATATTAGCTCAGGATAATGTCAGGACTTTAGATATTGTTGGCATCTGGGCCTTAGTTAGAGACAGCGTCAGGGACTGAGTTAGGGAGAATTTCAGGGCCTTAGTTATGCTAGAGACTCCAAGACCTTCCCTGAGTTCTAAAGGGCTGATTCGAACAGTTGCTAATCATGGAAAGGAGGGACTGCACAGACCAAAGAAGAACAGAATAGAATGAACAGTGCAGCCTTGGGCCAAGATTCTGGTTTTGCCTCAAGGGATACAGTTAAGAGCATCTTTGGGCTCTTTAGCAACCTAAACCCCCCCACAAAATAGAAGATTTTAGTCTTCATTCCAGAGAAGGTCCTCAAGAGACCATCTGAGGTCAGGTTATATTTAGTTAAGGCCCTGTACACACAGTAATCCTTAGGACACCTGTCTCCTTAAACCATTGCTGTAAAACTCCTCACCAGATCCTCCTGCATTGGGACACACGGTTTTTGAGGGTCGGAGTTTTCTGTGTCCCCCTTTGGCTGCCAAAGGAGTAAAGCTATTCTTCTCTACTTCCTGCAAACCTCTCTCTCTGAGATTTGATTTGGCACTGGTGCACAGAGGTTGAGTTTTCGACATCAAATTTAGTACCCAATGTGGGGCTGACTTGGGGATCCCCCTGTGGGTCCCCTGACTTGATCGGACACTGAGATTTTCTCCACACTAGTCTCTTTCGAGAGAGTGTAAGGTTGGAGAATTCCTTTAGAGGCCAAACCACCTGGGACCCTTGCCTGGAAAGGCCAAGCCCCAGTCATCCCAGCAGTTAGAACTCTAGGGCAGGAGTAGATGGTGGAAGAGGAACCACCCTAGCAGCTGCCGAGGCCGTCTTTGCCTTGAGGACGTTCCTCTGTTCCTCCTGCCTGGACTGCCCTGAATGTCCTACTCCAAGGGATTATTTTGGGGAACCAGAAAAATAGCATTTGGGATGTTGCAGCACCTCAGCCAGTGTGTGGTAACTCCCCTGGCAAGCAGTCTGAGGTCCTTTTAGCCCTGTACATTTGGGGGAACCTTGGTTCCCATTTGGGTGACTTTTCATTCCAGGAAATCTCATTTGGAAGCTGAACCACTTGGACAGAGGTCACAGGCTAAGTTGAGACTTGGAAGCTGATTTGAGTCTTGTGCTGTTTGGTTGTTGGTTTCTCTTTGGTTTCTGGTTCCTTTGGTGTGAGGCTTCCATTGGTGTTTAGGATTTTGTTGTGTTCTTAGTCCGTGGTGTGAGTGTTCCATGGTTCAAACGTAAGAAGTGCTTCTTCTTCAGTTCCATCTGAGAGCCAATGGGCAAAATCCTGGCAGACTGGTCAACCTATAGTTGTAAACCTAAGAGTAAGAAAAGAATGAAATTCTATTGTAATTTTGTCTGGCCAATGTATGGATACATTCTTGAAAAATGAGGAAAGGTGGTCTTTGAATGATAGCCTAAATGACTATACTATCCTTCAGCTAGAGTTATTTTGTCACAGGAGGAGAAAGACAAAAGAAATTCCATACGTTCAAGCATTTATGAAACTACGTAATAAAGAAGGTGAGCGGCTAGGTAACAGGCTGATGGTACAAAGAGAAAAGAAAGCCACTTTGTACTAGAGCTCATTGTGTCTGAATGCAGAAAAAAATAAGGGACAACATAAGATGGATACAGAAGGTGGTGAACATTTGTGAAAAGGGAACATGGAGGGAAGAGTTGTGCCTGACCACGATATTCTAAGATGGATTTTGTTGGAAGTGGGTTAGGGCAAGCCTGCATTTTGTTTCTCCCTCTAAAGTTTTCTTAGAATGCTGCTTTTGATTGTGAACAGCTGGTGAGTTCCTTTGCCTGTGTCTGTGATCTGTATTTTTGTTTGAAATCTCTTTACTTTGGTTCAGTGAATAAGTGTTTTTTGGCCAATTCTAACCGTTCTTTTGATCTCCAGCTAACTTTGGGATGCTTTAGAAGGCCCTTGAGCTATCTCAGAGAGAAATGTTTGATTAGTATATTAAATTACCTGGAATTCCTAAAAATCTAGTATGTCCTGGTAAAATTGGAAGTCCTTCCCCTCAAGCTACTTAGGACTTGGAGCAATTGGATAAATGACACCTCTGTATTGAAGTGTGTATTTATGAAAGTTACTGTGTTGGCTTCATTTTGCCCCGATGTTTAAGAGGAAAGGAAAATTACATAGTGAAGTTATCAGAATGTAATGACTCATGATGTATCACTGTTTGCTTTAGGTCTACTGCTAAAAGCACATGTACAATGCTTGTGTGACAATTGGGTATGAATAATAAAATGTATGGCCTATAGAAAGCGTTTTGTCATTAACATACCTCTGAGCATGTTCACGATACCTGATCAGTATTCCCCCAAAGTGGATTAACTAGGCAAATAACAAGGAGGCCTAGCACTGAGGGACATGATGTACACCAGGGCCAAACAGCTGAATCATTCTGGCACTGAGGGATTGACATTTTGATCATCAGTGCTTTCTATTGAAAGACTTGGAATCAAAAGGAAAAAAACTTCACGTATTGAGGTGTGAGGAAATCTCTCTGGCTTCTACATGGTTTAACTTAAATTATACTGACCAGAGTGGCCTGTTTTGTGGCCTTTTAGATACGAATTGTACATCTGCTTTGGAATTGAGGAAGGGAATGCATTTTACAGTCAAAAAGGAGTAGTAACTATGGTTCAGACATCCAAGATAAGCCTAAGTGATTTAGATGCATTCCTGAATTCTTTTTCTGTTTTCTTTTTAAGTTTTTTTTGGATGTGGACCATTTTTTAAGTCTATTGAATTTGTTACAATATTGTTTCTGTTTCATGTTTTGGTTTTTAGGCCACGAGGCATGTGAGATCTTAGCTCCCTGCCCAGGGCTCAAACCGGCACCCTCTGTGTTAGAAGGCGAAGTCTTAACCATTGAGCCACCAGGTAAGTCCCCGCATAACTGTATTGTTGAAATTGAATTTCTGAGCTACATCAGACTCAGGATGCCACTAGCCATTCTGAAAACAATGTCTGCTGGTAGCTGCAACCGTACGTTTTCAAGGACTCCTATCTTAACTATTAAATTTCAAACAGTGACTTTAGATCAGATACTATTAGAAAGATGAGACATATGTGTAGTGTTCAGTAGCTCCTGTTATGGATATGTCAATACTACATCAGAAGTTAAAACCTACTTAGGTAGAATTAGACAACTTGCTACGAAATCTCTCTGAAGTGCCAGTTCCAGACCAGGTTTCAGGCTTATTCTGCTGAATTCCTAAGGGGATGCACACTTTGGGATGGCATCAGGACTTTAGTAAGGACAGTGTCAGGACCATGGTAAGAGATGGATCAAGATATTAGCTCAGGATAGTGTCAGCACGTTAGTTATTGGCGGCAGCAAGGCTGATGTTAGGGACAGCTTTAGGGCCTTAGTTAGGGACAGCATCAGAACCTGAGATAGACCAAATATCAAGGCCTAGGCTAAGACTAGGGTCAGGGCCTTTGTTAGGGACAATGACAAGGCCAGGGTTAGGCCTAGCATGAGGATGTGAGTTAGGGACAACCTCAGGGCCTCACTTCGGGACAGTGTCAGGGCTTACTTAGGGAAAGGGTCAGTTAGGGTTAGGGTTAGGGCACAGGTTAGGATTAGGGTAAAGATTGGGGTATGGATACGTGTTAGTGTACGAGTTAGGATTAGCGTACAGGTTAGAGTTAGTGTATGGGTTAGGTTTAGGGTATGCTTTAGGGTTGGGGTATTTATGAAACCTCTCCCACTCTCCCGATATCACTTAGCAGGTAAAGTAATATTATTTCGACTCCAGGAATGGAGAAGAATATAGACGCTAGGATAAGACAAATAACACACACATTATAAATAAATCTCATTAGGATTTTGTTTGTAACCAAATCTCATTAGGATTTTGTTTGTAACCTGTACATTAAAACACTAGTGCTTAGGAAATCTATTGGAGGCAGAAGCAGTAAAGGGTAGTTTTATGGGAATAACATCACAGATTTTCTGTAGAATACACACATTTTGACTGGTTAGCAAGTCAAGGAGGCATGCTTTTGTTCTGAAGATATAAACCCTCTTCTAAATTGAGCTCTTATTGGAAGTTAGACATTTTCTCTTGCTGTTGTATTGTTTTGTATTTGCATGATTATTCTGCTTCCATCTCCCTTGTTAAACCGTTGATTTGGGGAAGAGTGCCATTACTGAAAGGAGGTAACAGAATTTTTCTCAAAAACAGAAGGAAATGGTTCTCACCTAACTATTAAGAAATAATCTCTATACTGGTGTACTGACAGAATTATGATTCAGGGATAATAATCCTATGTTGTAACAAGGGAAATTTAAAAAGATTAAGGGAAAAGATAATATTTTACCACTTGCCATCCTTTCCCACTCTCTGAAATGACTAGTATAATGTGGAGAATTCTCATTTCGTCTGTAAGGAATGCATGAATTAGGATATGGGGGTTAACAGATAAGTACTGATACATATGAAAGACATAATAAAAAAACACCTAAGGAATACAGAGAGAGGTCTACTCAACACTCTGTAATAACCTACACGGGAAAGGATCCAAAGATGAATAGATTGATACATACATATGATGAACCAGATGCAGTACACCTAGAGCACACACCACATTTTTCTCCAATTGGCTGTGATACTAGATAACAATTAAATTTTAAAAAACACACAAGAAGTAAGGAGATATAAGCTCTTGGGGGTTTGCCCTGACACACTGCACTCTCATTTGCAGCCTACTAACACAATTTCCAGGAAGCCTCTGTTGCAGGAAAACCCAGAGTTGGAAATGGAGAAATGCTGCCGCCTTGTGGCCGTTTCCCGCAAGAGCGGCTTTAAACGGATAGCTATGGGTCACTTAACATTCACAAGGACTCAGGCCTCTAAAAGACACCTGCCCTCAAAAAAAAAAAAATGTCCTGAGCTCGGCAGTGGTGAAAAAAATTCAAAGCAGGCAAATGTGTCAAAGAGATAGTATGAAGAGGTAAGTTTTACTCACTCTTTATCAAAAAAAGCAAAATGGAGAAAAGCTCAACCTCAGGAATGATCAGACTCCTCTAAGCTACAAAAAGCTTTCAGCTCACCCAAGTTAACTACCGTCAGCCAAAAGACTACAAACAATAAATGCTGAAGGGGTTTTAGAGAACTCTGTTCCCTCTGTCTGCGGAGGACATGTGTAGTTGTAACAGCCAATAATGAGAACAGAAAGGAGCTGCGTTTTCAATTAAAAATTGAGCCACCCTTCCATCCAGAACACCCACAGCCGAGCCTCTCACCTGAGAAGACAGGCTGCAAGAGCTGCACTCCACGAGTTTTCACAGTAGCCAAGACACCGAAGCAACCCAAATGTCCATCAACAGATGAATGGATAAGAAGAGCTGGTCCGTGGACACAGTGGACTATTAGCCATGGAAAACAAGGAAACACTGCTCTTTGAGGCACCCGAGATGAGCCTAGAGATCATCACAGAACATGAGTTAAGTCGGAAAGCAAAAGGCATACCGTATGACATCACCTATAGGCGTTATCTAACAGCTGACACAAATGAACATATTTCCACAAAGAAAGACACTCACACACTTAGAAAACAAACTAAGCTTAAGTAAAATGAAAGGTGGGGGGAATGGATAAATTAAGATTAGTGTCACCATATGTGTACAAATACGTATTAAATATATATATCAAACAGACCGACCATATAGCAAGGGAGGTCACCAGAACACTCTGCAATAATTTACATGGGAAGAGGATCTGTACAAGAATATATATCTATATCTATATCTATATCTATATCTATCTATCTATCTATATATATATATATATATATATATATATATATATATATATATAAAACGTACAAATGAACCAGATTCTGTACATATAGGACCAACAGTATTCTAATCATTACCCCGATTTAAACAAATTAAAAGAGCGAACAAGAAGTAATGTGACATACACTTCTGGGGTTTTTTCCTGGCACATTCCATTCTAATTGACAACCTGGGAACAGGACTTCCAGAAGGCTCTGCTGCCCTAGTAACCAGATGTGGGAATGTAGCAATGCTGACGCCTTGTGGCCGTTTCCCACAGCAGCAGCTTTAAAGTCAGTGCTAATGGTCACTCAATATTCACACCCATTGCAGGCTTGTAAATGACACCTGCCCTCCAAAACAAAATCCTGGGGTCGAAAATCGACCAAAAAAGTCGAAAGAGGGCAACCTTCCAAGAAGACAATTTCGAGAGGTTTATTGTACTCACGGTTTTTTTTTTCTGTTTTTGTTTAACAGAATAAAAAAAGGCGTGGAAAAATGCTGAACCTTAGGAATTATTAGACACGAAAATACACGTTACAATAACCTATCATGTCACACGACTCAGCATGGCCAGCAGCAAAACTTCTGCAAACAAGAAATGCTGACGGGGTGGTGAAGAAATGCGTACCCTCGGTTCTAAGTGGGACGTGGTAAGAGCCCCTAAGGAAAACACAGTGGAGTTGCCTGGAAAGGGTCAACATTGAGCGACCGTTCAATCAAGCATAGCCACTGCTGGGTCTATCACCTGAGAGGATGAGAATCAAAAAGACACGGGCTGGCAATCCTGCAATCCAGCAATGTTTACCATAGCCAACACTTGGAAGCAATGAAAATGCCCAGCCACAGAGGAATGCAGAAAGGAGCAGTGGTCCATGGACACAATGGAAGAGTACTCCAGTGAAAAGTAGAAATTCCATTTTAAAAACAGATATAAGTAAGGAGACATCAGCTTTGGGGGGTTTCTCCAGACACATCCCACCGTCATTGATAACCGAGGAACACCACTGGCAGGAAGGTCTGCTTCACTAGTTACCAGAGTGGGAAACGCAGAAATGCTGCAGCCCTCTGGCCGTTACGTGCAACGGCAGCTTGAAAACCCGTGCTAATGGTCACTTCGTGTGCACAAGTTCTGGAGGGCTGTCAATGAAACCTGCCCTCAAAATGTCTTGAGGGAGGTAGTGGCCAAAATATTTCAAAAGGCGGCACATAGTTCAAGAAAAGAATGGGATGAGGTAAGCTACACACACAGTTTGAAGGAAAAAAGGACATCCCTGAAAGCTCAATTTCAAGGCTTTATGAGACGCATGCAAATCCAACCACAGAGGTATGGGCTCACACCAGTCAGAAGAACCATCAGCAACAAGACTACCAACAATTCATGCTGAAGGGGTTGTGGAGAAGTGCATACCCTCTAGGTTAAGTGGGACTTTGCCGCCAGCCGCGGCGGGTCCTCAAAGTGTAGCAACAACCGACGAGAGGGGGTAGGGAACTGAACGCACCAAGGTATGGGATCAGAAGGGCACAAGCAACTGACGCTTGCAAGGCAAGTTTAATAACAAAGCCTAGCCGTATATATACCCCTAAAGCAGGGAATTTGCTTCGTCACGCCTTATCGGCATCAGCTGGTTGGTTGGCTTCTCGGCTTAGTGACACCTTATCAGCATCAGCTGTTTGGTTGGCTGCTCGGCTTCTCCCTCAAAGGCACCAATTTCCCCTCCAGGGTTGCTTTTCCTAGCTTTAGGGAACAACCAGGGACTCCCAGTAACTGAGCAGGTCCCTGGAGCGATTTGGCCAAAGGCCATCTCCTTTTGTATGTTCATACCATAAAGTCCAGGATGCATACCAAGGAGAGTACAGTCGGGCCCTGAGGCTTAGGAGGGTCTTAGTGGCGCCTTCCTCAGAGGGCAATGCTCGCCACAGGACTTCACCTGGTAAGAGACACTAATGGGAACAGAATGGAGGTGCCTTTACAAGGTAAACACTGAGTTACGATATGATCCAGCAGGCACACTCGTGGGCCCATAACCTAAGAAAGAAGACAGAAGTGGAAAGACACAGGCAGGCAAATCTGCATTGCAGGAGTATTACAATAGCCAGGACATGGAAGCAACCAGAAAGTCCATCAACAGATGAGTGGACAAAGAAGAACAGGGACCTGAACAGATGGAATATTAGCCAAGGAACAAAAGGAAACAATGCCATCAACAGCACCATCGGTGAGGCTAGAGTTCATCACGCACCTTGCAGTAAGTCACAGAGCGAAAGATACATAGCCTACGATATCACTTATAGGTGTTCCCTGAAAATTGATATCACTGAAGATATTTCCACAGAGAAAGGCAATCACAGATGCAATAAAGAGATTTATGGTTCACCCATGGACAGGTGTGAGAATTGTGTACATTAGGAAATTGGGTTTAAGAGAGAGATACAAACACAGGTGAAATACAAAATCACCAAAGGCCTACGGAATACCAAGAGAAGAGTACTCAACATTGTGTCATAAGCTACATGGGAAAAGGATCCAAAGAAGACTAGATACATGTTTATGTGTAAAAGAGCCACATCTTTCACACCTACAACAAGCAAAACATTGTAATCAAACTTGCTGTGAGAAACAATAAACATTGAATTAAAAAACGAACAAGTCAGTCGTGAGGCACAAACATAAGGGGCTTTTTCCTGGCACAGTCCATTCTAATTGACAACCGAGAATACGACTTCCACGGAGGCTCTGTTACCCGAGTAACCAGGTTTGGTAAAGGAGACCTGCTGCCGCCTTGTGGCCGTTTCTCAAAACAGCAGCTTTAAACCCAGTGCTAATGGTCACTTGATATTCAAAATCATTGCAGGCCTATAAATGACACCTGCCCTCAAAAACGATTCTTGGGTCGTCAATCGAGGAAAAAAACTCAAAAGATGTGCACACTTCAAAACGACAATATCAAGAGGCATATTTTGTGCACATTTTGTCTTCTCTTTCTTTCTCTTGTGATAAATAAAAGGGCATGGAAAAATGCTCAACATCAGGAATTAATAAAGCCATGCAAATCCAGTCGACAGAAACGTTCACCCACCGTCGTCAGAATGATCATCAGCCACAGAGTCTACAAAGAATAAATGCTCAAGGTGTTTTAGAGAACTCTGTGCCCTCTAGCGGCCGCTGGGACGTTACCTGGTAACAGCTAGTAGTGAGGACACCGTGGAGGTGCATTGAAAGGTAAAAATTGAGCTAACCTGTAATCGGGTAGGCCCACTGATGGGCCTATCTCCCGAGTAGACCAAAATCAAAAAGACACAGGCTGGCCATCCTGCGCTGCAGCAACATGTACCATCGCCAAGACTTGGAAGAAACCCAAATGTCCATCAACAGAACAATGCACCAAGAAGAAGGGGGCCCATGTGCACAATGGAACATGAGCCACGGAAGAGCATGCAACAGTGCCGCTGGCACCACCGTAGAAGGATCTAGAGATACCCACCCAGAAGGAAGTACGAAAGAAACCGAAATAGAAATATCCTATGACATCACTTATAGCTGTTACTTCAACATTGATACCCATGAAGTCATTTCCAAGAGAAGGCCGTGCATAGATGCAGAAAACCAACTATGCTTAACCAAGTGGAAAGGTGTAAGGAATGTATGAATTTGGATATGGGGGTTTACAGACATGTACTGATACACATGACATATATAATCACAAAATACCTAAGGAATACCAAGAGAGGTCGACTCAACACTCTGTAATAACCTACACGGAAAAGGATCCAAAGATGAATAGATTGATACATACATATGATGAACCAGATGCAGTACACCTAGAACACACACCACATTTTTACTCAATTGGCTGTGATACTAGATAACAATTAAATTTTAAAAAACACACAAGAAGTAAGGAGATATAAGCTCTTGGGGGTTTGCCCTGACACACTGCACTCTCATTTGCAGCCTACTAACACAATTTCCAGGAAGCCTCTGTTGCAGGAAAACCCAGAGTTGGAAATGGAGAAATGCTGCCGCCTTGTGGCCGTTTCCCGCAAGAGCGGCTTCAAACGCATAGCTATGGGTCACTTAACATTCATAAGGACTCAGGCCTCTAAAGGACACCTGCCCTCAAAAAAAAAAAATGTCCTGAGCTCGGCCGTGGTGAAAAAAATTCAAAGCAGGCAAATGTGTCAAAGAGATAGTATGATAGAGGTAAGTTTTACTCACTCTTTATCAAAAAAAGCAAAATGGAGAAAAGCTCAACCTCAGGAATGATCAGACTCCTCTAAGCTACAAAAAGCTTTCAGCTCACCCAAGTTAACTACCGTCAGCCAAAAGACTACAAACAATAAATGCTGAAGGGGTTTTAGAGAACTCTGTTCCCTCTGTCTGTGGAGGACATGTGTAGTTGTAACAGCCAATAATGAGAACAGAAAGGAGCTGCGTTTTCAATTAAAAATTGAGCCACCCTTCCATCCAGAACACCCACAGCTGAGCCTCTCACCTGAGAAGACAGGCTGCAAGAGCTGCACTCCACGAGTTTTCACAGTAGCCAAGACACCGAAGCAACCCAAATGTCCATCAACAGATGAATGGATAAGAAGAGCTGGTCCGTGGACACAGTGGACTATTAGCCATGGAAAACAAGGAAACACTGCTCTTTGAGGCACCCGAGATGAGCCTAGAGATCATCACAGAACATGAGTTAAGTCGGAAAGCAAAAGGCATACCGTATGACATCACCTATAGGCGTTATCTAACAGCTGACACAAATGAACATATTTCCACAAAGAAAGACACTCACACACTTAGAAAACAAACTAAGCTTAAGTAAAATGAAAGGTGGGGGGAATGGATAAATTAAGATTAGTGTCACCATATGTGTACAAATACGTATTAAATATATATATCAAACAGACCGACCATATAGCAAGGGAGGTCACCAGAACACTCTGCAATAATTTACATGGGAAGAGGATCTGTACAAGAATATATATCTATATCTATATCTATATCTATATCTATCTATCTATCTATCTATATATATATATATATATATATATATATATATATAAAACGTACAAATGAACCAGATTCTGTACATATAGGACCAACAGTATTCTAATCATTACCCCGATTTAAACAAATTAAAAGAGCGAACAAGAAGTAATGTGACATACACTTCTGGGGTTTTTTCCTGGCACATTCCATTCTAATTGACAACCTGGGAACAGGACTTCCAGAAGGCTCTGCTGCCCTAGTAACCAGATGTGGGAATGTAGCAATGCTGACGCCTTGTGGCCGTTTCCCACAGCAGCAGCTTTAAAGTCAGTGCTAATGGTCACTCAATATTCACACCCATTGCAGGCTTGTAAATGACACCTGCCCTCCAAAACAAAATCCTGGGGTCGAAAATCGACCAAAAAAGTCGAAAGAGGGCAACCTTCCAAGAAGACAATTTCGAGAGGTTTATTGTACTCACGGTTTTTTTTTTTTCTGTTTTTGTTTAACAGAATAAAAAAAGGCGTGGAAAAATGCTGAACCTTAGGAATTATTAGACACGAAAATACACGTTACAATAACCTATCATGTCACACGACTCAGCATGGCCAGCAGCAAAACTTCTGCAAACAAGAAATGCTGACGGGGTGGTGAAGAAATGCGTACCCTCGGTTCTAAGTGGGACGTGGTAAGAGCCCCTAAGGAAAACACAGTGGAGTTGCCTGGAAAGGGTCAACATTGAGCGACCGTTCAATCAAGCATAGCCACTGCTGGGTCTATCACCTGAGAGGATGAGAATCAAAAAGACACGGGCTGGCAATCCTGCAATCCAGCAATGTTTACCATAGCCAACACTTGGAAGCAATGAAAATGCCCAGCCACAGAGGAATGCAGAAAGGAGCAGTGGTCCATGGACACAATGGAAGAGTACTCCAGTGAAAAGTAGAAATTCCATTTTAAAAACAGATATAAGTAAGGAGACATCAGCTTTGGGGGGTTTCTCCAGACACATCCCACCGTCATTGATAACCGAGGAACACCACTGGCAGGAAGGTCTGCTTCACTAGTTACCAGAGTGGGAAACGCAGAAATGCTGCAGCCCTCTGGCCGTTACGTGCAACGGCAGCTTGAAAACCCGTGCTAATGGTCACTTCGTGTGCACAAGTTCTGGAGGGCTGTCAATGAAACCTGCCCTCAAAATGTCTTGAGGGAGGTAGTGGCCAAAATATTTCAAAAGGCGGCACATAGTTCAAGAAAAGAATGGGATGAGGTAAGCTACACACACAGTTTGAAGGAAAAAAGGACATCCCTGAAAGCTCAATTTCAAGGCTTTATGAGACGCATGCAAATCCAACCACAGAGGTATGGGCTCACACCAGTCAGAAGAACCATCAGCAACAAGACTACCAACAATTCATGCTGAAGGGGTTGTGGAGAAGTGCATACCCTCTAGGTTAAGTGGGACTTTGCCGCCAGCCGCGGCGGGTCCTCAAAGTGTAGCAACAACCGACGAGAGGGGGTAGGGAACTGAACGCACCAAGGTATGGGATCAGAAGGGCACAAGCAACTGACGCTTGCAAGGCAAGTTTAATAACAAAGCCTAGCCGTATATATACCCCTAAAGCAGGGAATTTGCTTCGTCACGCCTTATCGGCATCAGCTGGTTGGTTGGCTTCTCGGCTTAGTGACACCTTATCAGCATCAGCTGTTTGGTTGGCTGCTCGGCTTCTCCCTCAAAGGCACCAATTTCCCCTCCAGGGTTGCTTTTCCTAGCTTTAGGGAACAACCAGGGACTCCCAGTAACTGAGCAGGTCCCTGGAGCGATTTGGCCAAAGGCCATCTCCTTTTGTATGTTCATACCATAAAGTCCAGGATGCATACCAAGGAGAGTACAGTCGGGCCCTGAGGCTTAGGAGGGTCTTAGTGGCGCCTTCCTCAGAGGGCAATGCTCGCCACAGGACTTCACCTGGTAAGAGACACTAATGGGAACAGAATGGAGGTGCCTTTACAAGGTAAACACTGAGTTACGATATGATCCAGCAGGCACACTCGTGGGCCCATAACCTAAGAAAGAAGACAGAAGTGGAAAGACACAGGCAGGCAAATCTGCATTGCAGGAGTATTACAATAGCCAGGACATGGAAGCAACCAGAAAGTCCATCAACAGATGAGTGGACAAAGAAGAACAGGGACCTGAACAGATGGAATATTAGCCAAGGAACAAAAGGAAACAATGCCATCAACAGCACCATCGGTGAGGCTAGAGTTCATCACGCACCTTGCAGTAAGTCACAGAGCGAAAGATACATAGCCTACGATATCACTTATAGGTGTTCCCTGAAAATTGATATCACTGAAGATATTTCCACAGAGAAAGGCAATCACAGATGCAATAAAGAGATTTATGGTTCACCCATGGACAGGTGTGAGAATTGTGTACATTAGGAAATTGGGTTTAAGAGAGAGATACAAACACAGGTGAAATACAAAATCACCAAAGGCCTACGGAATACCAAGAGAAGAGTACTCAACATTGTGTCATAAGCTACATGGGAAAAGGATCCAAAGAAGACTAGATACATGTTTATGTGTAAAAGAGCCACATCTTTCACACCTACAACAAGCAAAACATTGTAATCAAACTTGCTGTGAGAAACAATAAACATTGAATTAAAAAACGAACAAGTCAGTCGTGAGGCACAAACATAAGGGGCTTTTTCCTGGCACAGTCCATTCTAATTGACAACCGAGAATACGACTTCCACGGAGGCTCTGTTACCCGAGTAACCAGGTTTGGTAAAGGAGACCTGCTGCCGCCTTGTGGCCGTTTCTCAAAACAGCAGCTTTAAACCCAGTGCTAATGGTCACTTGATATTCAAAATCATTGCAGGCCTATAAATGACACCTGCCCTCAAAAACGATTCTTGGGTCGTCAATCGAGGAAAAAAACTCAAAAGATGTGCACACTTCAAAACGACAATATCAAGAGGCATATTTTGTGCACATTTTGTCTTCTCTTTCTTTCTCTTGTGATAAATAAAAGGGCATGGAAAAATGCTCAACATCAGGAATTAATAAAGCCATGCAAATCCAGTCGACAGAAACGTTCACCCACCGTCGTCAGAATGATCATCAGCCACAGAGTCTACAAAGAATAAATGCTCAAGGTGTTTTAGAGAACTCTGTGCCCTCTAGCGGCCGCTGGGACGTTACCTGGTAACAGCTAGTAGTGAGGACACCGTGGAGGTGCATTGAAAGGTAAAAATTGAGCTAACCTGTAATCGGGTAGGCCCACTGATGGGCCTATCTCCCGAGTAGACCAAAATCAAAAAGACACAGGCTGGCCATCCTGCGCTGCAGCAACATGTACCATCGCCAAGACTTGGAAGAAACCCAAATGTCCATCAACAGAACAATGCACCAAGAAGAAGGGGGCCCATGTGCACAATGGAACATGAGCCACGGAAGAGCATGCAACAGTGCCGCTGGCACCACCGTAGAAGGATCTAGAGATACCCACCCAGAAGGAAGTACGAAAGAAACCGAAATAGAAATATCCTATGACATCACTTATAGCTGTTACTTCAACATTGATACCCATGAAGTCATTTCCAAGAGAAGGCCGTGCATAGATGCAGAAAACCAACTATGCTTAACCAAGTGGAAAGGTGTAAGGAATGTATGAATTTGGATATGGGGGTTTACAGACATGTACTGATACACATGACATATATAATCACAAAATACCTAAGGAATACCAAGAGAGGTCGACTCAACACTCTGTAATAACCTACACGGAAAAGGATCCAAAGATGAATAGATTGATACATACATATGATGAACCAGATGCAGTACACCTAGAACACACACCACATTTTTACTCAATTGGCTGTGATACTAGATAACAATTAAATTTTAAAAAACACACAAGAAGTAAGGAGATATAAGCTCTTGGGGGTTTGCCCTGACACACTGCACTCTCATTTGCAGCCTACTAACACAATTTCCAGGAAGCCTCTGTTGCAGGAAAACCCAGAGTTGGAAATGGAGAAATGCTGCCGCCTTGTGGCCGTTTCCCGCAAGAGCGGCTTCAAACGCATAGCTATGGGTCACTTAACATTCATAAGGACTCAGGCCTCTAAAAGACACCTGCCCTCAAAAAAAAAAATGTCCTGAGCTCGGCCGTGGTGAAAAAAATTCAAAGCAGGCAAATGTGTCAAAGAGATAGTATGATAGAGGTAAGTTTTACTCACTCTTTATCAAAAAAAGCAAAATGGAGAAAAGCTCAACCTCAGGAATGATCAGACTCCTCTAAGCTACAAAAAGCTTTCAGCTCACCCAAGTTAACTACCGTCAGCCAAAAGACTACAAACAATAAATGCTGAAGGGGTTTTAGAGAACTCTGTTCCCTCTGTCTGTGGAGGACATGTGTAGTTGTAACAGCCAATAATGAGAACAGAAAGGAGCTGCGTTTTCAATTAAAAATTGAGCCACCCTTCCATCCAGAACACCCACAGCCGAGCCTCTCACCTGAGAAGACAGGCTGCAAGAGCTGCACTCCACGAGTTTTCACAGTAGCCAAGACACCGAAGCAACCCAAATGTCCATCAACAGATGAATGGATAAGAAGAGCTGGTCCGTGGACACAGTGGACTATTAGCCATGGAAAACAAGGAAACACTGCTCTTTGAGGCACCCGAGATGAGCCTAGAGATCATCACAGAACATGAGTTAAGTCGGAAAGCAAAAGGCATACCGTATGACATCACCTATAGGCGTTATCTAACAGCTGACACAAATGAACATATTTCCACAAAGAAAGACACTCACACACTTAGAAAACAAACTAAGCTTAAGTAAAATGAAAGGTGGGGGGAATGGATAAATTAAGATTAGTGTCACCATATGTGTACAAATACGTATTAAATATATATATCAAACAGACCGACCATATAGCAAGGGAGGTCACCAGAACAGTCTGCAATAATTTACATGGGAAGAGGATCTGTACAAGAATATATATCTATATCTATATCTATATCTATATCTATATCTATCTATATATATATATATATATATATATATATATATATAAAACGTACAAATGAACCAGATTCTGTACATATAGGACCAACAGTATTCTAATCATTACCCCGATTTAAACAAATTAAAAGAGCGAACAAGAAGTAATGTGACATACACTTCTGGGGTTTTTTCCTGGCACATTCCATTCTAATTGACAACCTGGGAACAGGACTTCCAGAAGGCTCTGCTGCCCTAGTAACCAGATGTGGGAATGTAGCAATGCTGACGCCTTGTGGCCGTTTCCCACAGCAGCAGCTTTAAAGTCAGTGCTAATGGTCACTCAATATTCACAGCCATTGCAGGCTTGTAAATGACACCTGCCCTCCAAAACAAAATCCTGGGGTCGAAAATCGACCAAAAAAGTCGAAAGAGGGCAACCTTCCAAGAAGACAATTTCGAGAGGTTTATTGTACTCACGGTTTTTTTTTTTTCTGTTTTTGTTTAACAGAATAAAAAAAGGCGTGGAAAAATGCTGAACCTTAGGAATTATTAGACACGAAAATACACGTTACAATAACCTATCATGTCACACGACTCAGCATGGCCAGCAGCAAAACTTCTGCAAACAAGAAATGCTGACGGGGTGGTGAAGAAATGCGTACCCTCGGTTCTAAGTGGGACGTGGTAAGAGCCCCTAAGGAAAACACAGTGGAGTTGCCTGGAAAGGGTCAACATTGAGCGACCGTTCAATCAAGCATAGCCACTGCTGGGTCTATCACCTGAGAGGATGAGAATCAAAAAGACACGGGCTGGCAATCCTGCAATCCAGCAATGTTTACCATAGCCAACACTTGGAAGCAATGAAAATGCCCAGCCACAGAGGAATGCAGAAAGGAGCAGTGGTCCATGGACACAATGGAAGAGTACTCCAGTGAAAAGTAGAAATTCCATTTTAAAAACAGATATAAGTAAGGAGACATCAGCTTTGGGGGGTTTCTCCAGACACATCCCACCGTCATTGATAACCGAGGAACACCACTGGCAGGAAGGTCTGCTTCACTAGTTACCAGAGTGGGAAACGCAGAAATGCTGCAGCCCTCTGGCCGTTACGTGCAACGGCAGCTTGAAAACCCGTGCTAATGGTCACTTCGTGTGCACAAGTTCTGGAGGGCTGTCAATGAAACCTGCCCTCAAAATGTCTTGAGGGAGGTAGTGGCCAAAATATTTCAAAAGGCGGCACATAGTTCAAGAAAAGAATGGGATGAGGTAAGCTACACACACAGTTTGAAGGAAAAAAGGACATCCCTGAAAGCTCAATTTCAAGGCTTTATGAGACGCATGCAAATCCAACCACAGAGGTATGGGCTCACACCAGTCAGAAGAACCATCAGCAACAAGACTACCAACAATTCATGCTGAAGGGGTTGTGGAGAAGTGCATACCCTCTAGGTTAAGTGGGACTTTGCCGCCAGCCGCGGCGGGTCCTCAAAGTGTAGCAACAACCGACGAGAGGGGGTAGGGAACTGAACGCACCAAGGTATGGGATCAGAAGGGCACAAGCAACTGACGCTTGCAAGGCAAGTTTAATAACAAAGCCTAGCCGTATATATACCCCTAAAGCAGGGAATTTGCTTCGTCACGCCTTATCGGCATCAGCTGGTTGGTTGGCTTCTCGGCTTAGTGACACCTTATCAGCATCAGCTGTTTGGTTGGCTGCTCGGCTTCTCCCTCAAAGGCACCAATTTCCCCTCCAGGGTTGCTTTTCCTAGCTTTAGGGAACAACCAGGGACTCCCAGTAACTGAGCAGGTCCCTGGAGCGATTTGGCCAAAGGCCATCTCCTTTTGTATGTTCATACCATAAAGTCCAGGATGCATACCAAGGAGAGTACAGTCGGGCCCTGAGGCTTAGGAGGGTCTTAGTGGCGCCTTCCTCAGAGGGCAATGCTCGCCACAGGACTTCACCTGGTAAGAGACACTAATGGGAACAGAATGGAGGTGCCTTTACAAGGTAAACACTGAGTTACGATATGATCCAGCAGGCACACTCGTGGGCCCATAACCTAAGAAAGAAGACAGAAGTGGAAAGACACAGGCAGGCAAATCTGCATTGCAGGAGTATTACAATAGCCAGGACATGGAAGCAACCAGAAAGTCCATCAACAGATGAGTGGACAAAGAAGAACAGGGACCTGAACAGATGGAATATTAGCCAAGGAACAAAAGGAAACAATGCCATCAACAGCACCATCGGTGAGGCTAGAGTTCATCACGCACCTTGCAGTAAGTCACAGAGCGAAAGATACATAGCCTACGATATCACTTATAGGTGTTCCCTGAAAATTGATATCACTGAAGATATTTCCACAGAGAAAGGCAATCACAGATGCAATAAAGAGATTTATGGTTCACCCATGGACAGGTGTGAGAATTGTGTACATTAGGAAATTGGGTTTAAGAGAGAGATACAAACACAGGTGAAATACAAAATCACCAAAGGCCTACGGAATACCAAGAGAAGAGTACTCAACATTGTGTCATAAGCTACATGGGAAAAGGATCCAAAGAAGACTAGATACATGTTTATGTGTAAAAGAGCCACATCTTTCACACCTACAACAAGCAAAACATTGTAATCAAACTTGCTGTGAGAAACAATAAACATTGAATTAAAAAACGAACAAGTCAGTCGTGAGGCACAAACATAAGGGGCTTTTTCCTGGCACAGTCCATTCTAATTGACAACCGAGAATACGACTTCCACGGAGGCTCTGTTACCCGAGTAACCAGGTTTGGTAAAGGAGACCTGCTGCCGCCTTGTGGCCGTTTCTCAAAACAGCAGCTTTAAACCCAGTGCTAATGGTCACTTGATATTCAAAATCATTGCAGGCCTATAAATGACACCTGCCCTCAAAAACGATTCTTGGGTCGTCAATCGAGGAAAAAAACTCAAAAGATGTGCACACTTCAAAACGACAATATCAAGAGGCATATTTTGTGCACATTTTGTCTTCTCTTTCTTTCTCTTGTGATAAATAAAAGGGCATGGAAAAATGCTCAACATCAGGAATTAATAAAGCCATGCAAATCCAGTCGACAGAAACGTTCACCCACCGTCGTCAGAATGATCATCAGCCACAGAGTCTACAAAGAATAAATGCTCAAGGTGTTTTAGAGAACTCTGTGCCCTCTAGCGGCCGCTGGGACGTTACCTGGTAACAGCTAGTAGTGAGGACACCGTGGAGGTGCATTGAAAGGTAAAAATTGAGCTAACCTGTAATCGGGTAGGCCCACTGATGGGCCTATCTCCCGAGTAGACCAAAATCAAAAAGACACAGGCTGGCCATCCTGCGCTGCAGCAACATGTACCATCGCCAAGACTTGGAAGAAACCCAAATGTCCATCAACAGAACAATGCACCAAGAAGAAGGGGGCCCATGTGCACAATGGAACATGAGCCACGGAAGAGCATGCAACAGTGCCGCTGGCACCACCGTAGAAGGATCTAGAGATACCCACCCAGAAGGAAGTACGAAAGAAACCGAAATAGAAATATCCTATGACATCACTTATAGCTGTTACTTCAACATTGATACCCATGAAGTCATTTCCAAGAGAAGGCCGTGCATAGATGCAGAAAACCAACTATGCTTAACCAAGTGGAAAGGTGTAAGGAATGTATGAATTTGGATATGGGGGTTTACAGACATGTACTGATACACATGACATATATAATCACAAAATACCTAAGGAATACCAAGAGAGGTCGACTCAACACTCTGTAATAACCTACACGGAAAAGGATCCAAAGATGAATAGATTGATACATACATATGATGAACCAGATGCAGTACACCTAGAACACACACCACATTTTTACTCAATTGGCTGTGATACTAGATAACAATTAAATTTTAAAAAACACACAAGAAGTAAGGAGATATAAGCTCTTGGGGGTTTGCCCTGACACACTGCACTCTCATTTGCAGCCTACTAACACAATTTCCAGGAAGCCTCTGTTGCAGGAAAACCCAGAGTTGGAAATGGAGAAATGCTGCCGCCTTGTGGCCGTTTCCCGCAAGAGCGGCTTCAAACGCATAGCTATGGGTCACTTAACATTCATAAGGACTCAGGCCTCTAAAGGACACCTGCCCTCAAAAAAAAAAAATGTCCTGAGCTCGGCCGTGGTGAAAAAAATTCAAAGCAGGCAAATGTGTCAAAGAGATAGTATGATAGAGGTAAGTTTTACTCACTCTTTATCAAAAAAAGGAAAATGGAGAAAAGCTCAACCTCAGGAATGATCAGACTCCTCTAAGCTACAAAAAGCTTTCAGCTCACCCAAGTTAACTACCGTCAGCCAAAAGACTACAAACAATAAATGCTGAAGGGGTTTTAGAGAACTCTGTTCCCTCTGTCTGTGGAGGACATGTGTAGTTGTAACAGCCAATAATGAGAACAGAAAGGAGCTGCGTTTTCAATTAAAAATTGAGCCACCCTTCCATCCAGAACACCCACAGCCGAGCCTCTCACCTGAGAAGACAGGCTGCAAGAGCTGCACTCCACGAGTTTTCACAGTAGCCAAGACACCGAAGCAACCCAAATGTCCATCAACAGATGAATGGATAAGAAGAGCTGGTCCGTGGACACAGTGGACTATTAGCCATGGAAAACAAGGAAACACTGCTCTTTGAGGCACCCGAGATGAGCCTAGAGATCATCACAGAACATGAGTTAAGTCGGAAAGCAAAAGGCATACCGTATGACATCACCTATAGGCGTTATCTAACAGCTGACACAAATGAACATATTTCCACAAAGAAAGACACTCACACACTTAGAAAACAAACTAAGCTTAAGTAAAATGAAAGGTGGGGGGAATGGATAAATTAAGATTAGTGTCACCATATGTGTACAAATACGTATTAAATATATATATCAAACAGACCGACCATATAGCAAGGGAGGTCACCAGAACAGTCTGCAATAATTTACATGGGAAGAGGATCTGTACAAGAATATATATATATATCTATATCTATATCTATATCTATATCTATCTATCTATCTATATATATATATATATATATATATAAAACGTACAAATGAACCAGATTCTGTACATATAGGACCAACAGTATTCTAATCATTACCCCGATTTAAACAAATTAAAAGAGCGAACAAGAAGTAATGTGACATACACTTCTGGGGTTTTTTCCTGGCACATTCCATTCTAATTGACAACCTGGGAACAGGACTTCCAGAAGGCTCTGCTGCCCTAGTAACCAGATGTGGGAATGTAGCAATGCTGACGCCTTGTGGCCGTTTCCCACAGCAGCAGCTTTAAAGTCAGTGCTAATGGTCACTCAATATTCACACCCATTGCAGGCTTGTAAATGACACCTGCCCTCCAAAACAAAATCCTGGGGTCGAAAATCGACCAAAAAAGTCGAAAGAGGGCAACCTTCCAAGAAGACAATTTCGAGAGGTTTATTGTACTCACGGTTTTTTTTTTTTCTGTTTTTGTTTAACAGAATAAAAAAAGGCGTGGAAAAATGCTGAACCTTAGGAATTATTAGACACGAAAATACACGTTACAATAACCTATCATGTCACACGACTCAGCATGGCCAGCAGCAAAACTTCTGCAAACAAGAAATGCTGACGGGGTGGTGAAGAAATGCGTACCCTCGGTTCTAAGTGGGACGTGGTAAGAGCCCCTAAGGAAAACACAGTGGAGTTGCCTGGAAAGGGTCAACATTGAGCGACCGTTCAATCAAGCATAGCCACTGCTGGGTCTATCACCTGAGAGGATGAGAATCAAAAAGACACGGGCTGGCAATCCTGCAATCCAGCAATGTTTACCATAGCCAACACTTGGAAGCAATGAAAATGCCCAGCCACAGAGGAATGCAGAAAGGAGCAGTGGTCCATGGACACAATGGAAGAGTACTCCAGTGAAAAGTAGAAATTCCATTTTAAAAACAGATATAAGTAAGGAGACATCAGCTTTGGGGGGTTTCTCCAGACACATCCCACCGTCATTGATAACCGAGGAACACCACTGGCAGGAAGGTCTGCTTCACTAGTTACCAGAGTGGGAAACGCAGAAATGCTGCAGCCCTCTGGCCGTTACGTGCAACGGCAGCTTGAAAACCCGTGCTAATGGTCACTTCGTGTGCACAAGTTCTGGAGGGCTGTCAATGAAACCTGCCCTCAAAATGTCTTGAGGGAGGTAGTGGCCAAAATATTTCAAAAGGCGGCACATAGTTCAAGAAAAGAATGGGATGAGGTAAGCTACACACACAGTTTGAAGGAAAAAAGGACATCCCTGAAAGCTCAATTTCAAGGCTTTATGAGACGCATGCAAATCCAACCACAGAGGTATGGGCTCACACCAGTCAGAAGAACCATCAGCAACAAGACTACCAACAATTCATGCTGAAGGGGTTGTGGAGAAGTGCATACCCTCTAGGTTAAGTGGGACTTTGCCGCCAGCCGCGGCGGGTCCTCAAAGTGTAGCAACAACCGACGAGAGGGGGTAGGGAACTGAACGCACCAAGGTATGGGATCAGAAGGGCACAAGCAACTGACGCTTGCAAGGCAAGTTTAATAACAAAGCCTAGCCGTATATATACCCCTAAAGCAGGGAATTTGCTTCGTCACGCCTTATCGGCATCAGCTGGTTGGTTGGCTTCTCGGCTTAGTGACACCTTATCAGCATCAGCTGTTTGGTTGGCTGCTCGGCTTCTCCCTCAAAGGCACCAATTTCCCCTCCAGGGTTGCTTTTCCTAGCTTTAGGGAACAACCAGGGACTCCCAGTAACTGAGCAGGTCCCTGGAGCGATTTGGCCAAAGGCCATCTCCTTTTGTATGTTCATACCATAAAGTCCAGGATGCATACCAAGGAGAGTACAGTCGGGCCCTGAGGCTTAGGAGGGTCTTAGTGGCGCCTTCCTCAGAGGGCAATGCTCGCCACAGGACTTCACCTGGTAAGAGACACTAATGGGAACAGAATGGAGGTGCCTTTACAAGGTAAACACTGAGTTACGATATGATCCAGCAGGCACACTCGTGGGCCCATAACCTAAGAAAGAAGACAGAAGTGGAAAGACACAGGCAGGCAAATCTGCATTGCAGGAGTATTACAATAGCCAGGACATGGAAGCAACCAGAAAGTCCATCAACAGATGAGTGGACAAAGAAGAACAGGGACCTGAACAGATGGAATATTAGCCAAGGAACAAAAGGAAACAATGCCATCAACAGCACCATCGGTGAGGCTAGAGTTCATCACGCACCTTGCAGTAAGTCACAGAGCGAAAGATACATAGCCTACGATATCACTTATAGGTGTTCCCTGAAAATTGATATCACTGAAGATATTTCCACAGAGAAAGGCAATCACAGATGCAATAAACAGATTTATGGTTCACCCATGGACAGGTGTGAGAATTGTGTACATTAGGAAATTGGGTTTAAGAGAGAGATACAAACACAGGTGAAATACAAAATCACCAAAGGCCTACGGAATACCAAGAGAAGAGTACTCAACATTGTGTCATAAGCTACATGGGAAAAGGATCCAAAGAAGACTAGATACATGTTTATGTGTAAAAGAGCCACATCTTTCACACCTACAACAAGCAAAACATTGTAATCAAACTTGCTGTGAGAAACAATAAACATTGAATTAAAAAACGAACAAGTCAGTCGTGAGGCACAAACATAAGGGGCTTTTTCCTGGCACAGTCCATTCTAATTGACAACCGAGAATACGACTTCCACGGAGGCTCTGTTACCCGAGTAACCAGGTTTGGTAAAGGAGACCTGCTGCCGCCTTGTGGCCGTTTCTCAAAACAGCAGCTTTAAACCCAGTGCTAATGGTCACTTGATATTCAAAATCATTGCAGGCCTATAAATGACACCTGCCCTCAAAAACGATTCTTGGGTCGTCAATCGAGGAAAAAAACTCAAAAGATGTGCACACTTCAAAACGACAATATCAAGAGGCATATTTTGTGCACATTTTGTCTTCTCTTTCTTTCTCTTGTGATAAATAAAAGGGCATGGAAAAATGCTCAACATCAGGAATTAATAAAGCCATGCAAATCCAGTCGACAGAAACGTTCACCCACCGTCGTCAGAATGATCATCAGCCACAGAGTCTACAAAGAATAAATGCTCAAGGTGTTTTAGAGAACTCTGTGCCCTCTAGCGGCCGCTGGGACGTTACCTGGTAACAGCTAGTAGTGAGGACACCGTGGAGGTGCATTGAAAGGTAAAAATTGAGCTAACCTGTAATCGGGTAGGCCCACTGATGGGCCTATCTCCCGAGTAGACCAAAATCAAAAAGACACAGGCTGGCCATCCTGCGCTGCAGCAACATGTACCATCGCCAAGACTTGGAAGAAACCCAAATGTCCATCAACAGAACAATGCACCAAGAAGAAGGGGGCCCATGTGCACAATGGAACATGAGCCACGGAAGAGCATGCAACAGTGCCGCTGGCACCACCGTAGAAGGATCTAGAGATACCCACCCAGAAGGAAGTATGAAAGAAACCGAAATAGAAATATCCTATGACATCACTTATAGCTGTTACTTCAACATTGATACCCATGAAGTCATTTCCAAGAGAAGGCCGTGCATAGATGCAGAAAACCAACTATGCTTAACCAAGTGGAAAGGTGTAAGGAATGTATGAATTTGGATATGGGGGTTTACAGACATGTACTGATACACATGACATATATAATCACAAAATACCTAAGGAATACCAAGAGAGGTCGACTCAACACTCTGTAATAACCTACACGGAAAAGGATCCAAAGATGAATAGATTGATACATACATATGATGAACCAGATGCAGTACACCTAGAACACACACCACATTTTTACTCAATTGGCTGTGATACTAGATAACAATTAAATTTTAAAAAACACACAAGAAGTAAGGAGATATAAGCTCTTGGGGGTTTGCCCTGACACACTGCACTCTCATTTGCAGCCTACTAACACAATTTCCAGGAAGCCTCTGTTGCAGGAAAACCCAGAGTTGGAAATGGAGAAATGCTGCCGCCTTGTGGCCGTTTCCCGCAAGAGCGGCTTTAAACGGATAGCTATGGGTCACTTAACATTCACAAGGACTCAGGCCTCTAAAAGACACCTGCCCTCAAAAAAAAAAAAAAAATGTCCTGAGCTCGGCAGTGGTGAAAAAAATTCAAAGCAGGCAAATGTGTCAAAGAGATAGTATGAAGAGGTAAGTTTTACTCACTCTTTATCAAAAAAAGCAAAATGGAGAAAAGCTCAACCTCAGGAATGATCAGACTCCTCTAAGCTACAAAAAGCTTTCAGCTCACCCAAGTTAACTACCGTCAGCCAAAAGACTACAAACAATAAATGCTGAAGGGGTTTTAGAGAACTCTGTTCCCTCTGTCTGCGGAGGACATGTGTAGTTGTAACAGCCAATAATGAGAACAGAAAGGAGCTGCGTTTTCAATTAAAAATTGAGCCACCCTTCCATCCAGAACACCCACAGCCGAGCCTCTCACCTGAGAAGACAGGCTGCAAGAGCTGCACTCCACGAGTTTTCACAGTAGCCAAGACACCGAAGCAACCCAAATGTCCATCAACAGATGAATGGATAAGAAGAGCTGGTCCGTGGACACAGTGGACTATTAGCCATGGAAAACAAGGAAACACTGCTCTTTGAGGCACCCGAGATGAGCCTAGAGATCATCACAGAACATGAGTTAAGTCGGAAAGCAAAAGGCATACCGTATGACATCACCTATAGGCGTTATCTAACAGCTGACACAAATGAACATATTTCCACAAAGAAAGACACTCACACACTTAGAAAACAAACTAAGCTTAAGTAAAATGAAAGGTGGGGGGAATGGATAAATTAAGATTAGTGTCACCATATGTGTACAAATACGTATTAAATATATATATCAAACAGACCGACCATATAGCAAGGGAGGTCACCAGAACAGTCTGCAATAATTTACATGGGAAGAGGATCTGTACAAGAATATATATATATATATATCTATATCTATATCTATATCTATATCTATATATATATATATATATAAAACGTACAAATGAACCAGATTCTGTACATATAGGACCAACAGTATTCTAATCATTACCCCGATTTAAACAAATTAAAAGAGCGAACAAGAAGTAATGTGACATACACTTCTGGGGTTTTTTCCTGGCACATTCCATTCTAATTGACAACCTGGGAACAGGACTTCCAGAAGGCTCTGCTGCCCTAGTAACCAGATGTGGGAATGTAGCAATGCTGACGCCTTGTGGCCGTTTCCCACAGCAGCAGCTTTAAAGTCAGTGCTAATGGTCACTCAATATTCACACCCATTGCAGGCTTGTAAATGACACCTGACCTCCAAAACAAAATCCTGGGGTCGAAAATCGACCAAAAAAGTCGAAAGAGGGCAACCTTCCAAGAAGACAATTTCGAGAGGTTTATTGTACTCACGGTTTTTTTTTTTCTGTTTTTGTTTAACAGAATAAAAAAAGGCGTGGAAAAATGCTGAACCTTAGGAATTATTAGACACGAAAATACACGTTACAAAAACCTGTCATGTCACACCACTCAGCATGGCCATCAGCGAAACTTCTGCAAACAAGAAATGCTGACGGGGTGGTGAAGAAATGCGTACCCTCGGTTCTAAGTGGGACGTGGTAAGAGCCCCTAAGGAAAACACAGTGGAGTTGCCTGGAAAGGGTCAACATTGAGCGACCGTTCAATCAAGCATAGCCACTGCTGGGTCTATCACCTGAGAGGATGAGAATCAAAAAAGACACGGGCTGGCAATCCTGCAATCCAGCAATGTTTACCGTAGCCAACACTTGGAAGCAATGAAAATGCCCAGCCACAGAGGAATGCAGAAAGGAGAAGTGGTCCATGGACACAATGGAAGAGTGCTCCAGTGAAAAGTAGAAATTCCATTTTAAAAACAGATATAAGTAAGGAGACATCAGCTTTGGGGGGTTTCTCCAGACACATCCCACCGTCATTGATAACCGAGGAACACCACTGGCAGGAAGGTCTGCTTCACTAGTTACCAGAGTGGGAAACGCAGAAATGCCGCAGCCCTCTGGCCGTTACGTGCAACGGCAGCTTGAAAACCCGTGCTAATGGTCACTTCGTGTGCACAAGTCCTGGAGGGCTGTCAATGAAACCTGCCCTCAAAATGTCTTGAGGGAGGTAGTGGCCAAAATATTTCAAAAGGCAGCACATAGTTCAAGAAAAGAATGGGATGAGGTAAGCTACACACACAGTTTGAAGGAAAAAAGGACATCCCTGAAAGCTCAATTTCAAGGCTTTATGAGACGCATGCAAATCCAACCACAGAGGTATGGGCTCACACCAGTCAGAAGAACCATCAGCAACAAAACTACCAACAGTTCATGCTGAAGGGGTTGTGGAGAAGTGCATACCCTCTAGGTTAAGTGGGGCTTTGCCGCCAGCCGCGGCGGGTCCTCAAAGTGTAGCAACAACCGACGAGAGGGGGTAGGGAACTGAACGCACCAAGGTATGGGATCAGAAGGGCACAAGCAACTGACGCTTGCAAGGCAAGTTTAATAACAAAGCCTAGCCGTATATATACCCCTAAAGCAGGGAACTTGCTTCGTCACGCCTTATCGGCATCAGCTGGTTGGTTGGCTTCTCGGCTTAGTCACACCTTATCAGCATCAGCTGGTTGGTTGGCTGCTCGGCTTCTCCCTCAAAGGCACCAATTTCCCCTCCAGGGTTGCTTTTCCTAGCTTTAGGGAACAACCAGGGACTCCCAGTAACTGAGCAGGTCCCTGGAGCGATTTGGCCAAAGGCCATCTCCTTTTGTATGTTCATACCATAAAGTCCAGGATGCATACCAAGGAGAGTACAGTCGGGCCCTGAGGCTTAGGAGGGTCTTAGTGGCGCCTTCCTCAGAGGGCAATGCTCGCCACAGGACTTCACCTGGTAAGAGACACTAATGGGAACAGAATGGAGGTGCCTTTACAAGGTAAACACTGAGTTACGATATGATCCAGCAGGCACACTCGTGGGCCCATAACCTAAGAAAGAAGACAGAAGTGGAAAGACAC
The DNA here is from genome assembly GCF_026419965.1 of Kogia breviceps. Taxonomy (NCBI): domain Eukaryota; kingdom Metazoa; phylum Chordata; class Mammalia; order Artiodactyla; family Physeteridae; genus Kogia; species Kogia breviceps. Next base: position 126,748,188 of record NC_081312.1, on the reverse strand, counting down.
AGGCAGGCAAATCTGCATTGCAGGAGTATTACAATAGCCAGGACATGGAAGCAACCAGAAAGTCCATCAACAGATGAGTGGACAAAGAAGAACAGGGACCTGAACAGATGGAATATTAGCCAAGGAACAAAAGGAAACAATGCCATCAACAGCACCATCGGTGAGGCTAGAGTTCATCACGCACCTTGCAGTAAGTCACAGAGCGAAAGATACATAGCCTACGATATCACTTATAGGTGTTCCCTGAAAATTGATATCACTGAAGATATTTCCACAGAGAAAGGCAATCACAGATGCAATAAACAGATTTATGGTTCACCCATGGACAGGTGTGAGAATTGTGTACATTAGGAAATTGGGTTTAAGAGAGAGATACAAACACAGGTGAAATACAAAATCACCAAAGGCCTACGGAATACCAAGAGAAGAGTACTCAACATTGTGTCATAAGCTACATGGGAAAAGGATCCAAAGAAGACTAGATACATGTTTATGTGTAAAAGAGCCACATCTTTCACACCTACAACAAGCAAAACATTGTAATCAAACTTGCTGTGAGAAACAATAAACATTGAATTAAAAAACGAACAAGTCAGTCGTGAGGCACAAACATAAGGGGCTTTTTCCTGGCACAGTCCATTCTAATTGACAACCGAGAATACGACTTCCACGGAGGCTCTGTTACCCGAGTAACCAGGTTTGGTAAAGGAGACCTGCTGCCGCCTTGTGGCCGTTTCTCAAAACAGCAGCTTTAAACCCAGTGCTAATGGTCACTTGATATTCAAAATCATTGCAGGCCTATAAATGACACCTGCCCTCAAAAACGATTCTTGGGTCGTCAATCGAGGAAAAAAACTCAAAAGATGTGCACACTTCAAAACGACAATATCAAGAGGCATATTTTGTGCACATTTTGTCTTCTCTTTCTTTCTCTTGTGATAAATAAAAGGGCATGGAAAAATGCTCAACATCAGGAATTAATAAAGCCATGCAAATCCAGTCGACAGAAACGTTCACCCACCGTCGTCAGAATGATCATCAGCCACAGAGTCTACAAAGAATAAATGCTCAAGGTGTTTTAGAGAACTCTGTGCCCTCTAGCGGCCGCTGGGACGTTACCTGGTAACAGCTAGTAGTGAGAACACCGTGGAGGTGCATTGAAAGGTAAAAATTGAGCTAACCTGTAATCGGGTAGGCCCACTGATGGGCCTATCTCCCGAGTAGACCAAAATCAAAAAGACACAGGCTGGCCATCCTGCGCTGCAGCAACATGTACCATCGCCAAGACTTGGAAGAAACCCAAATGTCCATCAACAGAACAATGCACCAAGAAGAAGGGGGCCCATGTGCACAATGGAACATGAGCCACGGAAGAGCATGCAACAGTGCCGCTGGCACCACCGTAGAAGGATCTAGAGATACCCACCCAGAAGGAAGTACGAAAGAAACCGAAATAGAAATATCCTATGACATCACTTATAGCTGTTACTTCAACATTGATACCCATGAAGTCATTTCCAAGAGAAGGCCGTGCATAGATGCAGAAAACCAACTATGCTTAACCAAGTGGAAAGGTGTAAGGAATGTATGAATTTGGATATGGGGGTTTACAGACATGTACTGATACACATGACATATATAATCACAAAATACCTAAGGAATACCAAGAGAGGTCGACTCAACACTCTGTAATAACCTACACGGAAAAGGATCCAAAGATGAATAGATTGATACATACATATGATGAACCAGATGCAGTACACCTAGAACACACACCACATTTTTACTCAATTGGCTGTGATACTAGATAACAATTAAATTTTAAAAAACACACAAGAAGTAAGGAGATATAAGCTCTTGGGGGTTTGCCCTGACACACTGCACTCTCATTTGCAGCCTACTAACACAATTTCCAGGAAGCCTCTGTTGCAGGAAAACCCAGAGTTGGAAATGGAGAAATGCTGCCGCCTTGTGGCCGTTTCCCGCAAGAGCGGCTTCAAACGCATAGCTATGGGTCACTTAACATTCATAAGGACTCAGGCCTCTAAAAGACACCTGCCCTCAAAAAAAAAAATGTCCTGAGCTCGGCCGTGGTGAAAAAAATTCAAAGCAGGCAAATGTGTCAAAGAGATAGTATGATAGAGGTAAGTTTTACTCACTCTTTATCAAAAAAAGCAAAATGGAGAAAAGCTCAACCTCAGGAATGATCAGACTCCTCTAAGCTACAAAAAGCTTTCAGCTCACCCAAGTTAACTACCGTCAGCCAAAAGACTACAAACAATAAATGCTGAAGGGGTTTTAGAGAACTCTGTTCCCTCTGTCTGTGGAGGACATGTGTAGTTGTAACAGCCAATAATGAGAACAGAAAGGAGCTGCGTTTTCAATTAAAAATTGAGCCACCCTTCCATCCAGAACACCCACAGCCGAGCCTCTCACCTGAGAAGACAGGCTGCAAGAGCTGCACTCCACGAGTTTTCACAGTAGCCAAGACACCGAAGCAACCCAAATGTCCATCAACAGATGAATGGATAAGAAGAGCTGGTCCGTGGACACAGTGGACTATTAGCCATGGAAAACAAGGAAACACTGCTCTTTGAGGCACCCGAGATGAGCCTAGAGATCATCACAGAACATGAGTTAAGTCGGAAAGCAAAAGGCATACCGTATGACATCACCTATAGGCGTTATCTAACAGCTGACACAAATGAACATATTTCCACAAAGAAAGACACTCACACACTTAGAAAACAAACTAAGCTTAAGTAAAATGAAAGGTGGGGGGAATGGATAAATTAAGATTAGTGTCACCATATGTGTACAAATACGTATTAAATATATATATCAAACAGACCGACCATATAGCAAGGGAGGTCACCAGAACACTCTGAAATAATTTACATGGGAAGAGGATCTGTACAAGAATATATATCTATATCTATATCTATATATATATATATATATATATATATAAAACGTACAAATGAACCAGATTCTGTACATATAGGACCAACAGTATTCTAATCATTACCCCGATTTAAACAAATTAAAAGAGCGAACAAGAAGTAATGTGACATACACTTCTGGGGTTTTTTCCTGGCACATTCCATTCTAATTGACAACCTGGGAACAGGACTTCCAGAAGGCTCTGCTGCCCTAGTAACCAGATGTGGGAATGTAGCAATGCTGACGCCTTGTGGCCGTTTCCCACAGCAGCAGCTTTAAAGTCAGTGCTAATGGTCACTCAATATTCACACCCATTGCAGGCTTGTAAATGACACCTGCCCTCCAAAACAAAATCCTGGGGTCGAAAATCGACCAAAAAAGTCGAAAGAGGGCAACCTTCCAAGAAGACAATTTCGAGAGGTTTATTGTACTCACGGTTTTTTTTTTCTGTTTTTGTTTAACAGAATAAAAAAAGGCGTGGAAAAATGCTGAACCTTAGGAATTATTAGACACGAAAATACACGTTACAATAACCTATCATGTCACACGACTCAGCATGGCCAGCAGCAAAACTTCTGCAAACAAGAAATGCTGACGGGGTGGTGAAGAAATGCGTACCCTCGGTTCTAAGTGGGACGTGGTAAGAGCCCCTAAGGAAAACACAGTGGAGTTGCCTGGAAAGGGTCAACATTGAGCGACCGTTCAATCAAGCATAGCCACTGCTGGGTCTATCACCTGAGAGGATGAGAATCAAAAAGACACGGGCTGGCAATCCTGCAATCCAGCAATGTTTACCATAGCCAACACTTGGAAGCAATGAAAATGCCCAGCCACAGAGGAATGCAGAAAGGAGCAGTGGTCCATGGACACAATGGAAGAGTACTCCAGTGAAAAGTAGAAATTCCATTTTAAAAACAGATATAAGTAAGGAGACATCAGCTTTGGGGGGTTTCTCCAGACACATCCCACCGTCATTGATAACCGAGGAACACCACTGGCAGGAAGGTCTGCTTCACTAGTTACCAGAGTGGGAAACGCAGAAATGCTGCAGCCCTCTGGCCGTTACGTGCAACGGCAGCTTGAAAACCCGTGCTAATGGTCACTTCGTGTGCACAAGTTCTGGAGGGCTGTCAATGAAACCTGCCCTCAAAATGTCTTGAGGGAGGTAGTGGCCAAAATATTTCAAAAGGCGGCACATAGTTCAAGAAAAGAATGGGATGAGGTAAGCTACACACACAGTTTGAAGGAAAAAAGGACATCCCTGAAAGCTCAATTTCAAGGCTTTATGAGACGCATGCAAATCCAACCACAGAGGTATGGGCTCACACCAGTCAGAAGAACCATCAGCAACAAGACTACCAACAATTCATGCTGAAGGGGTTGTGGAGAAGTGCATACCCTCTAGGTTAAGTGGGACTTTGCCGCCAGCCGCGGCGGGTCCTCAAAGTGTAGCAACAACCGACGAGAGGGGGTAGGGAACTGAACGCACCAAGGTATGGGATCAGAAGGGCACAAGCAACTGACGCTTGCAAGGCAAGTTTAATAACAAAGCCTAGCCGTATATATACCCCTAAAGCAGGGAACTTGCTTCGTCACGCCTTATCGGCATCAGCTGGTTGGTTGGCTTCTCGGCTTAGTGACACCTTATCAGCATCAGCTGGTTGGTTGGCTGCTCGGCTTCTCCCTCAAAGGCACCAATTTCCCCTCCAGGGTTGCTTTTCCTAGCTTTAGGGAACAACCAGGGACTCCCAGTAACTGAGCAGGTCCCTGGAGCGATTTGGCCAAAGGCCATCTCCTTTTGTATGTTCATACCATAAAGTCCAGGATGCATACCAAGGAGAGTACAGTCGGGCCCTGAGGCTTAGGAGGGTCTTAGTGGCGCCTTCCTCAGAGGGCAATGCTCGCCACAGGACTTCACCTGGTAAGAGACACTAATGGGAACAGAATGGAGGTGCCTTTACAAGGTAAACACTGAGTTACGATATGATCCAGCAGGCACACTCGTGGGCCCATAACCTAAGAAAGAAGACAGAAGTGGAAAGACACAGGCAGGCAAATCTGCATTGCAGGAGTATTACAATAGCCAGGACATGGAAGCAACCAGAAAGTCCATCAACAGATGAGTGGACAAAGAAGAACAGGGACCTGAACAGATGGAATATTAGCCAAGGAACAAAAGGAAACAATGCCATCAACAGCACCATCGGTGAGGCTAGAGTTCATCACGCACCTTGCAGTAAGTCACAGAGCGAAAGATACATAGCCTACGATATCACTTATAGGTGTTCCCTGAAAATTGATATCACTGAAGATATTTCCACAGAGAAAGGCAATCACAGATGCAATAAACAGATTTATGGTTCACCCATGGACAGGTGTGAGAATTGTGTACATTAGGAAATTGGGTTTAAGAGAGAGATACAAACACAGGTGAAATACAAAATCACCAAAGGCCTACGGAATACCAAGAGAAGAGTACTCAACATTGTGTCATAAGCTACATGGGAAAAGGATCCAAAGAAGACTAGATACATGTTTATGTGTAAAAGAGCCACATCTTTCACACCTACAACAAGCAAAACATTGTAATCAAACTTGCTGTGAGAAACAATAAACATTGAATTAAAAAACGAACAAGTCAGTCGTGAGGCACAAACATAAGGGGCTTTTTCCTGGCACAGTCCATTCTAATTGACAACCGAGAATACGACTTCCACGGAGGCTCTGTTACCCGAGTAACCAGGTTTGGTAAAGGAGACCTGCTGCCGCCTTGTGGCCGTTTCTCAAAACAGCAGCTTTAAACCCAGTGCTAATGGTCACTTGATATTCAAAATCATTGCAGGCCTATAAATGACACCTGCCCTCAAAAACGATTCTTGGGTCGTCAATCGAGGAAAAAAACTCAAAAGATGTGCACACTTCAAAACGACAATATCAAGAGGCATATTTTGTGCACATTTTGTCTTCTCTTTCTTTCTCTTGTGATAAATAAAAGGGCATGGAAAAATGCTCAACATCAGGAATTAATAAAGCCATGCAAATCCAGTCGACAGAAACGTTCACCCACCGTCGTCAGAATGATCATCAGCCACAGAGTCTACAAAGAATAAATGCTCAAGGTGTTTTAGAGAACTCTGTGCCCTCTAGCGGCCGCTGGGACGTAACCTGGGAACAGCTAGTAGTGAGGACACCGTGGAGGTGCATTGAAAGGTAAAAATTGAGCTAACCTGTAATCGGGTAGGCCCACTGATGGGCCTATCTCCCGAGTAGACCAAAATCAAAAAGACACAGGCTGGCCATCCTGCGCTGCAGCAACATGTACCATCGCCAAGACTTGGAAGAAACCCAAATGTCCATCAACAGAACAATGCACCAAGAAGAAGGGGGCCCATGTGCACAATGGAACATGAGCCACGGAAGAGCATGCAACAGTGCCGCTGGCACCACCGTAGAAGGATCTAGAGATACCCACCCAGAAGGAAGTACGAAAGAAACCGAAATAGAAATATCCTATGACATCACTTATAGCTGTTACTTCAACATTGATACCCATGAAGTCATTTCCAAGAGAAGGCCGTGCATAGATGCAGAAAACCAACTATGCTTAACCAAGTGGAAAGGTGTAAGGAATGTATGAATTTGGATATGGGGGTTTACAGACATGTACTGATACACATGACATATATAATCACAAAATACCTAAGGAATACCAAGAGAGGTCGACTCAACACTCTGTAATAACCTACACGGAAAAGGATCCAAAGATGAATAGATTGATACATACATATGATGAACCAGATGCAGTACACCTAGAACACACACCACATTTTTACTCAATTGGCTGTGATACTAGATAACAATTAAATTTTAAAAAACACACAAGAAGTAAGGAGATATAAGCTCTTGGGGGTTTGCCCTGACACACTGCACTCTCATTTGCAGCCTACTAACACAATTTCCAGGAAGCCTCTGTTGCAGGAAAACCCAGAGTTGGAAATGGAGAAATGCTGCCGCCTTGTGGCCGTTTCCCGCAAGAGCGGCTTCAAACGCATAGCTATGGGTCACTTAACATTCATAAGGACTCAGGCCTCTAAAAGACACCTGCCCTCAAAAAAAAAAATGTCCTGAGCTCGGCCGTGGTGAAAAAAATTCAAAGCAGGCAAATGTGTCAAAGAGATAGTATGATAGAGGTAAGTTTTACTCACTCTTTATCAAAAAAAGCAAAATGGAGAAAAGCTCAACCTCAGGAATGATCAGACTCCTCTAAGCTACAAAAAGCTTTCAGCTCACCCAAGTTAACTACCGTCAGCCAAAAGACTACAAACAATAAATGCTGAAGGGGTTTTAGAGAACTCTGTTCCCTCTGTCTGTGGAGGACATGTGTAGTTGTAACAGCCAATAATGAGAACAGAAAGGAGCTGCGTTTTCAATTAAAAATTGAGCCACCCTTCCATCCAGAACACCCACAGCCGAGCCTCTCACCTGAGAAGACAGGCTGCAAGAGCTGCACTCCACGAGTTTTCACAGTAGCCAAGACACCGAAGCAACCCAAATGTCCATCAACAGATGAATGGATAAGAAGAGCTGGTCCGTGGACACAGTGGACTATTAGCCATGGAAAACAAGGAAACACTGCTCTTTGAGGCACCCGAGATGAGCCTAGAGATCATCACAGAACATGAGTTAAGTCGGAAAGCAAAAGGCATACCGTATGACATCACCTATAGGCGTTATCTAACAGCTGACACAAATGAACATATTTCCACAAAGAAAGACACTCACACACTTAGAAAACAAACTAAGCTTAAGTAAAATGAAAGGTGGGGGGAATGGATAAATTAAGATTAGTGTCACCATATGTGTACAAATACGTATTAAATATATATATCAAACAGACCGACCATATAGCAAGGGAGGTCACCAGAACAGTCTGCAATAATTTACATGGGAAGAGGATCTGTACAAGAATATATATCTATATCTATATCTATATCTATATATATATATATATATATATATATATATATATATATATATATATATATAAAACGTACAAATGAACCAGATTCTGTACATATAGGACCAACAGTATTCTAATCATTACCCCGATTTAAACAAATTAAAAGAGCGAACAAGAAGTAATGTGACATACACTTCTGGGGTTTTTTCCTGGCACATTCCATTCTAATTGACAACCTGGGAACAGGACTTCCAGAAGGCTCTGCTGCCCTAGTAACCAGATGTGGGAATGTAGCAATGCTGACGCCTTGTGGCCGTTTCCCACAGCAGCAGCTTTAAAGTCAGTGCTAATGGTCACTCAATATTCACACCCATTGCAGGCTTGTAAATGACACCTGCCCTCCAAAACAAAATCCTGGGGTCGAAAATCGACCAAAAAAGTCGAAAGAGGGCAACCTTCCAAGAAGACAATTTCGAGAGGTTTATTGTACTCACGGTTTTTTTTTTTCTGTTTTTGTTTAACAGAATAAAAAAAGGCGTGGAAAAATGCTGAACCTTAGGAATTATTAGACACGAAAATACACGTTACAATAACCTATCATGTCACACGACTCAGCATGGCCAGCAGCAAAACTTCTGCAAACAAGAAATGCTGACGGGGTGGTGAAGAAATGCGTACCCTCGGTTCTAAGTGGGACGTGGTAAGAGCCCCTAAGGAAAACACAGTGGAGTTGCCTGGAAAGGGTCAACATTGAGCGACCGTTCAATCAAGCATAGCCACTGCTGGGTCTATCACCTGAGAGGATGAGAATCAAAAAGACACGGGCTGGCAATCCTGCAATCCAGCAATGTTTACCATAGCCAACACTTGGAAGCAATGAAAATGCCCAGCCACAGAGGAATGCAGAAAGGAGCAGTGGTCCATGGACACAATGGAAGAGTACTCCAGTGAAAAGTAGAAATTCCATTTTAAAAACAGATATAAGTAAGGAGACATCAGCTTTGGGGGGTTTCTCCAGACACATCCCACCGTCATTGATAACCGAGGAACACCACTGGCAGGAAGGTCTGCTTCACTAGTTACCAGAGTGGGAAACGCAGAAATGCTGCAGCCCTCTGGCCGTTACGTGCAACGGCAGCTTGAAAACCCGTGCTAATGGTCACTTCGTGTGCACAAGTTCTGGAGGGCTGTCAATGAAACCTGCCCTCAAAATGTCTTGAGGGAGGTAGTGGCCAAAATATTTCAAAAGGCGGCACATAGTTCAAGAAAAGAATGGGATGAGGTAAGCTACACACACAGTTTGAAGGAAAAAAGGACATCCCTGAAAGCTCAATTTCAAGGCTTTATGAGACGCATGCAAATCCAACCACAGAGGTATGGGCTCACACCAGTCAGAAGAACCATCAGCAACAAGACTACCAACAATTCATGCTGAAGGGGTTGTGGAGAAGTGCATACCCTCTAGGTTAAGTGGGACTTTGCCGCCAGCCGCGGCGGGTCCTCAAAGTGTAGCAACAACCGACGAGAGGGGGTAGGGAACTGAACGCACCAAGGTATGGGATCAGAAGGGCACAAGCAACTGACGCTTGCAAGGCAAGTTTAATAACAAAGCCTAGCCGTATATATACCCCTAAAGCAGGGAATTTGCTTCGTCACGCCTTATCGGCATCAGCTGGTTGGTTGGCTTCTCGGCTTAGTGACACCTTATCAGCATCAGCTGTTTGGTTGGCTGCTCGGCTTCTCCCTCAAAGGCACCAATTTCCCCTCCAGGGTTGCTTTTCCTAGCTTTAGGGAACAACCAGGGACTCCCAGTAACTGAGCAGGTCCCTGGAGCGATTTGGCCAAAGGCCATCTCCTTTTGTATGTTCATACCATAAAGTCCAGGATGCATACCAAGGAGAGTACAGTCGGGCCCTGAGGCTTAGGAGGGTCTTAGTGGCGCCTTCCTCAGAGGGCAATGCTCGCCACAGGACTTCACCTGGTAAGAGACACTAATGGGAACAGAATGGAGGTGCCTTTACAAGGTAAACACTGAGTTACGATATGATCCAGCAGGCACACTCGTGGGCCCATAACCTAAGAAAGAAGACAGAAGTGGAAAGACACAGGCAGGCAAATCTGCATTGCAGGAGTATTACAATAGCCAGGACATGGAAGCAACCAGAAAGTCCATCAACAGATGAGTGGACAAAGAAGAACAGGGACCTGAACAGATGGAATATTAGCCAAGGAACAAAAGGAAACAATGCCATCAACAGCACCATCGGTGAGGCTAGAGTTCATCACGCACCTTGCAGTAAGTCACAGAGCGAAAGATACATAGCCTACGATATCACTTATAGGTGTTCCCTGAAAATTGATATCACTGAAGATATTTCCACAGAGAAAGGCAATCACAGATGCAATAAACAGATTTATGGTTCACCCATGGACAGGTGTGAGAATTGTGTACATTAGGAAATTGGGTTTAAGAGAGAGATACAAACACAGGTGAAATACAAAATCACCAAAGGCCTACGGAATACCAAGAGAAGAGTACTCAACATTGTGTCATAAGCTACATGGGAAAAGGATCCAAAGAAGACTAGATACATGTTTATGTGTAAAAGAGCCACATCTTTCACACCTACAACAAGCAAAACATTGTAATCAAACTTGCTGTGAGAAACAATAAACATTGAATTAAAAAACGAACAAGTCAGTCGTGAGGCACAAACATAAGGGGCTTTTTCCTGGCACAGTCCATTCTAATTGACAACCGAGAATACGACTTCCACGGAGGCTCTGTTACCCGAGTAACCAGGTTTGGTAAAGGAGACCTGCTGCCGCCTTGTGGCCGTTTCTCAAAACAGCAGCTTTAAACCCAGTGCTAATGGTCACTTGATATTCAAAATCATTGCAGGCCTATAAATGACACCTGCCCTCAAAAACGATTCTTGGGTCGTCAATCGAGGAAAAAAACTCAAAAGATGTGCACACTTCAAAACGACAATATCAAGAGGCATATTTTGTGCACATTTTGTCTTCTCTTTCTTTCTCTTGTGATAAATAAAAGGGCATGGAAAAATGCTCAACATCAGGAATTAATAAAGCCATGCAAATCCAGTCGACAGAAACGTTCACCCACCGTCGTCAGAATGATCATCAGCCACAGAGTCTACAAAGAATAAATGCTCAAGGTGTTTTAGAGAACTCTGTGCCCTCTAGCGGCCGCTGGGACGTTACCTGGTAACAGCTAGTAGTGAGGACACCGTGGAGGCGCATTGAAAGGTAAAAATTGAGCTAACCTGTAATCGGGTAGGCCCACTGATGGGCCTATCTCCCGAGTAGACCAAAATCAAAAAGACACAGGCTGGCCATCCTGCGCTGCAGCAACATGTACCATCGCCAAGACTTGGAAGAAACCCAAATGTCCATCAACAGAACAATGCACCAAGAAGAAGGGGGCCCATGTGCACAATGGAACATGAGCCACGGAAGAGCATGCAACAGTGCCGCTGGCACCACCGTAGAAGGATCTAGAGATACCCACCCAGAAGGAAGTACGAAAGAAACCGAAATAGAAATATCCTATGACATCACTTATAGCTGTTACTTCAACATTGATACCCATGAAGTCATTTCCAAGAGAAGGCCGTGCATAGATGCAGAAAACCAACTATGCTTAACCAAGTGGAAAGGTGTAAGGAATGTATGAATTTGGATATGGGGGTTTACAGACATGTACTGATACACATGACATATATAATCACAAAATACCTAAGGAATACCAAGAGAGGTCGACTCAACACTCTGTAATAACCTACACGGAAAAGGATCCAAAGATGAATAGATTGATACATACATATGATGAACCAGATGCAGTACACCTAGAACACACACCACATTTTTACTCAATTGGCTGTGATACTAGATAACAATTAAATTTTAAAAAACACACAAGAAGTAAGGAGATATAAGCTCTTGGGGGTTTGCCCTGACACACTGCACTCTCATTTGCAGCCTACTAACACAATTTCCAGGAAGCCTCTGTTGCAGGAAAACCCAGAGTTGGAAATGGAGAAATGCTGCCGCCTTGTGGCCGTTTCCCGCAAGAGCGGCTTCAAACGCATAGCTATGGGTCACTTAACATTCATAAGGACTCAGGCCTCTAAAAGACACCTGCCCTCAAAAAAAAAAATGTCCTGAGCTCGGCCGTGGTGAAAAAAATTCAAAGCAGGCAAATGTGTCAAAGAGATAGTATGATAGAGGTAAGTTTTACTCACTCTTTATCAAAAAAAGGAAAATGGAGAAAAGCTCAACCTCAGGAATGATCAGACTCCTCTAAGCTACAAAAAGCTTTCAGCTCACCCAAGTTAACTACCGTCAGCCAAAAGACTACAAACAATAAATGCTGAAGGGGTTTTAGAGAACTCTGTTCCCTCTGTCTGTGGAGGACATGTGTAGTTGTAACAGCCAATAATGAGAACAGAAAGGAGCTGCGTTTTCAATTAAAAATTGAGCCACCCTTCCATCCAGAACACCCACAGCTGAGCCTCTCACCTGAGAAGACAGGCTGCAAGAGCTGCACTCCACGAGTTTTCACAGTAGCCAAGACACCGAAGCAACCCAAATGTCCATCAACAGATGAATGGATAAGAAGAGCTGGTCCGTGGACACAGTGGACTATTAGCCATGGAAAACAAGGAAACACTGCTCTTTGAGGCACCCGAGATGAGCCTAGAGATCATCACAGAACATGAGTTAAGTCGGAAAGCAAAAGGCATACCGTATGACATCACCTATAGGCGTTATCTAACAGCTGACACAAATGAACATATTTCCACAAAGAAAGACACTCACACACTTAGAAAACAAACTAAGCTTAAGTAAAATGAAAGGTGGGGGGAATGGATAAATTAAGATTAGTGTCACCATATGTGTACAAATACGTATTAAATATATATATCAAACAGACCGACCATATAGCAAGGGAGGTCACCAGAACAGTCTGCAATAATTTACATGGGAAGAGGATCTGTACAAGAATATATATCTATATCTATATCTATATCTATATCTATATCTATCTATATATATATATATATATAAAACGTACAAATGAACCAGATTCTGTACATATAGGACCAACAGTATTCTAATCATTACCCCGATTTAAACAAATTAAAAGAGCGAACAAGAAGTAATGTGACATACACTTCTGGGGTTTTTTCCTGGCACATTCCATTCTAATTGACAACCTGGGAACAGGACTTCCAGAAGGCTCTGCTGCCCTAGTAACCAGATGTGGGAATGTAGCAATGCTGACGCCTTGTGGCCGTTTCCCACAGCAGCAGCTTTAAAGTCAGTGCTAATGGTCACTCAATATTCACACCCATTGCAGGCTTGTAAATGACACCTGCCCTCCAAAACAAAATCCTGGGGTCGAAAATCGACCAAAAAAGTCGAAAGAGGGCAACCTTCCAAGAAGACAATTTCGAGAGGTTTATTGTACTCACGGTTTTTTTTTTCTGTTTTTGTTTAACAGAATAAAAAAAGGCGTGGAAAAATGCTGAACCTTAGGAATTATTAGACACGAAAATACACGTTACAATAACCTATCATGTCACACGACTCAGCATGGCCAGCAGCAAAACTTCTGCAAACAAGAAATGCTGACGGGGTGGTGAAGAAATGCGTACCCTCGGTTCTAAGTGGGACGTGGTAAGAGCCCCTAAGGAAAACACAGTGGAGTTGCCTGGAAAGGGTCAACATTGAGCGACCGTTCAATCAAGCATAGCCACTGCTGGGTCTATCACCTGAGAGGATGAGAATCAAAAAGACACGGGCTGGCAATCCTGCAATCCAGCAATGTTTACCATAGCCAACACTTGGAAGCAATGAAAATGCCCAGCCACAGAGGAATGCAGAAAGGAGCAGTGGTCCATGGACACAATGGAAGAGTACTCCAGTGAAAAGTAGAAATTCCATTTTAAAAACAGATATAAGTAAGGAGACATCAGCTTTGGGGGGTTTCTCCAGACACATCCCACCGTCATTGATAACCGAGGAACACCACTGGCAGGAAGGTCTGCTTCACTAGTTACCAGAGTGGGAAACGCAGAAATGCTGCAGCCCTCTGGCCGTTACGTGCAACGGCAGCTTGAAAACCCGTGCTAATGGTCACTTCGTGTGCACAAGTTCTGGAGGGCTGTCAATGAAACCTGCCCTCAAAATGTCTTGAGGGAGGTAGTGGCCAAAATATTTCAAAAGGCGGCACATAGTTCAAGAAAAGAATGGGATGAGGTAAGCTACACACACAGTTTGAAGGAAAAAAGGACATCCCTGAAAGCTCAATTTCAAGGCTTTATGAGACGCATGCAAATCCAACCACAGAGGTATGGGCTCACACCAGTCAGAAGAACCATCAGCAACAAGACTACCAACAATTCATGCTGAAGGGGTTGTGGAGAAGTGCATACCCTCTAGGTTAAGTGGGACTTTGCCGCCAGCCGCGGCGGGTCCTCAAAGTGTAGCAACAACCGACGAGAGGGGGTAGGGAACTGAACGCACCAAGGTATGGGATCAGAAGGGCACAAGCAACTGACGCTTGCAAGGCAAGTTTAATAACAAAGCCTAGCCGTATATATACCCCTAAAGCAGGGAACTTGCTTCGTCACGCCTTATCGGCATCAGCTGGTTGGTTGGCTTCTCGGCTTAGTGACACCTTATCAGCATCAGCTGGTTGGTTGGCTGCTCGGCTTCTCCCTCAAAGGCACCAATTTCCCCTCCAGGGTTGCTTTTCCTAGCTTTAGGGAACAACCAGGGACTCCCAGTAACTGAGCAGGTCCCTGGAGCGATTTGGCCAAAGGCCATCTCCTTTTGTATGTTCATACCATAAAGTCCAGGATGCATACCAAGGAGAGTACAGTCGGGCCCTGAGGCTTAGGAGGGTCTTAGTGGCGCCTTCCTCAGAGGGCAATGCTCGCCACAGGACTTCACCTGGTAAGAGACACTAATGGGAACAGAATGGAGGTGCCTTTACAAGGTAAACACTGAGTTACGATATGATCCAGCAGGCACACTCGTGGGCCCATAACCTAAGAAAGAAGACAGAAGTGGAAAGACACAGGCAGGCAAATCTGCATTGCAGGAGTATTACAATAGCCAGGACATGGAAGCAACCAGAAAGTCCATCAACAGATGAGTGGACAAAGAAGAACAGGGACCTGAACAGATGGAATATTAGCCAAGGAACAAAAGGAAACAATGCCATCAACAGCACCATCGGTGAGGCTAGAGTTCATCACGCACCTTGCAGTAAGTCACAGAGCGAAAGATACATAGCCTACGATATCACTTATAGGTGTTCCCTGAAAATTGATATCACTGAAGATATTTCCACAGAGAAAGGCAATCACAGATGCAATAAACAGATTTATGGTTCACCCATGGACAGGTGTGAGAATTGTGTACATTAGGAAATTGGGTTTAAGAGAGAGATACAAACACAGGTGAAATACAAAATCACCAAAGGCCTACGGAATACCAAGAGAAGAGTACTCAACATTGTGTCATAAGCTACATGGGAAAAGGATCCAAAGAAGACTAGATACATGTTTATGTGTAAAAGAGCCACATCTTTCACACCTACAACAAGCAAAACATTGTAATCAAACTTGCTGTGAGAAACAATAAACATTGAATTAAAAAACGAACAAGTCAGTCGTGAGGCACAAACATAAGGGGCTTTTTCCTGGCACAGTCCATTCTAATTGACAACCGAGAATACGACTTCCACGGAGGCTCTGTTACCCGAGTAACCAGGTTTGGTAAAGGAGACCTGCTGCCGCCTTGTGGCCGTTTCTCAAAACAGCAGCTTTAAACCCAGTGCTAATGGTCACTTGATATTCAAAATCATTGCAGGCCTATAAATGACACCTGCCCTCAAAAACGATTCTTGGGTCGTCAATCGAGGAAAAAAACTCAAAAGATGTGCACACTTCAAAACGACAATATCAAGAGGCATATTTTGTGCACATTTTGTCTTCTCTTTCTTTCTCTTGTGATAAATAAAAGGGCATGGAAAAATGCTCAACATCAGGAATTAATAAAGCCATGCAAATCCAGTCGACAGAAACGTTCACCCACCGTCGTCAGAATGATCATCAGCCACAGAGTCTACAAAGAATAAATGCTCAAGGTGTTTTAGAGAACTCTGTGCCCTCTAGCGGCCGCTGGGACGTAACCTGGGAACAGCTAGTAGTGAGGACACCGTGGAGGTGCATTGAAAGGTAAAAATTGAGCTAACCTGTAATCGGGTAGGCCCACTGATGGGCCTATCTCCCGAGTAGACCAAAATCAAAAAGACACAGGCTGGCCATCCTGCGCTGCAGCAACATGTACCATCGCCAAGACTTGGAAGAAACCCAAATGTCCATCAACAGAACAATGCACCAAGAAGAAGGGGGCCCATGTGCACAATGGAACATGAGCCACGGAAGAGCATGCAACAGTGCCGCTGGCACCACCGTAGAAGGATCTAGAGATACCCACCCAGAAGGAAGTACGAAAGAAACCGAAATAGAAATATCCTATGACATCACTTATAGCTGTTACTTCAACATTGATACCCATGAAGTCATTTCCAAGAGAAGGCCGTGCATAGATGCAGAAAACCAACTATGCTTAACCAAGTGGAAAGGTGTAAGGAATGTATGAATTTGGATATGGGGGTTTACAGACATGTACTGATACACATGACATATATAATCACAAAATACCTAAGGAATACCAAGAGAGGTCGACTCAACACTCTGTAATAACCTACACGGAAAAGGATCCAAAGATGAATAGATTGATACATACATATGATGAACCAGATGCAGTACACCTAGAACACACACCACATTTTTACTCAATTGGCTGTGATACTAGATAACAATTAAATTTTAAAAAACACACAAGAAGTAAGGAGATATAAGCTCTTGGGGGTTTGCCCTGACACACTGCACTCTCATTTGCAGCCTACTAACACAATTTCCAGGAAGCCTCTGTTGCAGGAAAACCCAGAGTTGGAAATGGAGAAATGCTGCCGCCTTGTGGCCGTTTCCCGCAAGAGCGGCTTCAAACGCATAGCTATGGGTCACTTAACATTCATAAGGACTCAGGCCTCTAAAGGACACCTGCCCTCAAAAAAAAAAAATGTCCTGAGCTCGGCCGTGGTGAAAAAAATTCAAAGCAGGCAAATGTGTCAAAGAGATAGTATGATAGAGGTAAGTTTTACTCACTCTTTATCAAAAAAAGGAAAATGGAGAAAAGCTCAACCTCAGGAATGATCAGACTCCTCTAAGCTACAAAAAGCTTTCAGCTCACCCAAGTTAACTACCGTCAGCCAAAAGACTACAAACAATAAATGCTGAAGGGGTTTTAGAGAACTCTGTTCCCTCTGTCTGTGGAGGACATGTGTAGTTGTAACAGCCAATAATGAGAACAGAAAGGAGCTGCGTTTTCAATTAAAAATTGAGCCACCCTTCCATCCAGAACACCCACAGCCGAGCCTCTCACCTGAGAAGACAGGCTGCAAGAGCTGCACTCCACGAGTTTTCACAGTAGCCAAGACACCGAAGCAACCCAAATGTCCATCAACAGATGAATGGATAAGAAGAGCTGGTCCGTGGACACAGTGGACTATTAGCCATGGAAAACAAGGAAACACTGCTCTTTGAGGCACCCGAGATGAGCCTAGAGATCATCACAGAACATGAGTTAAGTCGGAAAGCAAAAGGCATACCGTATGACATCACCTATAGGCGTTATCTAACAGCTGACACAAATGAACATATTTCCACAAAGAAAGACACTCACACACTTAGAAAACAAACTAAGCTTAAGTAAAATGAAAGGTGGGGGGAATGGATAAATTAAGATTAGTGTCACCATATGTGTACAAATACGTATTAAATATATATATCAAACAGACCGACCATATAGCAAGGGAGGTCACCAGAACAGTCTGCAATAATTTACATGGGAAGAGGATCTGTACAAGAATATATATCTATATCTATATCTATATCTATATATATATATATATATATATATATATATATATATATATATATATAAAACGTACAAATGAACCAGATTCTGTACATATAGGACCAACAGTATTCTAATCATTACCCCGATTTAAACAAATTAAAAGAGCGAACAAGAAGTAATGTGACATACACTTCTGGGGTTTTTTCCTGGCACATTCCATTCTAATTGACAACCTGGGAACAGGACTTCCAGAAGGCTCTGCTGCCCTAGTAACCAGATGTGGGAATGTAGCAATGCTGACGCCTTGTGGCCGTTTCCCACAGCAGCAGCTTTAAAGTCAGTGCTAATGGTCACTCAATATTCACACCCATTGCAGGCTTGTAAATGACACCTGACCTCCAAAACAAAATCCTGGGGTCGAAAATCGACCAAAAAAGTCGAAAGAGGGCAACCTTCCAAGAAGACAATTTCGAGAGGTTTATTGTACTCACGGTTTTTTTTTTTTCTGTTTTTGTTTAACAGAATAAAAAAAGGCGTGGAAAAATGCTGAACCTTAGGAATTATTAGACACGAAAATACACGTTACAAAAACCTGTCATGTCACACCACTCAGCATGGCCATCAGCGAAACTTCTGCAAACAAGAAATGCTGACGGGGTGGTGAAGAAATGCGTACCCTCGGTTCTAAGTGGGACGTGGTAAGAGCCCCTAAGGAAAACACAGTGGAGTTGCCTGGAAAGGGTCAACATTGAGCGACCGTTCAATCAAGCATAGCCACTGCTGGGTCTATCACCTGAGAGGATGAGAATCAAAAAAGACACGGGCTGGCAATCCTGCAATCCAGCAATGTTTACCGTAGCCAACACTTGGAAGCAATGAAAATGCCCAGCCACAGAGGAATGCAGAAAGGAGAAGTGGTCCATGGACACAATGGAAGAGTGCTCCAGTGAAAAGTAGAAATTCCATTTTAAAAACAGATATAAGTAAGGAGACATCAGCTTTGGGGGGTTTCTCCAGACACATCCCACCGTCATTGATAACCGAGGAACACCACTGGCAGGAAGGTCTGCTTCACTAGTTACCAGAGTGGGAAACGCAGAAATGCCGCAGCCCTCTGGCCGTTACGTGCAACGGCAGCTTGAAAACCCGTGCTAATGGTCACTTCGTGTGCACAAGTCCTGGAGGGCTGTCAATGAAACCTGCCCTCAAAATGTCTTGAGGGAGGTAGTGGCCAAAATATTTCAAAAGGCGGCACATAGTTCAAGAAAAGAATGGGATGAGGTAAGCTACACACACAGTTTGAAGGAAAAAAGGACATCCCTGAAAGCTCAATTTCAAGGCTTTATGAGACGCATGCAAATCCAACCACAGAGGTATGGGCTCACACCAGTCAGAAGAACCATCAGCAACAAAACTACCAACAGTTCATGCTGAAGGGGTTGTGGAGAAGTGCATACCCTCTAGGTTAAGTGGGGCTTTGCCGCCAGCCGCGGCGGGTCCTCAAAGTGTAGCAACAACCGACGAGAGGGGGTAGGGAACTGAACGCACCAAGGTATGGGATCAGAAGGGCACAAGCAACTGACGCTTGCAAGGCAAGTTTAATAACAAAGCCTAGCCGTATATATACCCCTAAAGCAGGGAACTTGCTTCGTCACGCCTTATCGGCATCAGCTGGTTGGTTGGCTTCTCGGCTTAGTCACACCTTATCAGCATCAGCTGGTTGGTTGGCTGCTCGGCTTCTCCCTCAAAGGCACCAATTTCCCCTCCAGGGTTGCTTTTCCTAGCTTTAGGGAACAACCAGGGACTCCCAGTAACTGAGCAGGTCCCTGGAGCGATTTGGCCAAAGGCCATCTCCTTTTGTATGTTCATACCATAAAGTCCAGGATGCATACCAAGGAGAGTACAGTCGGGCCCTGAGGCTTAGGAGGGTCTTAGTGGCGCCTTCCTCAGAGGGCAATGCTCGCCACAGGACTTCACCTGGTAAGAGACACTAATGGGAACAGAATGGAGGTGCCTTTACAAGGTAAACACTGAGTTACGATATGATCCAGCAGGCACACTCGTGGGCCCATAACCTAAGAAAGAAGACAGAAGTGGAAAGACACAGGCAGGCAAATCTGCATTGCAGGAGTATTACAATAGCCAGGACATGGAAGCAACCAGAAAGTCCATCAACAGATGAGTGGACAAAGAAGAACAGGGACCTGAACAGATGGAATATTAGCCAAGGAACAAAAGGAAACAATGCCATCAACAGCACCATCGGTGAGGCTAGAGTTCATCACGCACCTTGCAGTAAGTCACAGAGCGAAAGATACATAGCCTACGATATCACTTATAGGTGTTCCCTGAAAATTGATATCACTGAAGATATTTCCACAGAGAAAGGCAATCACAGATGCAATAAACAGATTTATGGTTCACCCATGGACAGGTGTGAGAATTGTGTACATTAGGAAATTGGGTTTAAGAGAGAGATACAAACACAGGTGAAATACAAAATCACCAAAGGCCTACGGAATACCAAGAGAAGAGTACTCAACATTGTGTCATAAGCTACATGGGAAAAGGATCCAAAGAAGACTAGATACATGTTTATGTGTAAAAGAGCCACATCTTTCACACCTACAACAAGCAAAACATTGTAATCAAACTTGCTGTGAGAAACAATAAACATTGAATTAAAAAACGAACAAGTCAGTCGTGAGGCACAAACATAAGGGGCTTTTTCCTGGCACAGTCCATTCTAATTGACAACCGAGAATACGACTTCCACGGAGGCTCTGTTACCCGAGTAACCAGGTTTGGTAAAGGAGACCTGCTGCCGCCTTGTGGCCGTTTCTCAAAACAGCAGCTTTAAACCCAGTGCTAATGGTCACTTGATATTCAAAATCATTGCAGGCCTATAAATGACACCTGCCCTCAAAAACGATTCTTGGGTCGTCAATCGAGGAAAAAAACTCAAAAGATGTGCACACTTCAAAACGACAATATCAAGAGGCATATTTTGTGCACATTTTGTCTTCTCTTTCTTTCTCTTGTGATAAATAAAAGGGCATGGAAAAATGCTCAACATCAGGAATTAATAAAGCCATGCAAATCCAGTCGACAGAAACGTTCACCCACCGTCGTCAGAATGATCATCAGCCACAGAGTCTACAAAGAATAAATGCTCAAGGTGTTTTAGAGAACTCTGTGCCCTCTAGCGGCCGCTGGGACGTTACCTGGTAACAGCTAGTAGTGAGAACACCGTGGAGGTGCATTGAAAGGTAAAAATTGAGCTAACCTGTAATCGGGTAGGCCCACTGATGGGCCTATCTCCCGAGTAGACCAAAATCAAAAAGACACAGGCTGGCCATCCTGCGCTGCAGCAACATGTACCATCGCCAAGACTTGGAAGAAACCCAAATGTCCATCAACAGAACAATGCACCAAGAAGAAGGGGGCCCATGTGCACAATGGAACATGAGCCACGGAAGAGCATGCAACAGTGCCGCTGGCACCACCGTAGAAGGATCTAGAGATACCCACCCAGAAGGAAGTACGAAAGAAACCGAAATAGAAATATCCTATGACATCACTTATAGCTGTTACTTCAACATTGATACCCATGAAGTCATTTCCAAGAGAAGGCCGTGCATAGATGCAGAAAACCAACTATGCTTAACCAAGTGGAAAGGTGTAAGGAATGTATGAATTTGGATATGGGGGTTTACAGACATGTACTGATACACATGACATATATAATCACAAAATACCTAAGGAATACCAAGAGAGGTCGACTCAACACTCTGTAATAACCTACACGGAAAAGGATCCAAAGATGAATAGATTGATACATACATATGATGAACCAGATGCAGTACACCTAGAACACACACCACATTTTTACTCAATTGGCTGTGATACTAGATAACAATTAAATTTTAAAAAACACACAAGAAGTAAGGAGATATAAGCTCTTGGGGGTTTGCCCTGACACACTGCACTCTCATTTGCAGCCTACTAACACAATTTCCAGGAAGCCTCTGTTGCAGGAAAACCCAGAGTTGGAAATGGAGAAATGCTGCCGCCTTGTGGCCGTTTCCCGCAAGAGCGGCTTTAAACGGATAGCTATGGGTCACTTAACATTCACAAGGACTCAGGCCTCTAAAAGACACCTGCCCTCAAAAAAAAAAAAAAATGTCCTGAGCTCGGCAGTGGTGAAAAAAATTCAAAGCAGGCAAATGTGTCAAAGAGATAGTATGAAGAGGTAAGTTTTACTCACTCTTTATCAAAAAAAGCAAAATGGAGAAAAGCTCAACCTCAGGAATGATCAGACTCCTCTAAGCTACAAAAAGCTTTCAGCTCACCCAAGTTAACTACCGTCAGCCAAAAGACTACAAACAATAAATGCTGAAGGGGTTTTAGAGAACTCTGTTCCCTCTGTCTGCGGAGGACATGTGTAGTTGTAACAGCCAATAATGAGAACAGAAAGGAGCTGCGTTTTCAATTAAAAATTGAGCCACCCTTCCATCCAGAACACCCACAGCCGAGCCTCTCACCTGAGAAGACAGGCTGCAAGAGCTGCACTCCACGAGTTTTCACAGTAGCCAAGACACGGAAGCAACCCAAATGTCCATCAACAGATGAATGGATAAGAAGAGCTGGTCCGTGGACACAGTGGACTATTAGCCATGGAAAACAAGGAAACACTGCTCTTTGAGGCACCCGAGATGAGCCTAGAGATCATCACAGAACATGAGTTAAGTCGGAAAGCAAAAGGCATACCGTATGACATCACCTATAGGCGTTATCTAACAGCTGACACAAATGAACATATTTCCACAAAGAAAGACACTCACACACTTAGAAAACAAACTAAGCTTAAGTAAAATGAAAGGTGGGGGGAATGGATAAATTAAGATTAGTGTCACCATATGTGTACAAATACGTATTAAATATATATATCAAACAGACCGACCATATAGCAAGGGAGGTCACCAGAACAGTCTGCAATAATTTACATGGGAAGAGGATCTGTACAAGAATATCTATATCTATATCTATATATAGATATATATATATATAAAACGTACAAATGAACCAGATTCTGTACATATAGGACCAACAGTATTCTAATCATTACCCCGATTTAAACAAATTAAAAGAGCGAACAAGAAGTAATGTGACATACACTTCTGGGGTTTTTTCCTGGCACATTCCATTCTAATTGACAACCTGGGAACAGGACTTCCAGAAGGCTCTGCTGCCCTAGTAACCAGATGTGGGAATGTAGCAATGCTGACGCCTTGTGGCCGTTTCCCACAGCAGCAGCTTTAAAGTCAGTGCTAATGGTCACTCAATATTCACACCCATTGCAGGCTTGTAAATGACACCTGCCCTCCAAAACAAAATCCTGGGGTCGAAAATCGACCAAAAAAGTCGAAAGAGGGCAACCTTCCAAGAAGACAATTTCGAGAGGTTTATTGTACTCACGGTTTTTTTTTTCTGTTTTTGTTTAACAGAATAAAAAAAGGCGTGGAAAAATGCTGAACCTTAGGAATTATTAGACACGAAAATACACGTTACAATAACCTATCATGTCACACGACTCAGCATGGCCAGCAGCAAAACTTCTGCAAACAAGAAATGCTGACGGGGTGGTGAAGAAATGCGTACCCTCGGTTCTAAGTGGGACGTGGTAAGAGCCCCTAAGGAAAACACAGTGGAGTTGCCTGGAAAGGGTCAACATTGAGCGACCGTTCAATCAAGCATAGCCACTGCTGGGTCTATCACCTGAGAGGATGAGAATCAAAAAGACACGGGCTGGCAATCCTGCAATCCAGCAATGTTTACCATAGCCAACACTTGGAAGCAATGAAAATGCCCAGCCACAGAGGAATGCAGAAAGGAGCAGTGGTCCATGGACACAATGGAAGAGTACTCCAGTGAAAAGTAGAAATTCCATTTTAAAAACAGATATAAGTAAGGAGACATCAGCTTTGGGGGGTTTCTCCAGACACATCCCACCGTCATTGATAACCGAGGAACACCACTGGCAGGAAGGTCTGCTTCACTAGTTACCAGAGTGGGAAACGCAGAAATGCTGCAGCCCTCTGGCCGTTACGTGCAACGGCAGCTTGAAAACCCGTGCTAATGGTCACTTCGTGTGCACAAGTTCTGGAGGGCTGTCAATGAAACCTGCCCTCAAAATGTCTTGAGGGAGGTAGTGGCCAAAATATTTCAAAAGGCGGCACATAGTTCAAGAAAAGAATGGGATGAGGTAAGCTACACACACAGTTTGAAGGAAAAAAGGACATCCCTGAAAGCTCAATTTCAAGGCTTTATGAGACGCATGCAAATCCAACCACAGAGGTATGGGCTCACACCAGTCAGAAGAACCATCAGCAACAAGACTACCAACAATTCATGCTGAAGGGGTTGTGGAGAAGTGCATACCCTCTAGGTTAAGTGGGACTTTGCCGCCAGCCGCGGCGGGTCCTCAAAGTGTAGCAACAACCGACGAGAGGGGGTAGGGAACTGAACGCACCAAGGTATGGGATCAGAAGGGCACAAGCAACTGACGCTTGCAAGGCAAGTTTAATAACAAAGCCTAGCCGTATATATACCCCTAAAGCAGGGAATTTGCTTCGTCACGCCTTATCGGCATCAGCTGGTTGGTTGGCTTCTCGGCTTAGTGACACCTTATCAGCATCAGCTGTTTGGTTGGCTGCTCGGCTTCTCCCTCAAAGGCACCAATTTCCCCTCCAGGGTTGCTTTTCCTAGCTTTAGGGAACAACCAGGGACTCCCAGTAACTGAGCAGGTCCCTGGAGCGATTTGGCCAAAGGCCATCTCCTTTTGTATGTTCATACCATAAAGTCCAGGATGCATACCAAGGAGAGTACAGTCGGGCCCTGAGGCTTAGGAGGGTCTTAGTGGCGCCTTCCTCAGAGGGCAATGCTCGCCACAGGACTTCACCTGGTAAGAGACACTAATGGGAACAGAATGGAGGTGCCTTTACAAGGTAAACACTGAGTTACGATATGATCCAGCAGGCACACTCGTGGGCCCATAACCTAAGAAAGAAGACAGAAGTGGAAAGACACAGGCAGGCAAATCTGCATTGCAGGAGTATTACAATAGCCAGGACATGGAAGCAACCAGAAAGTCCATCAACAGATGAGTGGACAAAGAAGAACAGGGACCTGAACAGATGGAATATTAGCCAAGGAACAAAAGGAAACAATGCCATCAACAGCACCATCGGTGAGGCTAGAGTTCATCACGCACCTTGCAGTAAGTCACAGAGCGAAAGATACATAGCCTACGATATCACTTATAGGTGTTCCCTGAAAATTGATATCACTGAAGATATTTCCACAGAGAAAGGCAATCACAGATGCAATAAAGAGATTTATGGTTCACCCATGGACAGGTGTGAGAATTGTGTACATTAGGAAATTGGGTTTAAGAGAGAGATACAAACACAGGTGAAATACAAAATCACCAAAGGCCTACGGAATACCAAGAGAAGAGTACTCAACATTGTGTCATAAGCTACATGGGAAAAGGATCCAAAGAAGACTAGATACATGTTTATGTGTAAAAGAGCCACATCTTTCACACCTACAACAAGCAAAACATTGTAATCAAACTTGCTGTGAGAAACAATAAACATTGAATTAAAAAACGAACAAGTCAGTCGTGAGGCACAAACATAAGGGGCTTTTTCCTGGCACAGTCCATTCTAATTGACAACCGAGAATACGACTTCCACGGAGGCTCTGTTACCCGAGTAACCAGGTTTGGTAAAGGAGACCTGCTGCCGCCTTGTGGCCGTTTCTCAAAACAGCAGCTTTAAACCCAGTGCTAATGGTCACTTGATATTCAAAATCATTGCAGGCCTATAAATGACACCTGCCCTCAAAAACGATTCTTGGGTCGTCAATCGAGGAAAAAAACTCAAAAGATGTGCACACTTCAAAACGACAATATCAAGAGGCATATTTTGTGCACATTTTGTCTTCTCTTTCTTTCTCTTGTGATAAATAAAAGGGCATGGAAAAATGCTCAACATCAGGAATTAATAAAGCCATGCAAATCCAGTCGACAGAAACGTTCACCCACCGTCGTCAGAATGATCATCAGCCACAGAGTCTACAAAGAATAAATGCTCAAGGTGTTTTAGAGAACTCTGTGCCCTCTAGCGGCCGCTGGGACGTTACCTGGTAACAGCTAGTAGTGAGGACACCGTGGAGGTGCATTGAAAGGTAAAAATTGAGCTAACCTGTAATCGGGTAGGCCCACTGATGGGCCTATCTCCCGAGTAGACCAAAATCAAAAAGACACAGGCTGGCCATCCTGCGCTGCAGCAACATGTACCATCGCCAAGACTTGGAAGAAACCCAAATGTCCATCAACAGAACAATGCACCAAGAAGAAGGGGGCCCATGTGCACAATGGAACATGAGCCACGGAAGAGCATGCAACAGTGCCGCTGGCACCACCGTAGAAGGATCTAGAGATACCCACCCAGAAGGAAGTACGAAAGAAACCGAAATAGAAATATCCTATGACATCACTTATAGCTGTTACTTCAACATTGATACCCATGAAGTCATTTCCAAGAGAAGGCCGTGCATAGATGCAGAAAACCAACTATGCTTAACCAAGTGGAAAGGTGTAAGGAATGTATGAATTTGGATATGGGGGTTTACAGACATGTACTGATACACATGACATATATAATCACAAAATACCTAAGGAATACCAAGAGAGGTCGACTCAACACTCTGTAATAACCTACACGGAAAAGGATCCAAAGATGAATAGATTGATACATACATATGATGAACCAGATGCAGTACACCTAGAACACACACCACATTTTTACTCAATTGGCTGTGATACTAGATAACAATTAAATTTTAAAAAACACACAAGAAGTAAGGAGATATAAGCTCTTGGGGGTTTGCCCTGACACACTGCACTCTCATTTGCAGCCTACTAACACAATTTCCAGGAAGCCTCTGTTGCAGGAAAACCCAGAGTTGGAAATGGAGAAATGCTGCCGCCTTGTGGCCGTTTCCCGCAAGAGCGGCTTCAAACGCATAGCTATGGGTCACTTAACATTCATAAGGACTCAGGCCTCTAAAGGACACCTGCCCTCAAAAAAAAAAAATGTCCTGAGCTCGGCCGTGGTGAAAAAAATTCAAAGCAGGCAAATGTGTCAAAGAGATAGTATGATAGAGGTAAGTTTTACTCACTCTTTATCAAAAAAAGGAAAATGGAGAAAAGCTCAACCTCAGGAATGATCAGACTCCTCTAAGCTACAAAAAGCTTTCAGCTCACCCAAGTTAACTACCGTCAGCCAAAAGACTACAAACAATAAATGCTGAAGGGGTTTTAGAGAACTCTGTTCCCTCTGTCTGTGGAGGACATGTGTAGTTGTAACAGCCAATAATGAGAACAGAAAGGAGCTGCGTTTTCAATTAAAAATTGAGCCACCCTTCCATCCAGAACACCCACAGCCGAGCCTCTCACCTGAGAAGACAGGCTGCAAGAGCTGCACTCCACGAGTTTTCACAGTAGCCAAGACACCGAAGCAACCCAAATGTCCATCAACAGATGAATGGATAAGAAGAGCTGGTCCGTGGACACAGTGGACTATTAGCCATGGAAAACAAGGAAACACTGCTCTTTGAGGCACCCGAGATGAGCCTAGAGATCATCACAGAACATGAGTTAAGTCGGAAAGCAAAAGGCATACCGTATGACATCACCTATAGGCGTTATCTAACAGCTGACACAAATGAACATATTTCCACAAAGAAAGACACTCACACACTTAGAAAACAAACTAAGCTTAAGTAAAATGAAAGGTGGGGGGAATGGATAAATTAAGATTAGTGTCACCATATGTGTACAAATACGTATTAAATATATATATCAAACAGACCGACCATATAGCAAGGGAGGTCACCAGAACAGTCTGCAATAATTTACATGGGAAGAGGATCTGTACAAGAATATATATCTATATCTATATCTATATCTATATCTATATCTATCTATCTATCTATATATATATATATATATATATATATAAAACGTACAAATGAACCAGATTCTGTACATATAGGACCAACAGTATTCTAATCATTACCCCGATTTAAACAAATTAAAAGAGCGAACAAGAAGTAATGTGACATACACTTCTGGGGTTTTTTCCTGGCACATTCCATTCTAATTGACAACCTGGGAACAGGACTTCCAGAAGGCTCTGCTGCCCTAGTAACCAGATGTGGGAATGTAGCAATGCTGACGCCTTGTGGCCGTTTCCCACAGCAGCAGCTTTAAAGTCAGTGCTAATGGTCACTCAATATTCACACCCATTGCAGGCTTGTAAATGACACCTGCCCTCCAAAACAAAATCCTGGGGTCGAAAATCGACCAAAAAAGTCGAAAGAGGGCAACCTTCCAAGAAGACAATTTCGAGAGGTTTATTGTACTCACGGTTTTTTTTTTCTGTTTTTGTTTAACAGAATAAAAAAAGGCGTGGAAAAATGCTGAACCTTAGGAATTATTAGACACGAAAATACACGTTACAATAACCTATCATGTCACACGACTCAGCATGGCCAGCAGCAAAACTTCTGCAAACAAGAAATGCTGACGGGGTGGTGAAGAAATGCGTACCCTCGGTTCTAAGTGGGACGTGGTAAGAGCCCCTAAGGAAAACACAGTGGAGTTGCCTGGAAAGGGTCAACATTGAGCGACCGTTCAATCAAGCATAGCCACTGCTGGGTCTATCACCTGAGAGGATGAGAATCAAAAAGACACGGGCTGGCAATCCTGCAATCCAGCAATGTTTACCATAGCCAACACTTGGAAGCAATGAAAATGCCCAGCCACAGAGGAATGCAGAAAGGAGCAGTGGTCCATGGACACAATGGAAGAGTACTCCAGTGAAAAGTAGAAATTCCATTTTAAAAACAGATATAAGTAAGGAGACATCAGCTTTGGGGGGTTTCTCCAGACACATCCCACCGTCATTGATAACCGAGGAACACCACTGGCAGGAAGGTCTGCTTCACTAGTTACCAGAGTGGGAAACGCAGAAATGCTGCAGCCCTCTGGCCGTTACGTGCAACGGCAGCTTGAAAACCCGTGCTAATGGTCACTTCGTGTGCACAAGTTCTGGAGGGCTGTCAATGAAACCTGCCCTCAAAATGTCTTGAGGGAGGTAGTGGCCAAAATATTTCAAAAGGCGGCACATAGTTCAAGAAAAGAATGGGATGAGGTAAGCTACACACACAGTTTGAAGGAAAAAAGGACATCCCTGAAAGCTCAATTTCAAGGCTTTATGAGACGCATGCAAATCCAACCACAGAGGTATGGGCTCACACCAGTCAGAAGAACCATCAGCAACAAGACTACCAACAATTCATGCTGAAGGGGTTGTGGAGAAGTGCATACCCTCTAGGTTAAGTGGGACTTTGCCGCCAGCCGCGGCGGGTCCTCAAAGTGTAGCAACAACCGACGAGAGGGGGTAGGGAACTGAACGCACCAAGGTATGGGATCAGAAGGGCACAAGCAACTGACGCTTGCAAGGCAAGTTTAATAACAAAGCCTAGCCGTATATATACCCCTAAAGCAGGGAATTTGCTTCGTCACGCCTTATCGGCATCAGCTGGTTGGTTGGCTTCTCGGCTTAGTGACACCTTATCAGCATCAGCTGTTTGGTTGGCTGCTCGGCTTCTCCCTCAAAGGCACCAATTTCCCCTCCAGGGTTGCTTTTCCTAGCTTTAGGGAACAACCAGGGACTCCCAGTAACTGAGCAGGTCCCTGGAGCGATTTGGCCAAAGGCCATCTCCTTTTGTATGTTCATACCATAAAGTCCAGGATGCATACCAAGGAGAGTACAGTCGGGCCCTGAGGCTTAGGAGGGTCTTAGTGGCGCCTTCCTCAGAGGGCAATGCTCGCCACAGGACTTCACCTGGTAAGAGACACTAATGGGAACAGAATGGAGGTGCCTTTACAAGGTAAACACTGAGTTACGATATGATCCAGCAGGCACACTCGTGGGCCCATAACCTAAGAAAGAAGACAGAAGTGGAAAGACACAGGCAGGCAAATCTGCATTGCAGGAGTATTACAATAGCCAGGACATGGAAGCAACCAGAAAGTCCATCAACAGATGAGTGGACAAAGAAGAACAGGGACCTGAACAGATGGAATATTAGCCAAGGAACAAAAGGAAACAATGCCATCAACAGCACCATCGGTGAGGCTAGAGTTCATCACGCACCTTGCAGTAAGTCACAGAGCGAAAGATACATAGCCTACGATATCACTTATAGGTGTTCCCTGAAAATTGATATCACTGAAGATATTTCCACAGAGAAAGGCAATCACAGATGCAATAAACAGATTTATGGTTCACCCATGGACAGGTGTGAGAATTGTGTACATTAGGAAATTGGGTTTAAGAGAGAGATACAAACACAGGTGAAATACAAAATCACCAAAGGCCTACGGAATACCAAGAGAAGAGTACTCAACATTGTGTCATAAGCTACATGGGAAAAGGATCCAAAGAAGACTAGATACATGTTTATGTGTAAAAGAGCCACATCTTTCACACCTACAACAAGCAAAACATTGTAATCAAACTTGCTGTGAGAAACAATAAACATTGAATTAAAAAACGAACAAGTCAGTCGTGAGGCACAAACATAAGGGGCTTTTTCCTGGCACAGTCCATTCTAATTGACAACCGAGAATACGACTTCCACGGAGGCTCTGTTACCCGAGTAACCAGGTTTGGTAAAGGAGACCTGCTGCCGCCTTGTGGCCGTTTCTCAAAACAGCAGCTTTAAACCCAGTGCTAATGGTCACTTGATATTCAAAATCATTGCAGGCCTATAAATGACACCTGCCCTCAAAAACGATTCTTGGGTCGTCAATCGAGGAAAAAAACTCAAAAGATGTGCACACTTCAAAACGACAATATCAAGAGGCATATTTTGTGCACATTTTGTCTTCTCTTTCTTTCTCTTGTGATAAATAAAAGGGCATGGAAAAATGCTCAACATCAGGAATTAATAAAGCCATGCAAATCCAGTCGACAGAAACGTTCACCCACCATCGTCAGAATGATCATCAGCCACAGAGTCTACAAAGAATAAATGCTCAAGGTGTTTTAGAGAACTCTGTGCCCTCTAGCGGCCGCTGGGACGTTACCTGGTAACAGCTAGTAGTGAGGACACCGTGGAGGTGCATTGAAAGGTAAAAATTGAGCTAACCTGTAATCGGGTAGGCCCACTGATGGGCCTATCTCCCGAGTAGACCAAAATCAAAAAGACACAGGCTGGCCATCCTGCGCTGCAGCAACATGTACCATCGCCAAGACTTGGAAGAAACCCAAATGTCCATCAACAGAACAATGCACCAAGAAGAAGGGGGCCCATGTGCACAATGGAACATGAGCCACGGAAGAGCATGCAACAGTGCCGCTGGCACCACCGTAGAAGGATCTAGAGATACCCACCCAGAAGGAAGTATGAAAGAAACCGAAATAGAAATATCCTATGACATCACTTATAGCTGTTACTTCAACATTGATACCCATGAAGTCATTTCCAAGAGAAGGCCGTGCATAGATGCAGAAAACCAACTATGCTTAACCAAGTGGAAAGGTGTAAGGAATGTATGAATTTGGATATGGGGGTTTACAGACATGTACTGATACACATGACATATATAATCACAAAATACCTAAGGAATACCAAGAGAGGTCGACTCAACACTCTGTAATAACCTACACGGAAAAGGATCCAAAGATGAATAGATTGATACATACATATGATGAACCAGATGCAGTACACCTAGAACACACACCACATTTTTACTCAATTGGCTGTGATACTAGATAACAATTAAATTTTAAAAAACACACAAGAAGTAAGGAGATATAAGCTCTTGGGGGTTTGCCCTGACACACTGCACTCTCATTTGCAGCCTACTAACACAATTTCCAGGAAGCCTCTGTTGCAGGAAAACCCAGAGTTGGAAATGGAGAAATGCTGCCGCCTTGTGGCCGTTTCCCGCAAGAGCGGCTTTAAACGGATAGCTATGGGTCACTTAACATTCACAAGGACTCAGGCCTCTAAAAGACACCTGCCCTCAAAAAAAAAAAAAAAATGTCCTGAGCTCGGCAGTGGTGAAAAAAATTCAAAGCAGGCAAATGTGTCAAAGAGATAGTATGAAGAGGTAAGTTTTACTCACTCTTTATCAAAAAAAGCAAAATGGAGAAAAGCTCAACCTCAGGAATGATCAGACTCCTCTAAGCTACAAAAAGCTTTCAGCTCACCCAAGTTAACTACCGTCAGCCAAAAGACTACAAACAATAAATGCTGAAGGGGTTTTAGAGAACTCTGTTCCCTCTGTCTGCGGAGGACATGTGTAGTTGTAACAGCCAATAATGAGAACAGAAAGGAGCTGCGTTTTCAATTAAAAATTGAGCCACCCTTCCATCCAGAACACCCACAGCCGAGCCTCTCACCTGAGAAGACAGGCTGCAAGAGCTGCACTCCACGAGTTTTCACAGTAGCCAAGACACCGAAGCAACCCAAATGTCCATCAACAGATGAATGGATAAGAAGAGCTGGTCCGTGGACACAGTGGACTATTAGCCATGGAAAACAAGGAAACACTGCTCTTTGAGGCACCCGAGATGAGCCTAGAGATCATCACAGAACATGAGTTAAGTCGGAAAGCAAAAGGCATACCGTATGACATCACCTATAGGCGTTATCTAACAGCTGACACAAATGAACATATTTCCACAAAGAAAGACACTCACACACTTAGAAAACAAACTAAGCTTAAGTAAAATGAAAGGTGGGGGGAATGGATAAATTAAGATTAGTGTCACCATATGTGTACAAATACGTATTAAATATATATATCAAACAGACCGACCATATAGCAAGGGAGGTCACCAGAACAGTCTGCAATAATTTACATGGGAAGAGGATCTGTACAAGAATATATATATATATATATATCTATATCTATATCTATATCTATATCTATATATATATATATATATAAAACGTACAAATGAACCAGATTCTGTACATATAGGACCAACAGTATTCTAATCATTACCCCGATTTAAACAAATTAAAAGAGCGAACAAGAAGTAATGTGACATACACTTCTGGGGTTTTTTCCTGGCACATTCCATTCTAATTGACAACCTGGGAACAGGACTTCCAGAAGGCTCTGCTGCCCTAGTAACCAGATGTGGGAATGTAGCAATGCTGACGCCTTGTGGCCGTTTCCCACAGCAGCAGCTTTAAAGTCAGTGCTAATGGTCACTCAATATTCACACCCATTGCAGGCTTGTAAATGACACCTGACCTCCAAAACAAAATCCTGGGGTCGAAAATCGACCAAAAAAGTCGAAAGAGGGCAACCTTCCAAGAAGACAATTTCGAGAGGTTTATTGTACTCACGGTTTTTTTTTTTCTGTTTTTGTTTAACAGAATAAAAAAAGGCGTGGAAAAATGCTGAACCTTAGGAATTATTAGACACGAAAATACACGTTACAAAAACCTGTCATGTCACACCACTCAGCATGGCCATCAGCGAAACTTCTGCAAACAAGAAATGCTGACGGGGTGGTGAAGAAATGCGTACCCTCGGTTCTAAGTGGGACGTGGTAAGAGCCCCTAAGGAAAACACAGTGGAGTTGCCTGGAAAGGGTCAACATTGAGCGACCGTTCAATCAAGCATAGCCACTGCTGGGTCTATCACCTGAGAGGATGAGAATCAAAAAAGACACGGGCTGGCAATCCTGCAATCCAGCAATGTTTACCGTAGCCAACACTTGGAAGCAATGAAAATGCCCAGCCACAGAGGAATGCAGAAAGGAGAAGTGGTCCATGGACACAATGGAAGAGTGCTCCAGTGAAAAGTAGAAATTCCATTTTAAAAACAGATATAAGTAAGGAGACATCAGCTTTGGGGGGTTTCTCCAGACACATCCCACCGTCATTGATAACCGAGGAACACCACTGGCAGGAAGGTCTGCTTCACTAGTTACCAGAGTGGGAAACGCAGAAATGCCGCAGCCCTCTGGCCGTTACGTGCAACGGCAGCTTGAAAACCCGTGCTAATGGTCACTTCGTGTGCACAAGTCCTGGAGGGCTGTCAATGAAACCTGCCCTCAAAATGTCTTGAGGGAGGTAGTGGCCAAAATATTTCAAAAGGCAGCACATAGTTCAAGAAAAGAATGGGATGAGGTAAGCTACACACACAGTTTGAAGGAAAAAAGGACATCCCTGAAAGCTCAATTTCAAGGCTTTATGAGACGCATGCAAATCCAACCACAGAGGTATGGGCTCACACCAGTCAGAAGAACCATCAGCAACAAAACTACCAACAGTTCATGCTGAAGGGGTTGTGGAGAAGTGCATACCCTCTAGGTTAAGTGGGGCTTTGCCGCCAGCCGCGGCGGGTCCTCAAAGTGTAGCAACAACCGACGAGAGGGGGTAGGGAACTGAACGCACCAAGGTATGGGATCAGAAGGGCACAAGCAACTGACGCTTGCAAGGCAAGTTTAATAACAAAGCCTAGCCGTATATATACCCCTAAAGCAGGGAACTTGCTTCGTCACGCCTTATCGGCATCAGCTGGTTGGTTGGCTTCTCGGCTTAGTCACACCTTATCAGCATCAGCTGGTTGGTTGGCTGCTCGGCTTCTCCCTCAAAGGCACCAATTTCCCCTCCAGGGTTGCTTTTCCTAGCTTTAGGGAACAACCAGGGACTCCCAGTAACTGAGCAGGTCCCTGGAGCGATTTGGCCAAAGGCCATCTCCTTTTGTATGTTCATACCATAAAGTCCAGGATGCATACCAAGGAGAGTACAGTCGGGCCCTGAGGCTTAGGAGGGTCTTAGTGGCGCCTTCCTCAGAGGGCAATGCTCGCCACAGGACTTCACCTGGTAAGAGACACTAATGGGAACAGAATGGAGGTGCCTTTACAAGGTAAACACTGAGTTACGATATGATCCAGCAGGCACACTCGTGGGCCCATAACCTAAGAAAGAAGACAGAAGTGGAAAGACACAGGCAGGCAAATCTGCATTGCAGGAGTATTACAATAGCCAGGACATGGAAGCAACCAGAAAGTCCATCAACAGATGAGTGGACAAAGAAGAACAGGGACCTGAACAGATGGAATATTAGCCAAGGAACAAAAGGAAACAATGCCATCAACAGCACCATCGGTGAGGCTAGAGTTCATCACGCACCTTGCAGTAAGTCACAGAGCGAAAGATACATAGCCTACGATATCACTTATAGGTGTTCCCTGAAAATTGATATCACTGAAGATATTTCCACAGAGAAAGGCAATCACAGATGCAATAAACAGATTTATGGTTCACCCATGGACAGGTGTGAGAATTGTGTACATTAGGAAATTGGGTTTAAGAGAGAGATACAAACACAGGTGAAATACAAAATCACCAAAGGCCTACGGAATACCAAGAGAAGAGTACTCAACATTGTGTCATAAGCTACATGGGAAAAGGATCCAAAGAAGACTAGATACATGTTTATGTGTAAAAGAGCCACATCTTTCACACCTACAACAAGCAAAACATTGTAATCAAACTTGCTGTGAGAAACAATAAACATTGAATTAAAAAACGAACAAGTCAGTCGTGAGGCACAAACATAAGGGGCTTTTTCCTGGCACAGTCCATTCTAATTGACAACCGAGAATACGACTTCCACGGAGGCTCTGTTACCCGAGTAACCAGGTTTGGTAAAGGAGACCTGCTGCCGCCTTGTGGCCGTTTCTCAAAACAGCAGCTTTAAACCCAGTGCTAATGGTCACTTGATATTCAAAATCATTGCAGGCCTATAAATGACACCTGCCCTCAAAAACGATTCTTGGGTCGTCAATCGAGGAAAAAAACTCAAAAGATGTGCACACTTCAAAACGACAATATCAAGAGGCATATTTTGTGCACATTTTGTCTTCTCTTTCTTTCTCTTGTGATAAATAAAAGGGCATGGAAAAATGCTCAACATCAGGAATTAATAAAGCCATGCAAATCCAGTCGACAGAAACGTTCACCCACCGTCGTCAGAATGATCATCAGCCACAGAGTCTACAAAGAATAAATGCTCAAGGTGTTTTAGAGAACTCTGTGCCCTCTAGCGGCCGCTGGGACGTTACCTGGTAACAGCTAGTAGTGAGAACACCGTGGAGGTGCATTGAAAGGTAAAAATTGAGCTAACCTGTAATCGGGTAGGCCCACTGATGGGCCTATCTCCCGAGTAGACCAAAATCAAAAAGACACAGGCTGGCCATCCTGCGCTGCAGCAACATGTACCATCGCCAAGACTTGGAAGAAACCCAAATGTCCATCAACAGAACAATGCACCAAGAAGAAGGGGGCCCATGTGCACAATGGAACATGAGCCACGGAAGAGCATGCAACAGTGCCGCTGGCACCACCGTAGAAGGATCTAGAGATACCCACCCAGAAGGAAGTACGAAAGAAACCGAAATAGAAATATCCTATGACATCACTTATAGCTGTTACTTCAACATTGATACCCATGAAGTCATTTCCAAGAGAAGGCCGTGCATAGATGCAGAAAACCAACTATGCTTAACCAAGTGGAAAGGTGTAAGGAATGTATGAATTTGGATATGGGGGTTTACAGACATGTACTGATACACATGACATATATAATCACAAAATACCTAAGGAATACCAAGAGAGGTCGACTCAACACTCTGTAATAACCTACACGGAAAAGGATCCAAAGATGAATAGATTGATACATACATATGATGAACCAGATGCAGTACACCTAGAACACACACCACATTTTTACTCAATTGGCTGTGATACTAGATAACAATTAAATTTTAAAAAACACACAAGAAGTAAGGAGATATAAGCTCTTGGGGGTTTGCCCTGACACACTGCACTCTCATTTGCAGCCTACTAACACAATTTCCAGGAAGCCTCTGTTGCAGGAAAACCCAGAGTTGGAAATGGAGAAATGCTGCCGCCTTGTGGCCGTTTCCCGCAAGAGCGGCTTCAAACGCATAGCTATGGGTCACTTAACATTCATAAGGACTCAGGCCTCTAAAAGACACCTGCCCTCAAAAAAAAAAATGTCCTGAGCTCGGCCGTGGTGAAAAAAATTCAAAGCAGGCAAATGTGTCAAAGAGATAGTATGATAGAGGTAAGTTTTACTCACTCTTTATCAAAAAAAGCAAAATGGAGAAAAGCTCAACCTCAGGAATGATCAGACTCCTCTAAGCTACAAAAAGCTTTCAGCTCACCCAAGTTAACTACCGTCAGCCAAAAGACTACAAACAATAAATGCTGAAGGGGTTTTAGAGAACTCTGTTCCCTCTGTCTGTGGAGGACATGTGTAGTTGTAACAGCCAATAATGAGAACAGAAAGGAGCTGCGTTTTCAATTAAAAATTGAGCCACCCTTCCATCCAGAACACCCACAGCCGAGCCTCTCACCTGAGAAGACAGGCTGCAAGAGCTGCACTCCACGAGTTTTCACAGTAGCCAAGACACCGAAGCAACCCAAATGTCCATCAACAGATGAATGGATAAGAAGAGCTGGTCCGTGGACACAGTGGACTATTAGCCATGGAAAACAAGGAAACACTGCTCTTTGAGGCACCCGAGATGAGCCTAGAGATCATCACAGAACATGAGTTAAGTCGGAAAGCAAAAGGCATACCGTATGACATCACCTATAGGCGTTATCTAACAGCTGACACAAATGAACATATTTCCACAAAGAAAGACACTCACACACTTAGAAAACAAACTAAGCTTAAGTAAAATGAAAGGTGGGGGGAATGGATAAATTAAGATTAGTGTCACCATATGTGTACAAATACGTATTAAATATATATATCAAACAGACCGACCATATAGCAAGGGAGGTCACCAGAACACTCTGCAATAATTTACATGGGAAGAGGATCTGTACAAGAATATATATCTATATCTATATCTATATCTATATCTATATATATATATATATATATATATAAAACGTACAAATGAACCAGATTCTGTACATATAGGACCAACAGTATTCTAATCATTACCCCGATTTAAACAAATTAAAAGAGCGAACAAGAAGTAATGTGACATACACTTCTGGGGTTTTTTCCTGGCACATTCCATTCTAATTGACAACCTGGGAACAGGACTTCCAGAAGGCTCTGCTGCCCTAGTAACCAGATGTGGGAATGTAGCAATGCTGACGCCTTGTGGCCGTTTCCCACAGCAGCAGCTTTAAAGTCAGTGCTAATGGTCACTCAATATTCACACCCATTGCAGGCTTGTAAATGACACCTGCCCTCCAAAACAAAATCCTGGGGTCGAAAATCGACCAAAAAAGTCGAAAGAGGGCAACCTTCCAAGAAGACAATTTCGAGAGGTTTATTGTACTCACGGTTTTTTTTTTCTGTTTTTGTTTAACAGAATAAAAAAAGGCGTGGAAAAATGCTGAACCTTAGGAATTATTAGACACGAAAATACACGTTACAATAACCTATCATGTCACACGACTCAGCATGGCCAGCAGCAAAACTTCTGCAAACAAGAAATGCTGACGGGGTGGTGAAGAAATGCGTACCCTCGGTTCTAAGTGGGACGTGGTAAGAGCCCCTAAGGAAAACACAGTGGAGTTGCCTGGAAAGGGTCAACATTGAGCGACCGTTCAATCAAGCATAGCCACTGCTGGGTCTATCACCTGAGAGGATGAGAATCAAAAAGACACGGGCTGGCAATCCTGCAATCCAGCAATGTTTACCATAGCCAACACTTGGAAGCAATGAAAATGCCCAGCCACAGAGGAATGCAGAAAGGAGCAGTGGTCCATGGACACAATGGAAGAGTACTCCAGTGAAAAGTAGAAATTCCATTTTAAAAACAGATATAAGTAAGGAGACATCAGCTTTGGGGGGTTTCTCCAGACACATCCCACCGTCATTGATAACCGAGGAACACCACTGGCAGGAAGGTCTGCTTCACTAGTTACCAGAGTGGGAAACGCAGAAATGCTGCAGCCCTCTGGCCGTTACGTGCAACGGCAGCTTGAAAACCCGTGCTAATGGTCACTTCGTGTGCACAAGTTCTGGAGGGCTGTCAATGAAACCTGCCCTCAAAATGTCTTGAGGGAGGTAGTGGCCAAAATATTTCAAAAGGCGGCACATAGTTCAAGAAAAGAATGGGATGAGGTAAGCTACACACACAGTTTGAAGGAAAAAAGGACATCCCTGAAAGCTCAATTTCAAGGCTTTATGAGACGCATGCAAATCCAACCACAGAGGTATGGGCTCACACCAGTCAGAAGAACCATCAGCAACAAGACTACCAACAATTCATGCTGAAGGGGTTGTGGAGAAGTGCATACCCTCTAGGTTAAGTGGGACTTTGCCGCCAGCCGCGGCGGGTCCTCAAAGTGTAGCAACAACCGACGAGAGGGGGTAGGGAACTGAACGCACCAAGGTATGGGATCAGAAGGGCACAAGCAACTGACGCTTGCAAGGCAAGTTTAATAACAAAGCCTAGCCGTATATATACCCCTAAAGCAGGGAACTTGCTTCGTCACGCCTTATCGGCATCAGCTGGTTGGTTGGCTTCTCGGCTTAGTGACACCTTATCAGCATCAGCTGGTTGGTTGGCTGCTCGGCTTCTCCCTCAAAGGCACCAATTTCCCCTCCAGGGTTGCTTTTCCTAGCTTTAGGGAACAACCAGGGACTCCCAGTAACTGAGCAGGTCCCTGGAGCGATTTGGCCAAAGGCCATCTCCTTTTGTATGTTCATACCATAAAGTCCAGGATGCATACCAAGGAGAGTACAGTCGGGCCCTGAGGCTTAGGAGGGTCTTAGTGGCGCCTTCCTCAGAGGGCAATGCTCGCCACAGGACTTCACCTGGTAAGAGACACTAATGGGAACAGAATGGAGGTGCCTTTACAAGGTAAACACTGAGTTACGATATGATCCAGCAGGCACACTCGTGGGCCCATAACCTAAGAAAGAAGACAGAAGTGGAAAGACACAGGCAGGCAAATCTGCATTGCAGGAGTATTACAATAGCCAGGACATGGAAGCAACCAGAAAGTCCATCAACAGATGAGTGGACAAAGAAGAACAGGGACCTGAACAGATGGAATATTAGCCAAGGAACAAAAGGAAACAATGCCATCAACAGCACCATCGGTGAGGCTAGAGTTCATCACGCACCTTGCAGTAAGTCACAGAGCGAAAGATACATAGCCTACGATATCACTTATAGGTGTTCCCTGAAAATTGATATCACTGAAGATATTTCCACAGAGAAAGGCAATCACAGATGCAATAAACAGATTTATGGTTCACCCATGGACAGGTGTGAGAATTGTGTACATTAGGAAATTGGGTTTAAGAGAGAGATACAAACACAGGTGAAATACAAAATCACCAAAGGCCTACGGAATACCAAGAGAAGAGTACTCAACATTGTGTCATAAGCTACATGGGAAAAGGATCCAAAGAAGACTAGATACATGTTTATGTGTAAAAGAGCCACATCTTTCACACCTACAACAAGCAAAACATTGTAATCAAACTTGCTGTGAGAAACAATAAACATTGAATTAAAAAACGAACAAGTCAGTCGTGAGGCACAAACATAAGGGGCTTTTTCCTGGCACAGTCCATTCTAATTGACAACCGAGAATACGACTTCCACGGAGGCTCTGTTACCCGAGTAACCAGGTTTGGTAAAGGAGACCTGCTGCCGCCTTGTGGCCGTTTCTCAAAACAGCAGCTTTAAACCCAGTGCTAATGGTCACTTGATATTCAAAATCATTGCAGGCCTATAAATGACACCTGCCCTCAAAAACGATTCTTGGGTCGTCAATCGAGGAAAAAAACTCAAAAGATGTGCACACTTCAAAACGACAATATCAAGAGGCATATTTTGTGCACATTTTGTCTTCTCTTTCTTTCTCTTGTGATAAATAAAAGGGCATGGAAAAATGCTCAACATCAGGAATTAATAAAGCCATGCAAATCCAGTCGACAGAAACGTTCACCCACCGTCGTCAGAATGATCATCAGCCACAGAGTCTACAAAGAATAAATGCTCAAGGTGTTTTAGAGAACTCTGTGCCCTCTAGCGGCCGCTGGGACGTAACCTGGGAACAGCTAGTAGTGAGGACACCGTGGAGGTGCATTGAAAGGTAAAAATTGAGCTAACCTGTAATCGGGTAGGCCCACTGATGGGCCTATCTCCCGAGTAGACCAAAATCAAAAAGACACAGGCTGGCCATCCTGCGCTGCAGCAACATGTACCATCGCCAAGACTTGGAAGAAACCCAAATGTCCATCAACAGAACAATGCACCAAGAAGAAGGGGGCCCATGTGCACAATGGAACATGAGCCACGGAAGAGCATGCAACAGTGCCGCTGGCACCACCGTAGAAGGATCTAGAGATACCCACCCAGAAGGAAGTACGAAAGAAACCGAAATAGAAATATCCTATGACATCACTTATAGCTGTTACTTCAACATTGATACCCATGAAGTCATTTCCAAGAGAAGGCCGTGCATAGATGCAGAAAACCAACTATGCTTAACCAAGTGGAAAGGTGTAAGGAATGTATGAATTTGGATATGGGGGTTTACAGACATGTACTGATACACATGACATATATAATCACAAAATACCTAAGGAATACCAAGAGAGGTCGACTCAACACTCTGTAATAACCTACACGGAAAAGGATCCAAAGATGAATAGATTGATACATACATATGATGAACCAGATGCAGTACACCTAGAACACACACCACATTTTTACTCAATTGGCTGTGATACTAGATAACAATTAAATTTTAAAAAACACACAAGAAGTAAGGAGATATAAGCTCTTGGGGGTTTGCCCTGACACACTGCACTCTCATTTGCAGCCTACTAACACAATTTCCAGGAAGCCTCTGTTGCAGGAAAACCCAGAGTTGGAAATGGAGAAATGCTGCCGCCTTGTGGCCGTTTCCCGCAAGAGCGGCTTCAAACGCATAGCTATGGGTCACTTAACATTCATAAGGACTCAGGCCTCTAAAGGACACCTGCCCTCAAAAAAAAAAAATGTCCTGAGCTCGGCCGTGGTGAAAAAAATTCAAAGCAGGCAAATGTGTCAAAGAGATAGTATGATAGAGGTAAGTTTTACTCACTCTTTATCAAAAAAAGGAAAATGGAGAAAAGCTCAACCTCAGGAATGATCAGACTCCTCTAAGCTACAAAAAGCTTTCAGCTCACCCAAGTTAACTACCGTCAGCCAAAAGACTACAAACAATAAATGCTGAAGGGGTTTTAGAGAACTCTGTTCCCTCTGTCTGTGGAGGACATGTGTAGTTGTAACAGCCAATAATGAGAACAGAAAGGAGCTGCGTTTTCAATTAAAAATTGAGCCACCCTTCCATCCAGAACACCCACAGCCGAGCCTCTCACCTGAGAAGACAGGCTGCAAGAGCTGCACTCCACGAGTTTTCACAGTAGCCAAGACACCGAAGCAACCCAAATGTCCATCAACAGATGAATGGATAAGAAGAGCTGGTCCGTGGACACAGTGGACTATTAGCCATGGAAAACAAGGAAACACTGCTCTTTGAGGCACCCGAGATGAGCCTAGAGATCATCACAGAACATGAGTTAAGTCGGAAAGCAAAAGGCATACCGTATGACATCACCTATAGGCGTTATCTAACAGCTGACACAAATGAACATATTTCCACAAAGAAAGACACTCACACACTTAGAAAACAAACTAAGCTTAAGTAAAATGAAAGGTGGGGGGAATGGATAAATTAAGATTAGTGTCACCATATGTGTACAAATACGTATTAAATATATATATCAAACAGACCGACCATATAGCAAGGGAGGTCACCAGAACAGTCTGCAATAATTTACATGGGAAGAGGATCTGTACAAGAATATATATCTATATCTATATCTATATCTATATCTATATATATATATATATATATATATATATATATATATATAAAACGTACAAATGAACCAGATTCTGTACATATAGGACCAACAGTATTCTAATCATTACCCCGATTTAAACAAATTAAAAGAGCGAACAAGAAGTAATGTGACATACACTTCTGGGGTTTTTTCCTGGCACATTCCATTCTAATTGACAACCTGGGAACAGGACTTCCAGAAGGCTCTGCTGCCCTAGTAACCAGATGTGGGAATGTAGCAATGCTGACGCCTTGTGGCCGTTTCCCACAGCAGCAGCTTTAAAGTCAGTGCTAATGGTCACTCAATATTCACACCCATTGCAGGCTTGTAAATGACACCTGACCTCCAAAACAAAATCCTGGGGTCGAAAATCGACCAAAAAAGTCGAAAGAGGGCAACCTTCCAAGAAGACAATTTCGAGAGGTTTATTGTACTCACGGTTTTTTTTTTTTCTGTTTTTGTTTAACAGAATAAAAAAAGGCGTGGAAAAATGCTGAACCTTAGGAATTATTAGACACGAAAATACACGTTACAAAAACCTGTCATGTCACACCACTCAGCATGGCCATCAGCGAAACTTCTGCAAACAAGAAATGCTGACGGGGTGGTGAAGAAATGCGTACCCTCGGTTCTAAGTGGGACGTGGTAAGAGCCCCTAAGGAAAACACAGTGGAGTTGCCTGGAAAGGGTCAACATTGAGCGACCGTTCAATCAAGCATAGCCACTGCTGGGTCTATCACCTGAGAGGATGAGAATCAAAAAAGACACGGGCTGGCAATCCTGCAATCCAGCAATGTTTACCGTAGCCAACACTTGGAAGCAATGAAAATGCCCAGCCACAGAGGAATGCAGAAAGGAGAAGTGGTCCATGGACACAATGGAAGAGTGCTCCAG
This sequence comes from Kogia breviceps, assembly GCF_026419965.1. NCBI lineage: Eukaryota > Metazoa > Chordata > Mammalia > Artiodactyla > Physeteridae > Kogia > Kogia breviceps. Next base: position 126,704,284 of record NC_081312.1, on the reverse strand, counting down.
TGAAAAGTAGAAATTCCATTTTAAAAACAGATATAAGTAAGGAGACATCAGCTTTGGGGGGTTTCTCCAGACACATCCCACCGTCATTGATAACCGAGGAACACCACTGGCAGGAAGGTCTGCTTCACTAGTTACCAGAGTGGGAAACGCAGAAATGCCGCAGCCCTCTGGCCGTTACGTGCAACGGCAGCTTGAAAACCCGTGCTAATGGTCACTTCGTGTGCACAAGTCCTGGAGGGCTGTCAATGAAACCTGCCCTCAAAATGTCTTGAGGGAGGTAGTGGCCAAAATATTTCAAAAGGCGGCACATAGTTCAAGAAAAGAATGGGATGAGGTAAGCTACACACACAGTTTGAAGGAAAAAAGGACATCCCTGAAAGCTCAATTTCAAGGCTTTATGAGACGCATGCAAATCCAACCACAGAGGTATGGGCTCACACCAGTCAGAAGAACCATCAGCAACAAAACTACCAACAATTCATGCTGAAGGGGTTGTGGAGAAGTGCATACCCTCTAGGTTAAGTGGGGCTTTGCCGCCAGCCGCGGCGGGTCCTCAAAGTGTAGCAACAACCGACGAGAGGGGGTAGGGAACTGAACGCACCAAGGTATGGGATCAGAAGGGCACAAGCAACTGACGCTTGCAAGGCAAGTTTAATAACAAAGCCTAGCCGTATATATACCCCTAAAGCAGGGAACTTGCTTCGTCACGCCTTATCGGCATCAGCTGGTTGGTTGGCTTCTCGGCTTAGTCACACCTTATCAGCATCAGCTGGTTGGTTGGCTGCTCGGCTTCTCCCTCAAAGGCACCAATTTCCCCTCCAGGGTTGCTTTTCCTAGCTTTAGGGAACAACCAGGGACTCCCAGTAACTGAGCAGGTCCCTGGAGCGATTTGGCCAAAGGCCATCTCCTTTTGTATGTTCATACCATAAAGTCCAGGATGCATACCAAGGAGAGTACAGTCGGGCCCTGAGGCTTAGGAGGGTCTTAGTGGCGCCTTCCTCAGAGGGCAATGCTCGCCACAGGACTTCACCTGGTAAGAGACACTAATGGGAACAGAATGGAGGTGCCTTTACAAGGTAAACACTGAGTTACGATATGATCCAGCAGGCACACTCGTGGGCCCATAACCTAAGAAAGAAGACAGAAGTGGAAAGACACAGGCAGGCAAATCTGCATTGCAGGAGTATTACAATAGCCAGGACATGGAAGCAACCAGAAAGTCCATCAACAGATGAGTGGACAAAGAAGAACAGGGACCTGAACAGATGGAATATTAGCCAAGGAACAAAAGGAAACAATGCCATCAACAGCACCATCGGTGAGGCTAGAGTTCATCACGCACCTTGCAGTAAGTCACAGAGCGAAAGATACATAGCCTACGATATCACTTATAGGTGTTCCCTGAAAATTGATATCACTGAAGATATTTCCACAGAGAAAGGCAATCACAGATGCAATAAACAGATTTATGGTTCACCCATGGACAGGTGTGAGAATTGTGTACATTAGGAAATTGGGTTTAAGAGAGAGATACAAACACAGGTGAAATACAAAATCACCAAAGGCCTACGGAATACCAAGAGAAGAGTACTCAACATTGTGTCATAAGCTACATGGGAAAAGGATCCAAAGAAGACTAGATACATGTTTATGTGTAAAAGAGCCACATCTTTCACACCTACAACAAGCAAAACATTGTAATCAAACTTGCTGTGAGAAACAATAAACATTGAATTAAAAAACGAACAAGTCAGTCGTGAGGCACAAACATAAGGGGCTTTTTCCTGGCACAGTCCATTCTAATTGACAACCGAGAATACGACTTCCACGGAGGCTCTGTTACCCGAGTAACCAGGTTTGGTAAAGGAGACCTGCTGCCGCCTTGTGGCCGTTTCTCAAAACAGCAGCTTTAAACCCAGTGCTAATGGTCACTTGATATTCAAAATCATTGCAGGCCTATAAATGACACCTGCCCTCAAAAACGATTCTTGGGTCGTCAATCGAGGAAAAAAACTCAAAAGATGTGCACACTTCAAAACGACAATATCAAGAGGCATATTTTGTGCACATTTTGTCTTCTCTTTCTTTCTCTTGTGATAAATAAAAGGGCATGGAAAAATGCTCAACATCAGGAATTAATAAAGCCATGCAAATCCAGTCGACAGAAACGTTCACCCACCGTCGTCAGAATGATCATCAGCCACAGAGTCTACAAAGAATAAATGCTCAAGGTGTTTTAGAGAACTCTGTGCCCTCTAGCGGCCGCTGGGACGTAACCTGGGAACAGCTAGTAGTGAGGACACCGTGGAGGTGCATTGAAAGGTAAAAATTGAGCTAACCTGTAATCGGGTAGGCCCACTGATGGGCCTATCTCCCGAGTAGACCAAAATCAAAAAGACACAGGCTGGCCATCCTGCGCTGCAGCAACATGTACCATCGCCAAGACTTGGAAGAAACCCAAATGTCCATCAACAGAACAATGCACCAAGAAGAAGGGGGCCCATGTGCACAATGGAACATGAGCCACGGAAGAGCATGCAACAGTGCCGCTGGCACCACCGTAGAAGGATCTAGAGATACCCACCCAGAAGGAAGTACGAAAGAAACCGAAATAGAAATATCCTATGACATCACTTATAGCTGTTACTTCAACATTGATACCCATGAAGTCATTTCCAAGAGAAGGCCGTGCATAGATGCAGAAAACCAACTATGCTTAACCAAGTGGAAAGGTGTAAGGAATGTATGAATTTGGATATGGGGGTTTACAGACATGTACTGATACACATGACATATATAATCACAAAATACCTAAGGAATACCAAGAGAGGTCGACTCAACACTCTGTAATAACCTACACGGAAAAGGATCCAAAGATGAATAGATTGATACATACATATGATGAACCAGATGCAGTACACCTAGAACACACACCACATTTTTACTCAATTGGCTGTGATACTAGATAACAATTAAATTTTAAAAAACACACAAGAAGTAAGGAGATATAAGCTCTTGGGGGTTTGCCCTGACACACTGCACTCTCATTTGCAGCCTACTAACACAATTTCCAGGAAGCCTCTGTTGCAGGAAAACCCAGAGTTGGAAATGGAGAAATGCTGCCGCCTTGTGGCCGTTTCCCGCAAGAGCGGCTTCAAACGCATAGCTATGGGTCACTTAACATTCATAAGGACTCAGGCCTCTAAAGGACACCTGCCCTCAAAAAAAAAAAATGTCCTGAGCTCGGCCGTGGTGAAAAAAATTCAAAGCAGGCAAATGTGTCAAAGAGATAGTATGATAGAGGTAAGTTTTACTCACTCTTTATCAAAAAAAGGAAAATGGAGAAAAGCTCAACCTCAGGAATGATCAGACTCCTCTAAGCTACAAAAAGCTTTCAGCTCACCCAAGTTAACTACCGTCAGCCAAAAGACTACAAACAATAAATGCTGAAGGGGTTTTAGAGAACTCTGTTCCCTCTGTCTGTGGAGGACATGTGTAGTTGTAACAGCCAATAATGAGAACAGAAAGGAGCTGCGTTTTCAATTAAAAATTGAGCCACCCTTCCATCCAGAACACCCACAGCCGAGCCTCTCACCTGAGAAGACAGGCTGCAAGAGCTGCACTCCACGAGTTTTCACAGTAGCCAAGACACCGAAGCAACCCAAATGTCCATCAACAGATGAATGGATAAGAAGAGCTGGTCCGTGGACACAGTGGACTATTAGCCATGGAAAACAAGGAAACACTGCTCTTTGAGGCACCCGAGATGAGCCTAGAGATCATCACAGAACATGAGTTAAGTCGGAAAGCAAAAGGCATACCGTATGACATCACCTATAGGCGTTATCTAACAGCTGACACAAATGAACATATTTCCACAAAGAAAGACACTCACACACTTAGAAAACAAACTAAGCTTAAGTAAAATGAAAGGTGGGGGGAATGGATAAATTAAGATTAGTGTCACCATATGTGTACAAATACGTATTAAATATATATATCAAACAGACCGACCATATAGCAAGGGAGGTCACCAGAACAGTCTGCAATAATTTACATGGGAAGAGGATCTGTACAAGAATATATATCTATATCTATATCTATATCTATATATATATATCTATATATATATATATATATATATATATATATATATATATATATATAAAACGTACAAATGAACCAGATTCTGTACATATAGGACCAACAGTATTCTAATCATTACCCCGATTTAAACAAATTAAAAGAGCGAACAAGAAGTAATGTGACATACACTTCTGGGGTTTTTTCCTGGCACATTCCATTCTAATTGACAACCTGGGAACAGGACTTCCAGAAGGCTCTGCTGCCCTAGTAACCAGATGTGGGAATGTAGCAATGCTGACGCCTTGTGGCCGTTTCCCACAGCAGCAGCTTTAAAGTCAGTGCTAATGGTCACTCAATATTCACACCCATTGCAGGCTTGTAAATGACACCTGACCTCCAAAACAAAATCCTGGGGTCGAAAATCGACCAAAAAAGTCGAAAGAGGGCAACCTTCCAAGAAGACAATTTCGAGAGGTTTATTGTACTCACGGTTTTTTTTTTTTCTGTTTTTGTTTAACAGAATAAAAAAAGGCGTGGAAAAATGCTGAACCTTAGGAATTATTAGACACGAAAATACACGTTACAAAAACCTGTCATGTCACACCACTCAGCATGGCCATCAGCGAAACTTCTGCAAACAAGAAATGCTGACGGGGTGGTGAAGAAATGCGTACCCTCGGTTCTAAGTGGGACGTGGTAAGAGCCCCTAAGGAAAACACAGTGGAGTTGCCTGGAAAGGGTCAACATTGAGCGACCGTTCAATCAAGCATAGCCACTGCTGGGTCTATCACCTGAGAGGATGAGAATCAAAAAAGACACGGGCTGGCAATCCTGCAATCCAGCAATGTTTACCGTAGCCAACACTTGGAAGCAATGAAAATGCCCAGCCACAGAGGAATGCAGAAAGGAGAAGTGGTCCATGGACACAATGGAAGAGTGCTCCAGTGAAAAGTAGAAATTCCATTTTAAAAACAGATATAAGTAAGGAGACATCAGCTTTGGGGGGTTTCTCCAGACACATCCCACCGTCATTGATAACCGAGGAACACCACTGGCAGGAAGGTCTGCTTCACTAGTTACCAGAGTGGGAAACGCAGAAATGCCGCAGCCCTCTGGCCGTTACGTGCAACGGCAGCTTGAAAACCCGTGCTAATGGTCACTTCGTGTGCACAAGTCCTGGAGGGCTGTCAATGAAACCTGCCCTCAAAATGTCTTGAGGGAGGTAGTGGCCAAAATATTTCAAAAGGCGGCACATAGTTCAAGAAAAGAATGGGATGAGGTAAGCTACACACACAGTTTGAAGGAAAAAAGGACATCCCTGAAAGCTCAATTTCAAGGCTTTATGAGACGCATGCAAATCCAACCACAGAGGTATGGGCTCACACCAGTCAGAAGAACCATCAGCAACAAAACTACCAACAGTTCATGCTGAAGGGGTTGTGGAGAAGTGCATACCCTCTAGGTTAAGTGGGGCTTTGCCGCCAGCCGCGGCGGGTCCTCAAAGTGTAGCAACAACCGACGAGAGGGGGTAGGGAACTGAACGCACCAAGGTATGGGATCAGAAGGGCACAAGCAACTGACGCTTGCAAGGCAAGTTTAATAACAAAGCCTAGCCGTATATATACCCCTAAAGCAGGGAACTTGCTTCGTCACGCCTTATCGGCATCAGCTGGTTGGTTGGCTTCTCGGCTTAGTCACACCTTATCAGCATCAGCTGGTTGGTTGGCTGCTCGGCTTCTCCCTCAAAGGCACCAATTTCCCCTCCAGGGTTGCTTTTCCTAGCTTTAGGGAACAACCAGGGACTCCCAGTAACTGAGCAGGTCCCTGGAGCGATTTGGCCAAAGGCCATCTCCTTTTGTATGTTCATACCATAAAGTCCAGGATGCATACCAAGGAGAGTACAGTCGGGCCCTGAGGCTTAGGAGGGTCTTAGTGGCGCCTTCCTCAGAGGGCAATGCTCGCCACAGGACTTCACCTGGTAAGAGACACTAATGGGAACAGAATGGAGGTGCCTTTACAAGGTAAACACTGAGTTACGATATGATCCAGCAGGCACACTCGTGGGCCCATAACCTAAGAAAGAAGACAGAAGTGGAAAGACACAGGCAGGCAAATCTGCATTGCAGGAGTATTACAATAGCCAGGACATGGAAGCAACCAGAAAGTCCATCAACAGATGAGTGGACAAAGAAGAACAGGGACCTGAACAGATGGAATATTAGCCAAGGAACAAAAGGAAACAATGCCATCAACAGCACCATCGGTGAGGCTAGAGTTCATCACGCACCTTGCAGTAAGTCACAGAGCGAAAGATACATAGCCTACGATATCACTTATAGGTGTTCCCTGAAAATTGATATCACTGAAGATATTTCCACAGAGAAAGGCAATCACAGATGCAATAAACAGATTTATGGTTCACCCATGGACAGGTGTGAGAATTGTGTACATTAGGAAATTGGGTTTAAGAGAGAGATACAAACACAGGTGAAATACAAAATCACCAAAGGCCTACGGAATACCAAGAGAAGAGTACTCAACATTGTGTCATAAGCTACATGGGAAAAGGATCCAAAGAAGACTAGATACATGTTTATGTGTAAAAGAGCCACATCTTTCACACCTACAACAAGCAAAACATTGTAATCAAACTTGCTGTGAGAAACAATAAACATTGAATTAAAAAACGAACAAGTCAGTCGTGAGGCACAAACATAAGGGGCTTTTTCCTGGCACAGTCCATTCTAATTGACAACCGAGAATACGACTTCCACGGAGGCTCTGTTACCCGAGTAACCAGGTTTGGTAAAGGAGACCTGCTGCCGCCTTGTGGCCGTTTCTCAAAACAGCAGCTTTAAACCCAGTGCTAATGGTCACTTGATATTCAAAATCATTGCAGGCCTATAAATGACACCTGCCCTCAAAAACGATTCTTGGGTCGTCAATCGAGGAAAAAAACTCAAAAGATGTGCACACTTCAAAACGACAATATCAAGAGGCATATTTTGTGCACATTTTGTCTTCTCTTTCTTTCTCTTGTGATAAATAAAAGGGCATGGAAAAATGCTCAACATCAGGAATTAATAAAGCCATGCAAATCCAGTCGACAGAAACGTTCACCCACCGTCGTCAGAATGATCATCAGCCACAGAGTCTACAAAGAATAAATGCTCAAGGTGTTTTAGAGAACTCTGTGCCCTCTAGCGGCCGCTGGGACGTTACCTGGTAACAGCTAGTAGTGAGAACACCGTGGAGGTGCATTGAAAGGTAAAAATTGAGCTAACCTGTAATCGGGTAGGCCCACTGATGGGCCTATCTCCCGAGTAGACCAAAATCAAAAAGACACAGGCTGGCCATCCTGCGCTGCAGCAACATGTACCATCGCCAAGACTTGGAAGAAACCCAAATGTCCATCAACAGAACAATGCACCAAGAAGAAGGGGGCCCATGTGCACAATGGAACATGAGCCACGGAAGAGCATGCAACAGTGCCGCTGGCACCACCGTAGAAGGATCTAGAGATACCCACCCAGAAGGAAGTACGAAAGAAACCGAAATAGAAATATCCTATGACATCACTTATAGCTGTTACTTCAACATTGATACCCATGAAGTCATTTCCAAGAGAAGGCCGTGCATAGATGCAGAAAACCAACTATGCTTAACCAAGTGGAAAGGTGTAAGGAATGTATGAATTTGGATATGGGGGTTTACAGACATGTACTGATACACATGACATATATAATCACAAAATACCTAAGGAATACCAAGAGAGGTCGACTCAACACTCTGTAATAACCTACACGGAAAAGGATCCAAAGATGAATAGATTGATACATACATATGATGAACCAGATGCAGTACACCTAGAACACACACCACATTTTTACTCAATTGGCTGTGATACTAGATAACAATTAAATTTTAAAAAACACACAAGAAGTAAGGAGATATAAGCTCTTGGGGGTTTGCCCTGACACACTGCACTCTCATTTGCAGCCTACTAACACAATTTCCAGGAAGCCTCTGTTGCAGGAAAACCCAGAGTTGGAAATGGAGAAATGCTGCCGCCTTGTGGCCGTTTCCCGCAAGAGCGGCTTTAAACGGATAGCTATGGGTCACTTAACATTCACAAGGACTCAGGCCTCTAAAAGACACCTGCCCTCAAAAAAAAAAAAAAATGTCCTGAGCTCGGCAGTGGTGAAAAAAATTCAAAGCAGGCAAATGTGTCAAAGAGATAGTATGAAGAGGTAAGTTTTACTCACTCTTTATCAAAAAAAGCAAAATGGAGAAAAGCTCAACCTCAGGAATGATCAGACTCCTCTAAGCTACAAAAAGCTTTCAGCTCACCCAAGTTAACTACCGTCAGCCAAAAGACTACAAACAATAAATGCTGAAGGGGTTTTAGAGAACTCTGTTCCCTCTGTCTGCGGAGGACATGTGTAGTTGTAACAGCCAATAATGAGAACAGAAAGGAGCTGCGTTTTCAATTAAAAATTGAGCCACCCTTCCATCCAGAACACCCACAGCCGAGCCTCTCACCTGAGAAGACAGGCTGCAAGAGCTGCACTCCACGAGTTTTCACAGTAGCCAAGACACCGAAGCAACCCAAATGTCCATCAACAGATGAATGGATAAGAAGAGCTGGTCCGTGGACACAGTGGACTATTAGCCATGGAAAACAAGGAAACACTGCTCTTTGAGGCACCCGAGATGAGCCTAGAGATCATCACAGAACATGAGTTAAGTCGGAAAGCAAAAGGCATACCGTATGACATCACCTATAGGCGTTATCTAACAGCTGACACAAATGAACATATTTCCACAAAGAAAGACACTCACACACTTAGAAAACAAACTAAGCTTAAGTAAAATGAAAGGTGGGGGGAATGGATAAATTAAGATTAGTGTCACCATATGTGTACAAATACGTATTAAATATATATATCAAACAGACCGACCATATAGCAAGGGAGGTCACCAGAACAGTCTGCAATAATTTACATGGGAAGAGGATCTGTACAAGAATATCTATATCTATATCTATATATAGATATATATATATATAAAACGTACAAATGAACCAGATTCTGTACATATAGGACCAACAGTATTCTAATCATTACCCCGATTTAAACAAATTAAAAGAGCGAACAAGAAGTAATGTGACATACACTTCTGGGGTTTTTTCCTGGCACATTCCATTCTAATTGACAACCTGGGAACAGGACTTCCAGAAGGCTCTGCTGCCCTAGTAACCAGATGTGGGAATGTAGCAATGCTGACGCCTTGTGGCCGTTTCCCACAGCAGCAGCTTTAAAGTCAGTGCTAATGGTCACTCAATATTCACACCCATTGCAGGCTTGTAAATGACACCTGCCCTCCAAAACAAAATCCTGGGGTCGAAAATCGACCAAAAAAGTCGAAAGAGGGCAACCTTCCAAGAAGACAATTTCGAGAGGTTTATTGTACTCACGGTTTTTTTTTTCTGTTTTTGTTTAACAGAATAAAAAAAGGCGTGGAAAAATGCTGAACCTTAGGAATTATTAGACACGAAAATACACGTTACAATAACCTATCATGTCACACGACTCAGCATGGCCAGCAGCAAAACTTCTGCAAACAAGAAATGCTGACGGGGTGGTGAAGAAATGCGTACCCTCGGTTCTAAGTGGGACGTGGTAAGAGCCCCTAAGGAAAACACAGTGGAGTTGCCTGGAAAGGGTCAACATTGAGCGACCGTTCAATCAAGCATAGCCACTGCTGGGTCTATCACCTGAGAGGATGAGAATCAAAAAGACACGGGCTGGCAATCCTGCAATCCAGCAATGTTTACCATAGCCAACACTTGGAAGCAATGAAAATGCCCAGCCACAGAGGAATGCAGAAAGGAGCAGTGGTCCATGGACACAATGGAAGAGTACTCCAGTGAAAAGTAGAAATTCCATTTTAAAAACAGATATAAGTAAGGAGACATCAGCTTTGGGGGGTTTCTCCAGACACATCCCACCGTCATTGATAACCGAGGAACACCACTGGCAGGAAGGTCTGCTTCACTAGTTACCAGAGTGGGAAACGCAGAAATGCTGCAGCCCTCTGGCCGTTACGTGCAACGGCAGCTTGAAAACCCGTGCTAATGGTCACTTCGTGTGCACAAGTTCTGGAGGGCTGTCAATGAAACCTGCCCTCAAAATGTCTTGAGGGAGGTAGTGGCCAAAATATTTCAAAAGGCGGCACATAGTTCAAGAAAAGAATGGGATGAGGTAAGCTACACACACAGTTTGAAGGAAAAAAGGACATCCCTGAAAGCTCAATTTCAAGGCTTTATGAGACGCATGCAAATCCAACCACAGAGGTATGGGCTCACACCAGTCAGAAGAACCATCAGCAACAAGACTACCAACAATTCATGCTGAAGGGGTTGTGGAGAAGTGCATACCCTCTAGGTTAAGTGGGACTTTGCCGCCAGCCGCGGCGGGTCCTCAAAGTGTAGCAACAACCGACGAGAGGGGGTAGGGAACTGAACGCACCAAGGTATGGGATCAGAAGGGCACAAGCAACTGACGCTTGCAAGGCAAGTTTAATAACAAAGCCTAGCCGTATATATACCCCTAAAGCAGGGAATTTGCTTCGTCACGCCTTATCGGCATCAGCTGGTTGGTTGGCTTCTCGGCTTAGTGACACCTTATCAGCATCAGCTGTTTGGTTGGCTGCTCGGCTTCTCCCTCAAAGGCACCAATTTCCCCTCCAGGGTTGCTTTTCCTAGCTTTAGGGAACAACCAGGGACTCCCAGTAACTGAGCAGGTCCCTGGAGCGATTTGGCCAAAGGCCATCTCCTTTTGTATGTTCATACCATAAAGTCCAGGATGCATACCAAGGAGAGTACAGTCGGGCCCTGAGGCTTAGGAGGGTCTTAGTGGCGCCTTCCTCAGAGGGCAATGCTCGCCACAGGACTTCACCTGGTAAGAGACACTAATGGGAACAGAATGGAGGTGCCTTTACAAGGTAAACACTGAGTTACGATATGATCCAGCAGGCACACTCGTGGGCCCATAACCTAAGAAAGAAGACAGAAGTGGAAAGACACAGGCAGGCAAATCTGCATTGCAGGAGTATTACAATAGCCAGGACATGGAAGCAACCAGAAAGTCCATCAACAGATGAGTGGACAAAGAAGAACAGGGACCTGAACAGATGGAATATTAGCCAAGGAACAAAAGGAAACAATGCCATCAACAGCACCATCGGTGAGGCTAGAGTTCATCACGCACCTTGCAGTAAGTCACAGAGCGAAAGATACATAGCCTACGATATCACTTATAGGTGTTCCCTGAAAATTGATATCACTGAAGATATTTCCACAGAGAAAGGCAATCACAGATGCAATAAACAGATTTATGGTTCACCCATGGACAGGTGTGAGAATTGTGTACATTAGGAAATTGGGTTTAAGAGAGAGATACAAACACAGGTGAAATACAAAATCACCAAAGGCCTACGGAATACCAAGAGAAGAGTACTCAACATTGTGTCATAAGCTACATGGGAAAAGGATCCAAAGAAGACTAGATACATGTTTATGTGTAAAAGAGCCACATCTTTCACACCTACAACAAGCAAAACATTGTAATCAAACTTGCTGTGAGAAACAATAAACATTGAATTAAAAAACGAACAAGTCAGTCGTGAGGCACAAACATAAGGGGCTTTTTCCTGGCACAGTCCATTCTAATTGACAACCGAGAATACGACTTCCACGGAGGCTCTGTTACCCGAGTAACCAGGTTTGGTAAAGGAGACCTGCTGCCGCCTTGTGGCCGTTTCTCAAAACAGCAGCTTTAAACCCAGTGCTAATGGTCACTTGATATTCAAAATCATTGCAGGCCTATAAATGACACCTGCCCTCAAAAACGATTCTTGGGTCGTCAATCGAGGAAAAAAACTCAAAAGATGTGCACACTTCAAAACGACAATATCAAGAGGCATATTTTGTGCACATTTTGTCTTCTCTTTCTTTCTCTTGTGATAAATAAAAGGGCATGGAAAAATGCTCAACATCAGGAATTAATAAAGCCATGCAAATCCAGTCGACAGAAACGTTCACCCACCGTCGTCAGAATGATCATCAGCCACAGAGTCTACAAAGAATAAATGCTCAAGGTGTTTTAGAGAACTCTGTGCCCTCTAGCGGCCGCTGGGACGTTACCTGGTAACAGCTAGTAGTGAGGACACCGTGGAGGTGCATTGAAAGGTAAAAATTGAGCTAACCTGTAATCGGGTAGGCCCACTGATGGGCCTATCTCCCGAGTAGACCAAAATCAAAAAGACACAGGCTGGCCATCCTGCGCTGCAGCAACATGTACCATCGCCAAGACTTGGAAGAAACCCAAATGTCCATCAACAGAACAATGCACCAAGAAGAAGGGGGCCCATGTGCACAATGGAACATGAGCCACGGAAGAGCATGCAACAGTGCCGCTGGCACCACCGTAGAAGGATCTAGAGATACCCACCCAGAAGGAAGTACGAAAGAAACCGAAATAGAAATATCCTATGACATCACTTATAGCTGTTACTTCAACATTGATACCCATGAAGTCATTTCCAAGAGAAGGCCGTGCATAGATGCAGAAAACCAACTATGCTTAACCAAGTGGAAAGGTGTAAGGAATGTATGAATTTGGATATGGGGGTTTACAGACATGTACTGATACACATGACATATATAATCACAAAATACCTAAGGAATACCAAGAGAGGTCGACTCAACACTCTGTAATAACCTACACGGAAAAGGATCCAAAGATGAATAGATTGATACATACATATGATGAACCAGATGCAGTACACCTAGAACACACACCACATTTTTACTCAATTGGCTGTGATACTAGATAACAATTAAATTTTAAAAAACACACAAGAAGTAAGGAGATATAAGCTCTTGGGGGTTTGCCCTGACACACTGCACTCTCATTTGCAGCCTACTAACACAATTTCCAGGAAGCCTCTGTTGCAGGAAAACCCAGAGTTGGAAATGGAGAAATGCTGCCGCCTTGTGGCCGTTTCCCGCAAGAGCGGCTTTAAACGGATAGCTATGGGTCACTTAACATTCACAAGGACTCAGGCCTCTAAAAGACACCTGCCCTCAAAAAAAAAAAAAAATGTCCTGAGCTCGGCAGTGGTGAAAAAAATTCAAAGCAGGCAAATGTGTCAAAGAGATAGTATGAAGAGGTAAGTTTTACTCACTCTTTATCAAAAAAAGCAAAATGGAGAAAAGCTCAACCTCAGGAATGATCAGACTCCTCTAAGCTACAAAAAGCTTTCAGCTCACCCAAGTTAACTACCGTCAGCCAAAAGACTACAAACAATAAATGCTGAAGGGGTTTTAGAGAACTCTGTTCCCTCTGTCTGCGGAGGACATGTGTAGTTGTAACAGCCAATAATGAGAACAGAAAGGAGCTGCGTTTTCAATTAAAAATTGAGCCACCCTTCCATCCAGAACACCCACAGCCGAGCCTCTCACCTGAGAAGACAGGCTGCAAGAGCTGCACTCCACGAGTTTTCACAGTAGCCAAGACACCGAAGCAACCCAAATGTCCATCAACAGATGAATGGATAAGAAGAGCTGGTCCGTGGACACAGTGGACTATTAGCCATGGAAAACAAGGAAACACTGCTCTTTGAGGCACCCGAGATGAGCCTAGAGATCATCACAGAACATGAGTTAAGTCGGAAAGCAAAAGGCATACCGTATGACATCACCTATAGGCGTTATCTAACAGCTGACACAAATGAACATATTTCCACAAAGAAAGACACTCACACACTTAGAAAACAAACTAAGCTTAAGTAAAATGAAAGGTGGGGGGAATGGATAAATTAAGATTAGTGTCACCATATGTGTACAAATACGTATTAAATATATATATCAAACAGACCGACCATATAGCAAGGGAGGTCACCAGAACAGTCTGCAATAATTTACATGGGAAGAGGATCTGTACAAGAATATATATATATATATCTATATCTATATCTATATCTATATCTATCTATATATATATATATATATAAAACGTACAAATGAACCAGATTCTGTACATATAGGACCAACAGTATTCTAATCATTACCCCGATTTAAACAAATTAAAAGAGCGAACAAGAAGTAATGTGACATACACTTCTGGGGTTTTTTCCTGGCACATTCCATTCTAATTGACAACCTGGGAACAGGACTTCCAGAAGGCTCTGCTGCCCTAGTAACCAGATGTGGGAATGTAGCAATGCTGACGCCTTGTGGCCGTTTCCCACAGCAGCAGCTTTAAAGTCAGTGCTAATGGTCACTCAATATTCACACCCATTGCAGGCTTGTAAATGACACCTGACCTCCAAAACAAAATCCTGGGGTCGAAAATCGACCAAAAAAGTCGAAAGAGGGCAACCTTCCAAGAAGACAATTTCGAGAGGTTTATTGTACTCACGGTTTTTTTTTTTTTCTGTTTTTGTTTAACAGAATAAAAAAAGGCGTGGAAAAATGCTGAACCTTAGGAATTATTAGACACGAAAATACACGTTACAATAACCTGTCATGTCACACCACTCAGCATGGCCAGCAGCGAAACTTCTGCAAACAAGAAATGCTGACGGGGTGGTGAAGAAATGCGTACCCTCGGTTCTAAGTGGGACGTGGTAAGAGCCCCTAAGGAAAACACAGTGGAGTTGCCTGGAAAGGGTCAACATTGAGCGACCGTTCAATCAAGCATAGCCACTGCTGGGTCTATCACCTGAGAGGATGAGAATCAAAAAAGACACGGGCTGGCAATCCTGCAATCCAGCAATGTTTACCATAGCCAACACTTGGAAGCAATGAAAATGCCCAGCCACAGAGGAATGCAGAAAGGAGAAGTGGTCCATGGACACAATGGAAGAGTGCTCCAGTGAAAAGTAGAAATTCCATTTTAAAAACAGATATAAGTAAGGAGACATCAGCTTTGGGGGGTTTCTCCAGACACATCCCACCGTCATTGATAACCGAGGAACACCACTGGCAGGAAGGTCTGCTTCACTAGTTACCAGAGTGGGAAACGCAGAAATGCCGCAGCCCTCTGGCCGTTACGTGCAACGGCAGCTTGAAAACCCGTGCTAATGGTCACTTCGTGTGCACAAGTCCTGGAGGGCTGTCAATGAAACCTGCCCTCAAAATGTCTTGAGGGAGGTAGTGGCCAAAATATTTCAAAAGGCGGCACATAGTTCAAGAAAAGAATGGGATGAGGTAAGCTACACACACAGTTTGAAGGAAAAAAGGACATCCCTGAAAGCTCAATTTCAAGGCTTTATGAGACGCATGCAAATCCAACCACAGAGGTATGGGCTCACACCAGTCAGAAGAACCATCAGCAACAAAACTACCAACAGTTCATGCTGAAGGGGTTGTGGAGAAGTGCATACCCTCTAGGTTAAGTGGGGCTTTGCCGCCAGCCGCGGCGGGTCCTCAAAGTGTAGCAACAACCGACGAGAGGGGGTAGGGAACTGAACGCACCAAGGTATGGGATCAGAAGGGCACAAGCAACTGACGCTTGCAAGGCAAGTTTAATAACAAAGCCTAGCCGTATATATACCCCTAAAGCAGGGAACTTGCTTCGTCACGCCTTATCGGCATCAGCTGGTTGGTTGGCTTCTCGGCTTAGTCACACCTTATCAGCATCAGCTGGTTGGTTGGCTGCTCGGCTTCTCCCTCAAAGGCACCAATTTCCCCTCCAGGGTTGCTTTTCCTAGCTTTAGGGAACAACCAGGGACTCCCAGTAACTGAGCAGGTCCCTGGAGCGATTTGGCCAAAGGCCATCTCCTTTTGTATGTTCATACCATAAAGTCCAGGATGCATACCAAGGAGAGTACAGTCGGGCCCTGAGGCTTAGGAGGGTCTTAGTGGCGCCTTCCTCAGAGGGCAATGCTCGCCACAGGACTTCACCTGGTAAGAGACACTAATGGGAACAGAATGGAGGTGCCTTTACAAGGTAAACACTGAGTTACGATATGATCCAGCAGGCACACTCGTGGGCCCATAACCTAAGAAAGAAGACAGAAGTGGAAAGACACAGGCAGGCAAATCTGCATTGCAGGAGTATTACAATAGCCAGGACATGGAAGCAACCAGAAAGTCCATCAACAGATGAGTGGACAAAGAAGAACAGGGACCTGAACAGATGGAATATTAGCCAAGGAACAAAAGGAAACAATGCCATCAACAGCACCATCGGTGAGGCTAGAGTTCATCACGCACCTTGCAGTAAGTCACAGAGCGAAAGATACATAGCCTACGATATCACTTATAGGTGTTCCCTGAAAATTGATATCACTGAAGATATTTCCACAGAGAAAGGCAATCACAGATGCAATAAACAGATTTATGGTTCACCCATGGACAGGTGTGAGAATTGTGTACATTAGGAAATTGGGTTTAAGAGAGAGATACAAACACAGGTGAAATACAAAATCACCAAAGGCCTACGGAATACCAAGAGAAGAGTACTCAACATTGTGTCATAAGCTACATGGGAAAAGGATCCAAAGAAGACTAGATACATGTTTATGTGTAAAAGAGCCACATCTTTCACACCTACAACAAGCAAAACATTGTAATCAAACTTGCTGTGAGAAACAATAAACATTGAATTAAAAAACGAACAAGTCAGTCGTGAGGCACAAACATAAGGGGCTTTTTCCTGGCACAGTCCATTCTAATTGACAACCGAGAATACGACTTCCACGGAGGCTCTGTTACCCGAGTAACCAGGTTTGGTAAAGGAGACCTGCTGCCGCCTTGTGGCCGTTTCTCAAAACAGCAGCTTTAAACCCAGTGCTAATGGTCACTTGATATTCAAAATCATTGCAGGCCTATAAATGACACCTGCCCTCAAAAACGATTCTTGGGTCGTCAATCGAGGAAAAAAACTCAAAAGATGTGCACACTTCAAAACGACAATATCAAGAGGCATATTTTGTGCACATTTTGTCTTCTCTTTCTTTCTCTTGTGATAAATAAAAGGGCATGGAAAAATGCTCAACATCAGGAATTAATAAAGCCATGCAAATCCAGTCGACAGAAACGTTCACCCACCGTCGTCAGAATGATCATCAGCCACAGAGTCTACAAAGAATAAATGCTCAAGGTGTTTTAGAGAACTCTGTGCCCTCTAGCGGCCGCTGGGACGTTACCTGGTAACAGCTAGTAGTGAGGACACCGTGGAGGTGCATTGAAAGGTAAAAATTGAGCTAACCTGTAATCGGGTAGGCCCACTGATGGGCCTATCTCCCGAGTAGACCAAAATCAAAAAGACACAGGCTGGCCATCCTGCGCTGCAGCAACATGTACCATCGCCAAGACTTGGAAGAAACCCAAATGTCCATCAACAGAACAATGCACCAAGAAGAAGGGGGCCCATGTGCACAATGGAACATGAGCCACGGAAGAGCATGCAACAGTGCCGCTGGCACCACCGTAGAAGGATCTAGAGATACCCACCCAGAAGGAAGTACGAAAGAAACCGAAATAGAAATATCCTATGACATCACTTATAGCTGTTACTTCAACATTGATACCCATGAAGTCATTTCCAAGAGAAGGCCGTGCATAGATGCAGAAAACCAACTATGCTTAACCAAGTGGAAAGGTGTAAGGAATGTATGAATTTGGATATGGGGGTTTACAGACATGTACTGATACACATGACATATATAATCACAAAATACCTAAGGAATACCAAGAGAGGTCGACTCAACACTCTGTAATAACCTACACGGAAAAGGATCCAAAGATGAATAGATTGATACATACATATGATGAACCAGATGCAGTACACCTAGAACACACACCACATTTTTACTCAATTGGCTGTGATACTAGATAACAATTAAATTTTAAAAAACACACAAGAAGTAAGGAGATATAAGCTCTTGGGGGTTTGCCCTGACACACTGCACTCTCATTTGCAGCCTACTAACACAATTTCCAGGAAGCCTCTGTTGCAGGAAAACCCAGAGTTGGAAATGGAGAAATGCTGCCGCCTTGTGGCCGTTTCCCGCAAGAGCGGCTTTAAACGGATAGCTATGGGTCACTTAACATTCACAAGGACTCAGGCCTCTAAAAGACACCTGCCCTCAAAAAAAAAAAAAAATGTCCTGAGCTCGGCAGTGGTGAAAAAAATTCAAAGCAGGCAAATGTGTCAAAGAGATAGTATGAAGAGGTAAGTTTTACTCACTCTTTATCAAAAAAAGCAAAATGGAGAAAAGCTCAACCTCAGGAATGATCAGACTCCTCTAAGCTACAAAAAGCTTTCAGCTCACCCAAGTTAACTACCGTCAGCCAAAAGACTACAAACAATAAATGCTGAAGGGGTTTTAGAGAACTCTGTTCCCTCTGTCTGCGGAGGACATGTGTAGTTGTAACAGCCAATAATGAGAACAGAAAGGAGCTGCGTTTTCAATTAAAAATTGAGCCACCCTTCCATCCAGAACACCCACAGCCGAGCCTCTCACCTGAGAAGACAGGCTGCAAGAGCTGCACTCCACGAGTTTTCACAGTAGCCAAGACACGGAAGCAACCCAAATGTCCATCAACAGATGAATGGATAAGAAGAGCTGGTCCGTGGACACAGTGGACTATTAGCCATGGAAAACAAGGAAACACTGCTCTTTGAGGCACCCGAGATGAGCCTAGAGATCATCACAGAACATGAGTTAAGTCGGAAAGCAAAAGGCATACCGTATGACATCACCTATAGGCGTTATCTAACAGCTGACACAAATGAACATATTTCCACAAAGAAAGACACTCACACACTTAGAAAACAAACTAAGCTTAAGTAAAATGAAAGGTGGGGGGAATGGATAAATTAAGATTAGTGTCACCATATGTGTACAAATACGTATTAAATATATATATCAAACAGACCGACCATATAGCAAGGGAGGTCACCAGAACAGTCTGCAATAATTTACATGGGAAGAGGATCTGTACAAGAATATCTATATCTATATCTATATATAGATATATATATATATAAAACGTACAAATGAACCAGATTCTGTACATATAGGACCAACAGTATTCTAATCATTACCCCGATTTAAACAAATTAAAAGAGCGAACAAGAAGTAATGTGACATACACTTCTGGGGTTTTTTCCTGGCACATTCCATTCTAATTGACAACCTGGGAACAGGACTTCCAGAAGGCTCTGCTGCCCTAGTAACCAGATGTGGGAATGTAGCAATGCTGACGCCTTGTGGCCGTTTCCCACAGCAGCAGCTTTAAAGTCAGTGCTAATGGTCACTCAATATTCACACCCATTGCAGGCTTGTAAATGACACCTGCCCTCCAAAACAAAATCCTGGGGTCGAAAATCGACCAAAAAAGTCGAAAGAGGGCAACCTTCCAAGAAGACAATTTCGAGAGGTTTATTGTACTCACGGTTTTTTTTTTCTGTTTTTGTTTAACAGAATAAAAAAAGGCGTGGAAAAATGCTGAACCTTAGGAATTATTAGACACGAAAATACACGTTACAATAACCTATCATGTCACACGACTCAGCATGGCCAGCAGCAAAACTTCTGCAAACAAGAAATGCTGACGGGGTGGTGAAGAAATGCGTACCCTCGGTTCTAAGTGGGACGTGGTAAGAGCCCCTAAGGAAAACACAGTGGAGTTGCCTGGAAAGGGTCAACATTGAGCGACCGTTCAATCAAGCATAGCCACTGCTGGGTCTATCACCTGAGAGGATGAGAATCAAAAAGACACGGGCTGGCAATCCTGCAATCCAGCAATGTTTACCATAGCCAACACTTGGAAGCAATGAAAATGCCCAGCCACAGAGGAATGCAGAAAGGAGCAGTGGTCCATGGACACAATGGAAGAGTACTCCAGTGAAAAGTAGAAATTCCATTTTAAAAACAGATATAAGTAAGGAGACATCAGCTTTGGGGGGTTTCTCCAGACACATCCCACCGTCATTGATAACCGAGGAACACCACTGGCAGGAAGGTCTGCTTCACTAGTTACCAGAGTGGGAAACGCAGAAATGCTGCAGCCCTCTGGCCGTTACGTGCAACGGCAGCTTGAAAACCCGTGCTAATGGTCACTTCGTGTGCACAAGTTCTGGAGGGCTGTCAATGAAACCTGCCCTCAAAATGTCTTGAGGGAGGTAGTGGCCAAAATATTTCAAAAGGCGGCACATAGTTCAAGAAAAGAATGGGATGAGGTAAGCTACACACACAGTTTGAAGGAAAAAAGGACATCCCTGAAAGCTCAATTTCAAGGCTTTATGAGACGCATGCAAATCCAACCACAGAGGTATGGGCTCACACCAGTCAGAAGAACCATCAGCAACAAGACTACCAACAATTCATGCTGAAGGGGTTGTGGAGAAGTGCATACCCTCTAGGTTAAGTGGGACTTTGCCGCCAGCCGCGGCGGGTCCTCAAAGTGTAGCAACAACCGACGAGAGGGGGTAGGGAACTGAACGCACCAAGGTATGGGATCAGAAGGGCACAAGCAACTGACGCTTGCAAGGCAAGTTTAATAACAAAGCCTAGCCGTATATATACCCCTAAAGCAGGGAATTTGCTTCGTCACGCCTTATCGGCATCAGCTGGTTGGTTGGCTTCTCGGCTTAGTGACACCTTATCAGCATCAGCTGTTTGGTTGGCTGCTCGGCTTCTCCCTCAAAGGCACCAATTTCCCCTCCAGGGTTGCTTTTCCTAGCTTTAGGGAACAACCAGGGACTCCCAGTAACTGAGCAGGTCCCTGGAGCGATTTGGCCAAAGGCCATCTCCTTTTGTATGTTCATACCATAAAGTCCAGGATGCATACCAAGGAGAGTACAGTCGGGCCCTGAGGCTTAGGAGGGTCTTAGTGGCGCCTTCCTCAGAGGGCAATGCTCGCCACAGGACTTCACCTGGTAAGAGACACTAATGGGAACAGAATGGAGGTGCCTTTACAAGGTAAACACTGAGTTACGATATGATCCAGCAGGCACACTCGTGGGCCCATAACCTAAGAAAGAAGACAGAAGTGGAAAGACACAGGCAGGCAAATCTGCATTGCAGGAGTATTACAATAGCCAGGACATGGAAGCAACCAGAAAGTCCATCAACAGATGAGTGGACAAAGAAGAACAGGGACCTGAACAGATGGAATATTAGCCAAGGAACAAAAGGAAACAATGCCATCAACAGCACCATCGGTGAGGCTAGAGTTCATCACGCACCTTGCAGTAAGTCACAGAGCGAAAGATACATAGCCTACGATATCACTTATAGGTGTTCCCTGAAAATTGATATCACTGAAGATATTTCCACAGAGAAAGGCAATCACAGATGCAATAAACAGATTTATGGTTCACCCATGGACAGGTGTGAGAATTGTGTACATTAGGAAATTGGGTTTAAGAGAGAGATACAAACACAGGTGAAATACAAAATCACCAAAGGCCTACGGAATACCAAGAGAAGAGTACTCAACATTGTGTCATAAGCTACATGGGAAAAGGATCCAAAGAAGACTAGATACATGTTTATGTGTAAAAGAGCCACATCTTTCACATCTACAACAAGCAAAACATTGTAATCAAACTTGCTGTGAGAAACAATAAACATTGAATTAAAAAACGAACAAGTCAGTCGTGAGGCACAAACATAAGGGGCTTTTTCCTGGCACAGTCCATTCTAATTGACAACCGAGAATACGACTTCCACGGAGGCTCTGTTACCCGAGTAACCAGGTTTGGTAAAGGAGACCTGCTGCCGCCTTGTGGCCGTTTCTCAAAACAGCAGCTTTAAACCCAGTGCTAATGGTCACTTGATATTCAAAATCATTGCAGGCCTATAAATGACACCTGCCCTCAAAAACGATTCTTGGGTCGTCAATCGAGGAAAAAAACTCAAAAGATGTGCACACTTCAAAACGACAATATCAAGAGGCATATTTTGTGCACATTTTGTCTTCTCTTTCTTTCTCTTGTGATAAATAAAAGGGCATGGAAAAATGCTCAACATCAGGAATTAATAAAGCCATGCAAATCCAGTCGACAGAAACGTTCACCCACCGTCGTCAGAATGATCATCAGCCACAGAGTCTACAAAGAATAAATGCTCAAGGTGTTTTAGAGAACTCTGTGCCCTCTAGCGGCCGCTGGGACGTTACCTGGTAACAGCTAGTAGTGAGGACACCGTGGAGGTGCATTGAAAGGTAAAAATTGAGCTAACCTGTAATCGGGTAGGCCCACTGATGGGCCTATCTCCCGAGTAGACCAAAATCAAAAAGACACAGGCTGGCCATCCTGCGCTGCAGCAACATGTACCATCGCCAAGACTTGGAAGAAACCCAAATGTCCATCAACAGAACAATGCACCAAGAAGAAGGGGGCCCATGTGCACAATGGAACATGAGCCACGGAAGAGCATGCAACAGTGCCGCTGGCACCACCGTAGAAGGATCTAGAGATACCCACCCAGAAGGAAGTACGAAAGAAACCGAAATAGAAATATCCTATGACATCACTTATAGCTGTTACTTCAACATTGATACCCATGAAGTCATTTCCAAGAGAAGGCCGTGCATAGATGCAGAAAACCAACTATGCTTAACCAAGTGGAAAGGTGTAAGGAATGTATGAATTTGGATATGGGGGTTTACAGACATGTACTGATACACATGACATATATAATCACAAAATACCTAAGGAATACCAAGAGAGGTCGACTCAACACTCTGTAATAACCTACACGGAAAAGGATCCAAAGATGAATAGATTGATACATACATATGATGAACCAGATGCAGTACACCTAGAACACACACCACATTTTTACTCAATTGGCTGTGATACTAGATAACAATTAAATTTTAAAAAACACACAAGAAGTAAGGAGATATAAGCTCTTGGGGGTTTGCCCTGACACACTGCACTCTCATTTGCAGCCTACTAACACAATTTCCAGGAAGCCTCTGTTGCAGGAAAACCCAGAGTTGGAAATGGAGAAATGCTGCCGCCTTGTGGCCGTTTCCCGCAAGAGCGGCTTTAAACGGATAGCTATGGGTCACTTAACATTCACAAGGACTCAGGCCTCTAAAAGACACCTGCCCTCAAAAAAAAAAAAAAATGTCCTGAGCTCGGCAGTGGTGAAAAAAATTCAAAGCAGGCAAATGTGTCAAAGAGATAGTATGAAGAGGTAAGTTTTACTCACTCTTTATCAAAAAAAGCAAAATGGAGAAAAGCTCAACCTCAGGAATGATCAGACTCCTCTAAGCTACAAAAAGCTTTCAGCTCACCCAAGTTAACTACCGTCAGCCAAAAGACTACAAACAATAAATGCTGAAGGGGTTTTAGAGAACTCTGTTCCCTCTGTCTGCGGAGGACATGTGTAGTTGTAACAGCCAATAATGAGAACAGAAAGGAGCTGCGTTTTCAATTAAAAATTGAGCCACCCTTCCATCCAGAACACCCACAGCCGAGCCTCTCACCTGAGAAGACAGGCTGCAAGAGCTGCACTCCACGAGTTTTCACAGTAGCCAAGACACCGAAGCAACCCAAATGTCCATCAACAGATGAATGGATAAGAAGAGCTGGTCCGTGGACACAGTGGACTATTAGCCATGGAAAACAAGGAAACACTGCTCTTTGAGGCACCCGAGATGAGCCTAGAGATCATCACAGAACATGAGTTAAGTCGGAAAGCAAAAGGCATACCGTATGACATCACCTATAGGCGTTATCTAACAGCTGACACAAATGAACATATTTCCACAAAGAAAGACACTCACACACTTAGAAAACAAACTAAGCTTAAGTAAAATGAAAGGTGGGGGGAATGGATAAATTAAGATTAGTGTCACCATATGTGTACAAATACGTATTAAATATATATATCAAACAGACCGACCATATAGCAAGGGAGGTCACCAGAACAGTCTGCAATAATTTACATGGGAAGAGGATCTGTACAAGAATATATATATATATATCTATATCTATATCTATATCTATATCTATCTATATATATATATATATATAAAACGTACAAATGAACCAGATTCTGTACATATAGGACCAACAGTATTCTAATCATTACCCCGATTTAAACAAATTAAAAGAGCGAACAAGAAGTAATGTGACATACACTTCTGGGGTTTTTTCCTGGCACATTCCATTCTAATTGACAACCTGGGAACAGGACTTCCAGAAGGCTCTGCTGCCCTAGTAACCAGATGTGGGAATGTAGCAATGCTGACGCCTTGTGGCCGTTTCCCACAGCAGCAGCTTTAAAGTCAGTGCTAATGGTCACTCAATATTCACACCCATTGCAGGCTTGTAAATGACACCTGACCTCCAAAACAAAATCCTGGGGTCGAAAATCGACCAAAAAAGTCGAAAGAGGGCAACCTTCCAAGAAGACAATTTCGAGAGGTTTATTGTACTCACGGTTTTTTTTTTTTTCTGTTTTTGTTTAACAGAATAAAAAAAGGCGTGGAAAAATGCTGAACCTTAGGAATTATTAGACACGAAAATACACGTTACAATAACCTGTCATGTCACACCACTCAGCATGGCCAGCAGCGAAACTTCTGCAAACAAGAAATGCTGACGGGGTGGTGAAGAAATGCGTACCCTCGGTTCTAAGTGGGACGTGGTAAGAGCCCCTAAGGAAAACACAGTGGAGTTGCCTGGAAAGGGTCAACATTGAGCGACCGTTCAATCAAGCATAGCCACTGCTGGGTCTATCACCTGAGAGGATGAGAATCAAAAAAGACACGGGCTGGCAATCCTGCAATCCAGCAATGTTTACCATAGCCAACACTTGGAAGCAATGAAAATGCCCAGCCACAGAGGAATGCAGAAAGGAGAAGTGGTCCATGGACACAATGGAAGAGTGCTCCAGTGAAAAGTAGAAATTCCATTTTAAAAACAGATATAAGTAAGGAGACATCAGCTTTGGGGGGTTTCTCCAGACACATCCCACCGTCATTGATAACCGAGGAACACCACTGGCAGGAAGGTCTGCTTCACTAGTTACCAGAGTGGGAAACGCAGAAATGCCGCAGCCCTCTGGCCGTTACGTGCAACGGCAGCTTGAAAACCCGTGCTAATGGTCACTTCGTGTGCACAAGTCCTGGAGGGCTGTCAATGAAACCTGCCCTCAAAATGTCTTGAGGGAGGTAGTGGCCAAAATATTTCAAAAGGCGGCACATAGTTCAAGAAAAGAATGGGATGAGGTAAGCTACACACACAGTTTGAAGGAAAAAAGGACATCCCTGAAAGCTCAATTTCAAGGCTTTATGAGACGCATGCAAATCCAACCACAGAGGTATGGGCTCACACCAGTCAGAAGAACCATCAGCAACAAAACTACCAACAGTTCATGCTGAAGGGGTTGTGGAGAAGTGCATACCCTCTAGGTTAAGTGGGGCTTTGCCGCCAGCCGCGGCGGGTCCTCAAAGTGTAGCAACAACCGACGAGAGGGGGTAGGGAACTGAACGCACCAAGGTATGGGATCAGAAGGGCACAAGCAACTGACGCTTGCAAGGCAAGTTTAATAACAAAGCCTAGCCGTATATATACCCCTAAAGCAGGGAACTTGCTTCGTCACGCCTTATCGGCATCAGCTGGTTGGTTGGCTTCTCGGCTTAGTCACACCTTATCAGCATCAGCTGGTTGGTTGGCTGCTCGGCTTCTCCCTCAAAGGCACCAATTTCCCCTCCAGGGTTGCTTTTCCTAGCTTTAGGGAACAACCAGGGACTCCCAGTAACTGAGCAGGTCCCTGGAGCGATTTGGCCAAAGGCCATCTCCTTTTGTATGTTCATACCATAAAGTCCAGGATGCATACCAAGGAGAGTACAGTCGGGCCCTGAGGCTTAGGAGGGTCTTAGTGGCGCCTTCCTCAGAGGGCAATGCTCGCCACAGGACTTCACCTGGTAAGAGACACTAATGGGAACAGAATGGAGGTGCCTTTACAAGGTAAACACTGAGTTACGATATGATCCAGCAGGCACACTCGTGGGCCCATAACCTAAGAAAGAAGACAGAAGTGGAAAGACACAGGCAGGCAAATCTGCATTGCAGGAGTATTACAATAGCCAGGACATGGAAGCAACCAGAAAGTCCATCAACAGATGAGTGGACAAAGAAGAACAGGGACCTGAACAGATGGAATATTAGCCAAGGAACAAAAGGAAACAATGCCATCAACAGCACCATCGGTGAGGCTAGAGTTCATCACGCACCTTGCAGTAAGTCACAGAGCGAAAGATACATAGCCTACGATATCACTTATAGGTGTTCCCTGAAAATTGATATCACTGAAGATATTTCCACAGAGAAAGGCAATCACAGATGCAATAAACAGATTTATGGTTCACCCATGGACAGGTGTGAGAATTGTGTACATTAGGAAATTGGGTTTAAGAGAGAGATACAAACACAGGTGAAATACAAAATCACCAAAGGCCTACGGAATACCAAGAGAAGAGTACTCAACATTGTGTCATAAGCTACATGGGAAAAGGATCCAAAGAAGACTAGATACATGTTTATGTGTAAAAGAGCCACATCTTTCACACCTACAACAAGCAAAACATTGTAATCAAACTTGCTGTGAGAAACAATAAACATTGAATTAAAAAACGAACAAGTCAGTCGTGAGGCACAAACATAAGGGGCTTTTTCCTGGCACAGTCCATTCTAATTGACAACCGAGAATACGACTTCCACGGAGGCTCTGTTACCCGAGTAACCAGGTTTGGTAAAGGAGACCTGCTGCCGCCTTGTGGCCGTTTCTCAAAACAGCAGCTTTAAACCCAGTGCTAATGGTCACTTGATATTCAAAATCATTGCAGGCCTATAAATGACACCTGCCCTCAAAAACGATTCTTGGGTCGTCAATCGAGGAAAAAAACTCAAAAGATGTGCACACTTCAAAACGACAATATCAAGAGGCATATTTTGTGCACATTTTGTCTTCTCTTTCTTTCTCTTGTGATAAATAAAAGGGCATGGAAAAATGCTCAACATCAGGAATTAATAAAGCCATGCAAATCCAGTCGACAGAAACGTTCACCCACCGTCGTCAGAATGATCATCAGCCACAGAGTCTACAAAGAATAAATGCTCAAGGTGTTTTAGAGAACTCTGTGCCCTCTAGCGGCCGCTGGGACGTTACCTGGTAACAGCTAGTAGTGAGGACACCGTGGAGGTGCATTGAAAGGTAAAAATTGAGCTAACCTGTAATCGGGTAGGCCCACTGATGGGCCTATCTCCCGAGTAGACCAAAATCAAAAAGACACAGGCTGGCCATCCTGCGCTGCAGCAACATGTACCATCGCCAAGACTTGGAAGAAACCCAAATGTCCATCAACAGAACAATGCACCAAGAAGAAGGGGGCCCATGTGCACAATGGAACATGAGCCACGGAAGAGCATGCAACAGTGCCGCTGGCACCACCGTAGAAGGATCTAGAGATACCCACCCAGAAGGAAGTACGAAAGAAACCGAAATAGAAATATCCTATGACATCACTTATAGCTGTTACTTCAACATTGATACCCATGAAGTCATTTCCAAGAGAAGGCCGTGCATAGATGCAGAAAACCAACTATGCTTAACCAAGTGGAAAGGTGTAAGGAATGTATGAATTTGGATATGGGGGTTTACAGACATGTACTGATACACATGACATATATAATCACAAAATACCTAAGGAATACCAAGAGAGGTCGACTCAACACTCTGTAATAACCTACACGGAAAAGGATCCAAAGATGAATAGATTGATACATACATATGATGAACCAGATGCAGTACACCTAGAACACACACCACATTTTTACTCAATTGGCTGTGATACTAGATAACAATTAAATTTTAAAAAACACACAAGAAGTAAGGAGATATAAGCTCTTGGGGGTTTGCCCTGACACACTGCACTCTCATTTGCAGCCTACTAACACAATTTCCAGGAAGCCTCTGTTGCAGGAAAACCCAGAGTTGGAAATGGAGAAATGCTGCCGCCTTGTGGCCGTTTCCCGCAAGAGCGGCTTTAAACGGATAGCTATGGGTCACTTAACATTCACAAGGACTCAGGCCTCTAAAAGACACCTGCCCTCAAAAAAAAAAAAAATGTCCTGAGCTCGGCAGTGGTGAAAAAAATTCAAAGCAGGCAAATGTGTCAAAGAGATAGTATGAAGAGGTAAGTTTTACTCACTCTTTATCAAAAAAAGCAAAATGGAGAAAAGCTCAACCTCAGGAATGATCAGACTCCTCTAAGCTACAAAAAGCTTTCAGCTCACCCAAGTTAACTACCGTCAGCCAAAAGACTACAAACAATAAATGCTGAAGGGGTTTTAGAGAACTCTGTTCCCTCTGTCTGCGGAGGACATGTGTAGTTGTAACAGCCAATAATGAGAACAGAAAGGAGCTGCGTTTTCAATTAAAAATTGAGCCACCCTTCCATCCAGAACACCCACAGCCGAGCCTCTCACCTGAGAAGACAGGCTGCAAGAGCTGCACTCCACGAGTTTTCACAGTAGCCAAGACACCGAAGCAACCCAAATGTCCATCAACAGATGAATGGATAAGAAGAGCTGGTCCGTGGACACAGTGGACTATTAGCCATGGAAAACAAGGAAACACTGCTCTTTGAGGCACCCGAGATGAGCCTAGAGATCATCACAGAACATGAGTTAAGTCGGAAAGCAAAAGGCATACCGTATGACATCACCTATAGGCGTTATCTAACAGCTGACACAAATGAACATATTTCCACAAAGAAAGACACTCACACACTTAGAAAACAAACTAAGCTTAAGTAAAATGAAAGGTGGGGGGAATGGATAAATTAAGATTAGTGTCACCATATGTGTACAAATACGTATTAAATATATATATCAAACAGACCGACCATATAGCAAGGGAGGTCACCAGAACAGTCTGCAATAATTTACATGGGAAGAGGATCTGTACAAGAATATCTATATCTATATCTATATATAGATATATATATATATAAAACGTACAAATGAACCAGATTCTGTACATATAGGACCAACAGTATTCTAATCATTACCCCGATTTAAACAAATTAAAAGAGCGAACAAGAAGTAATGTGACATACACTTCTGGGGTTTTTTCCTGGCACATTCCATTCTAATTGACAACCTGGGAACAGGACTTCCAGAAGGCTCTGCTGCCCTAGTAACCAGATGTGGGAATGTAGCAATGCTGACGCCTTGTGGCCGTTTCCCACAGCAGCAGCTTTAAAGTCAGTGCTAATGGTCACTCAATATTCACACCCATTGCAGGCTTGTAAATGACACCTGCCCTCCAAAACAAAATCCTGGGGTCGAAAATCGACCAAAAAAGTCGAAAGAGGGCAACCTTCCAAGAAGACAATTTCGAGAGGTTTATTGTACTCACGGTTTTTTTTTTCTGTTTTTGTTTAACAGAATAAAAAAAGGCGTGGAAAAATGCTGAACCTTAGGAATTATTAGACACGAAAATACACGTTACAATAACCTATCATGTCACACGACTCAGCATGGCCAGCAGCAAAACTTCTGCAAACAAGAAATGCTGACGGGGTGGTGAAGAAATGCGTACCCTCGGTTCTAAGTGGGACGTGGTAAGAGCCCCTAAGGAAAACACAGTGGAGTTGCCTGGAAAGGGTCAACATTGAGCGACCGTTCAATCAAGCATAGCCACTGCTGGGTCTATCACCTGAGAGGATGAGAATCAAAAAGACACGGGCTGGCAATCCTGCAATCCAGCAATGTTTACCATAGCCAACACTTGGAAGCAATGAAAATGCCCAGCCACAGAGGAATGCAGAAAGGAGCAGTGGTCCATGGACACAATGGAAGAGTACTCCAGTGAAAAGTAGAAATTCCATTTTAAAAACAGATATAAGTAAGGAGACATCAGCTTTGGGGGGTTTCTCCAGACACATCCCACCGTCATTGATAACCGAGGAACACCACTGGCAGGAAGGTCTGCTTCACTAGTTACCAGAGTGGGAAACGCAGAAATGCTGCAGCCCTCTGGCCGTTACGTGCAACGGCAGCTTGAAAACCCGTGCTAATGGTCACTTCGTGTGCACAAGTTCTGGAGGGCTGTCAATGAAACCTGCCCTCAAAATGTCTTGAGGGAGGTAGTGGCCAAAATATTTCAAAAGGCGGCACATAGTTCAAGAAAAGAATGGGATGAGGTAAGCTACACACACAGTTTGAAGGAAAAAAGGACATCCCTGAAAGCTCAATTTCAAGGCTTTATGAGACGCATGCAAATCCAACCACAGAGGTATGGGCTCACACCAGTCAGAAGAACCATCAGCAACAAGACTACCAACAATTCATGCTGAAGGGGTTGTGGAGAAGTGCATACCCTCTAGGTTAAGTGGGACTTTGCCGCCAGCCGCGGCGGGTCCTCAAAGTGTAGCAACAACCGACGAGAGGGGGTAGGGAACTGAACGCACCAAGGTATGGGATCAGAAGGGCACAAGCAACTGACGCTTGCAAGGCAAGTTTAATAACAAAGCCTAGCCGTATATATACCCCTAAAGCAGGGAATTTGCTTCGTCACGCCTTATCGGCATCAGCTGGTTGGTTGGCTTCTCGGCTTAGTGACACCTTATCAGCATCAGCTGTTTGGTTGGCTGCTCGGCTTCTCCCTCAAAGGCACCAATTTCCCCTCCAGGGTTGCTTTTCCTAGCTTTAGGGAACAACCAGGGACTCCCAGTAACTGAGCAGGTCCCTGGAGCGATTTGGCCAAAGGCCATCTCCTTTTGTATGTTCATACCATAAAGTCCAGGATGCATACCAAGGAGAGTACAGTCGGGCCCTGAGGCTTAGGAGGGTCTTAGTGGCGCCTTCCTCAGAGGGCAATGCTCGCCACAGGACTTCACCTGGTAAGAGACAC